>NC_136815.1:599618-802912 GCF_951394365.1 Tetrao urogallus
GGGAAAGGAGAGGAGAGGAGAGGAGAGGAGAGGAGAGGAGAGGAGAGGAGAGGAGAGGAGAGGAGAGGAGAGGAGAGGAGAGGAGAGGAGAGGAGAGGAGAGGAGAGGAGAGGAGAGGAGAGGAGAGGAGAGGAGAGGAGAGGAGAGGAGAGGAGAGGAGAGGAGAGGAGAGAGAGGAGAGGAGAGGAGAGGAGAGGAGAGGAGAGGAGAGGAGAGGAGAGGAGAGGAGAGGAGAGAACTGGAATGGGATAGGATAGGATAGGACTGAAAAGGAATAGGAGAGAATAGAATAGAACAGGATAGTACAGGGTAGATTTAATTCAATCAGAAGGGATCTACAAAGACCACTGAGTCCAACCATGTGACCGAGCCTTCCACAGCTCTGGTCTCCACCTTCATACACCACTCTGCCAATGCTCTCCATTCTCCCTTATTCATGAAGGAGGCTGGAGGGACCACAACATCTCCCAGCTCTGTGCTGCCCTTGGGCCCTTCCTGTGGGGGCCCTTTGTTGGGATTCTGCATCAACCCCACATTTCCCATCCCTTCTGTGCCTGAGGGATGGCTCACGGCCATTTGGTGTCCCTTTATTTTTGGCCAAAACCTGGTGTGCTCTTCAGCTTTCGATCTTCAGGCCAGCCACACACAGAACAAAAGGGTCATGGTTATCCAGCAGCATTGGTCCCACTCCCTCTGGACACCCATAATGACTCTGTTGCTCCAATGGCGAAGCCAATGCAGGTCATGCCATTAGACCTTTTTTTTTTTTTGAGGGGGGGCATATTTTCATATGGAAAGGATTTCATATTTCACAGGGAAGGATTTTCTGCCTTATGGCCTCCGCTCCTCCAGGTGAGTTCGTCGATTGTGAAACCAAGGAACATCTCAAGTTGGAAGGGACCCACGAAGATCAGCGAATCCAACTCCTGAAGAGCAGGAAAATTTCAGCCCTTGGAAGGAAGAGGTGGGAAGTGAAGTGGAGAAAAGGGGAAAAACCTCAGAGCAAATCCAAACGTATCTTCTGGATGCCTGCAACATCAAATGGTCTTCTGGATACCTACAGTATCCCATCATCTTCTGGGCACCTGCAATATTCCATGGTGTTTTGGGTGCCTACAACATCCGATTGTCTTTGGGGTACCCATAATATCCCATGGAGTTTTGGGTACCCACAACATCCTATGGTCTTTCTGGAGTCTACAAAATCTGATAGTCTTTGGGGTGCCCAAAAAATCCAGCTGCCTTTGGGGTACCTACAATATCCCGTGATCTTCTGGGTACCTTAAATATCTGATGGTCTTTTGGGTGCCTACGACATCCACGGTCCTTTGGATGCCTACAACATCTGACTGCCTTTGGGTTACCTACAGATCCCACGGTCTTTTGGCTTCCTACAATATCCACTTGTCTTTGGAGAATCTGTAATATCCTATGGTCTTTTTGGTGTCTACAAAATCCAGCTGTCTTCAGGCTACCTACGATATCCCATGGTGGTTTGGGTGCCTACAGTTGCAGCAGTCAACTCCTCCCATCAAAGCTCACGGACATCAAACGGTGAAGTTTTGTTTTGTTTGAGATAAATGGATGGGAGATAAATGGAGATGGAGATAAATGGAGGTGGAGATGAATGGAGATGGAGATGAACGGAGATGGAGATAAACGGGAGAGGTTTTGCAGAGCCACATTTGGGTGCCGCAGTTGTTGTGTTTGAAGCACACAGATCAGCTCTGGTGTGAGCGGGAAGATCTCCATGGATGGAAATATCTACAAACGCTCTGAGTGTTCTGGAGAACCCAGAAAGAATGGCTCGAGTTGGAGGAACGTCTGAGTTACCAAATAAAACTCCAGAGCACAGGAACATCCCAAAATGGAGCCCTGAATAGGCATAAAAGAATGGGGGAAAATCAAATCTAAATGCTGCCTCTGGCTCAGATTCCTCCCCTAATTTTTGCCCAGACGCAGTTGAAGGAATCACTGTTGGATGAGCGGGATCCGGTATGAGAGTAATTAAGCTGCAAGTGATTAGAAAATCAAAGGACTTTGGAGCCACGAGAGCGGCCCGAGTGACAGGAAAAGGCAGAAAAGACATTTTTGGGTGGTTTTGTGCTGGAGGGGGGCTCTCAAGAAGCAGCACGGCTGGGGGAAGGGGCACATCAGAAGGAACACAGCTGGAGGGAGGTGCACATCTGGAGTGAGATGCACATCTGGAGGAGATGCACATCTGGGAGAGGTGCACCACCGACGGAACACACCTGGGGGGAGGAGCGCCTCTGAAGGAATGCACATCTGGGGAGCAGAGCCTGTGGGGAGACGCGCATCAGAAGGAACACATCTGGGGGGGGGGGGGGGGGGCTGCACATCTGGAGGTGCCTCTCATCCCTCCCCACCCACAGCATTTGCAGGATGGAATCCCACGAGGGAAACGTCACCGGTTTAAAAACCCACGCAGCGGAGGCAGCTCCGCGTGCAGCATCAACTCACAGGATAATAATTAAAAAAAAAAACAAATAACACCACCACAACTCATCTTTCCTCTTTTTTTTCTTCCTTTCTCCCCCTAAACAGGAGGTTTCCTTCCTTTCTTCCCCTCCCCGAAACAGGAGGTGCCACCGTTCCCCCACCAGCTCTGCTCTTATTTATAAACCCGGGGAAAGTGGTGCGACCGAAATAGCACAGCTCTGTGGCCAGGCCAGGAATAGAACTGAAATCCCTGCCCTAATCCTCCGCCCTGAGCACCACACGCTTAATTACAGCTCCTAATAAAGGGGAGAAGATGGTTTTCTTAGTGGTTATGTAAGCGGTGCTTCGGGTCTGACGCTCTCCGTACGCACTTTGTTGCGTTCAGCCAATATCTGCCAGATCCCCAATGATTCAAGGAAAGAATGTGAAAAGAAGAAATGTGACGTGGACGGAGAAGTCTGCCCCTCGTGTCACCTTCCCCCATTTTGGGATAGAAATGCCAGATCTGAAGATTCTTCCATAAAATATTTGAGGCGTGTAAATTTTGGGATAATTTCAGCTGCCCTCGTGCAAAGGCACCCGTTGGTGGCCAAAGGCATCTCCCACAGCAAAGCGGTTGAGGTGATGAATTTCTTGCAGAAAGGTCACCAGAATCGTAAGCAGTGCCCCAAAAATTCCTGCTGGGAAGAGCTCTGTGTTTGATGAGCACCAAGATAAACTTGCTATTGAAGTCCCAAAGATCAGCTCCAAGCAGCAGCGGGGCAGGGTGAGCACATGACTGTGGTGTTGGGTCAAAACCAACAGAACCCCCCCTAGAACCCCAACACAATCATCTCTAGAACCTCAACATCCATCCATATCCCAACTCAACCACCCCTCGAACCCCAACATCCATCCATAATCCAACATAACGAAACCCCTAACCCCAACATCCATCCACAACCCAACACAACCACCCCAAGAACCCCAACATCCATCCATAATCCATATAATCACACTTAGAACCCCAATATCCATCCAAAATCCAACACAATCACACTTAGAACCCCAACACCCATCCAATAACCCAACACAACCATCACCTCAACACCAACATCCATCTATAACCCAACAGAACCACTCCTACAACCCCAACATCCATCCACAACCCCACACAACTATCCCTAGAATCCCCAAATCGATCCACAACCTAACCTTAGAAACCCAGCACCCATCCATAACCCAACACAACCATCTCCAGAACCCCAACAACCATCCATAACCCAACACAACCACTCCTACAACCCCAACATCCATCCACAACCCCACACAACTATCCCTAGAATCCCCAAATCAATCCACAACCTAACCTTAGAAACCCAGCACCCATCCATAACCCAACACAACCCTTCTACAGCCCCAACATGCATCCGTAATCCAACACAACCATCTCCAGAACCCCAACAACCATCCATAATCCAACACAACCACTCCTACAATCCCCAAATCCACTCATAACTAAACACAACCATCCCTAGAACCCACACACCCATCCATAACCCAACACAACCATCTTCAGAACCCCAACAACCATCCATAACCCAACACAACCATCTCCAGAACCCCAACAACCATCCATAACCCAACACAACCACTCCTACAACCCCAGCATCCACCCATAACCCAACACAACCACTCCTAGATCCTCAAAATCCCTCCGTAATCCAACACAACCCCTAAAACCTCAACACCCACCCATAACCCAACACAACCATCCCCAGAACCCCAACACCAATCCATAACCCTAGAATCCCAACATCTATCTACGACCCAACACAAACACTCCTAGAACCCCGGAACCCATTCCTAGAAACCACCCCAAAACCCCAACATCCATCCATAGCAACCACCCCAAACCCCTCCACGCTGCAGAACTTTGCTTTCCTGCAGCACAGGTTGCCAACACCCAACCTCACGTTGCACCACCCGCTCTCACCTTTCCGTTTCTTCCTTCACTGCAGCATACGGGGCTGATTGCCGGCTCGACCTCGTCGTCTCGCCCGCTTTCTCGTTGCCTTCCAACTCCTGCTCCAAGGAGGAGCTGGTGCTGCCCTCCCTGCTGACATTGCTGCTCCGGCCGGGGCTGTTTTCGGTGGACGCTCGAGGAGATTCCGTGTTCTGCTTCAAGGTCTGCAGTTTGGCCAAAGGGATGATGTCGCAGTTCTGCGGGCGGTGCCAGACCGTGCGCTGCGTGGTGGCATTGTAGTAGTAGAAGCGGGAGGTGTTGGGGTCAAAGAGCTCCCACCACTGGTTCTCATTGGTGCGCTTGATGCGCACACCGGCCGGCGGGTCCCACACGCACTCCCCCGTGATCAGGTTGGCATACATGCGCTCCCGGGTCCGAGGTTCGATGATTTCCACCCATTCCAACCTGCAGGAGGACAGGGACGGAAGGAGGAAGGGGTCAGCGTGACCAAGGGAGCAGCGTTCTCCGGGCCGCCGCACCTCCGTGTCGCAGAACTGCAGAATTGTAGGGGAGGGATGGGACCTCACAGGAACCAGCTGGGGTTGAGCATCTCCAGAAGCATAGAATCATAGATCATAGAATCACAAGGTTGGAAACGACCTACAAGATCATCCAGTCCAACCGTCTCCTCATCACCATTGCCACCACAAGCACTAAACCACATCACGCAGCATGTTGTCCAGATGCCTCTTGAACACTGCCAGGGACAGTGACTCCACCACCCCCCTGGGCAGCCATTGCAGTGCCTGACCACTCTCTTAGAGAAACAGTTCTTCCTTATGTCCAACCTAAACCTCCTCTGGTACAACATGCAGCCATTACCCCATGTCCTGCTTGTTGCCCGGGAGAAGAGGCCAAATCCCTCTTCACCACAGCCTCCCTTCAAGAGGTTGTACAGTGCAATGAGGTCTCCCCTGAGCATCCTCTTCTCCACACTGAACAATCCCAGCTCCCTCAGTCGCTCCTCATCAGCCCTGTGCTCCAGACCCCTCACCAGTTTCGTTGCCCTTCTCTCGACACTCTCCAGGACCTCAACATCTTTCCTGCAGTGAGGGGCTCAAAACTGAACACAGCACTCGAGGTGCGGCCTCACCAGTGCTGAGTACAGGGGGATGATCCCCTCCCTGCTCCTGCTGGCCACACTATTTCTAATGCAGGCCAGGATGCCGTTGGCCCTCTTGGCCACCTGGGCACACTGTGGGCTCATGTTCAGCCGAGCATCAACCAACACCCCCAGGTCCTTCTCTTCCTCACACTCATCCAGCCACTCATCCCCAAGCCTATAACGCTGCATGGGGTTGTTGTGCCCAAAGTGCAGGGAGATGGAGACTCCCCCAGCGCTCCGGCATCCTCGCAGCATGCTTGTTCAGATGGAACTTAACTGGGTTTCAGTTTGTTCCATGGTACCTCTCTAGCACTTCCCACCTCCATAGTGCATCCCACCTCCAGCGCACATCCCATCTCTGTAGGATATTCCATCTCCTGCACAAATCCCAGCTCTGGTCCACATCACATCTCAGACATCCCACCTCCGTAGGACATCCCACCTCTATGGGACATCCCACCTCTATGGGACATCCCATCTTCATAGGACATCCCATCTTCATAGGACATCCCACCTCCATGGGACACCCCATCCCCACAGGACGTCCCATTTCCACAGGACATCCCACTTCCCTAAGAACATCCCACCTCCGTAGGCCATTCTATCTCTGTCCCATGTCACCCCAACACACCCCTTAGCCGCATCAGTGCCCAAAACAGAGCCACCCGCCACCCCAATCCTGCACCTCTACCAAATGAGGAGTTCTTTATGAGGGTTTTGGGGCTCTTTACTAAAAATGGAGCAAAACAACCCATGGCTTCAGACTCCTGCCCCCTCCTCCTGCCATCAGCTGAAGGCAGAAATTCAGAAGAGGATTTAATTAACAGTAATCTCGCAGACAATGCGAGTCGCCCAGACATTTGCCCTACAGATGCCCAGAAGTGCCCAACTAAAACCAGAATTCAACTACACCCAGAAGTGTACAACTACAGCCAAAAGAGTCCAACTACACCCAGAAGCATACAACTACACCCAAAAGGACCCAAATACATCCAGAAGCATCCAAGTACCCTCCAGAAGCATCAAACCACACCTGGAACTGTCCGATTACAACTCCAGCCTTCAGCTGGATTGTTGGAATAGTCCAACAATCACAACCAGAGGCGCTCAACTACATGATTTAAAATGTACAGCTACACCAAGAAGGGTCTAACTTCACCCAGAAGTACTCAACCTCGTCCAGAAGTACTCAGCTACACCCAGAATCATCCAACTACACACAGAAGAGTCAATTCCGTGTGGACACTGAGCCTTCAGGTCAACAGAAACAAGAAACAACACAGAATCACAGAATCACCAAGGTTGGAAAAGACCTACAGGATTATCCAGCCCAACCATCCACCCACCACCAATAGTTCTCAGTAAACCACGTCCCCCAGCACAATGTCCAAATGTTCCCTGACCACCTCCAGGGTCGGTGACTCCACCACCTCCCTGTGCAGCCCATTACAGTGCCTGACCACTCTTTCAAAGAAGTAGTATTTCCTACCATCCAGCCTGAATCTCCCCTGACGCAGCTTGAAGCCATTCCCTTCAGTTCTATCACCAGTTACATGAGAAAAGACCCCCAGCTCACTACAACCTCCCTTCAGGTAGTTATGGAGAGCAGTGAGGTCTCCCCTGAGCCTCCTCTTCTCCAGATTGAACAATCCCAGCTCCTTCAGCCACTCCTTATAAGCCCTGTGCTCCAGATCCCTCACCAGCTTTGTCTCCCTTCTTTGAACCAGCTCCAGGACCTCGATGTCTTTCTTACAGCGAGGGGCCCAAAACTGGACTCAGTACAGGGGGACAATCACTGCCCTGTTCCAGCTGGCAACACCGTTCCTGATGCAGGCCAGGATGCCACTGGTCCTCTCGGCCACCTGGGCACACTGCTGGCTCACGTTCAGCCCAGCATCAATCAAAACCCCCAGATCCTTTTCCTCTATGCAGTCTTCCAGCCACTGTGCCCCAAGCCTGTAGCATCGCCTGGGGTTGTTGTGGCCAAAGTGCAGGACCCAATATTTGGTCTTGTTGAAACTCATCCCATTGGCTTCAGCCCAGCTCTCCAGCCTGTCCAGATCCCTCTGTAGGGCCTCGCTACCCCCAGGCAAATCCGCACTTCCAACCAACTCGGTGCCATCCGCAAACTTACTGAGGGTGCGCTCAGTGCCCTCATCCAGGTAATCAATACAGATATTGAAGAGGACAGGCCCCAGCACCGACCCCTGGGGACACCCTGACACTTGTGTCAGCTGGATTTAACTCCATTCACTTCCACTCTCTGAGCCCAGCCCTCCAGCCAGCTCCTCATCGAGCCAAGAGTGCACCCATCCAAGCCTCGGGCTGCCAGCTTCTGCAGGAGAATGCTGTGGGAGACAGTGTCAAAGGCTTTGCTGGAGCCTAGGTAGACCACATCAACAGCCTTTCCCTCATCCACCATGATCACAGAAGGAGATCAGGTTGGCCAAGCAGAACCTGCCCTTTGTGAACCCTGTTGGTTGTTCCACACGTGCCGCGTGATCTCCCTCAAGACAATCTGCTCTGAAAACACGTAACACAAATCCTTTGGTTCTGGAGACCTGACCCATGTCTGTCTCAGAAGGGTACAATGACGTTCCCCCAGTGTGCCACGGCACTCTGCTTAATGAGCAAGAATCATTAAGGCTGGAAAAGACCTCAAGATCACCGAGTCCAACCCCAGCCTATCTCCATTGTTACCCTAAAAAGAACCACAGAATCATTAGGGCTGGAAAAGACATCAAGACCACCAAATCCAACTCCAACCCATCCCCATTGTGTCCATGGAAAGAATCATTGCATCGTTAGGGCTGGAGAAGACCTCCAAGATCCCCAACCCATCCCCAACATGTCCCTAAACAGAACCACAATCATTAGCACTGGAGAAGACCTCAAGAGCATCAAGTACGATCCCAACCGATCCCTACCATGACCCTAAAACAGAACCACAGAACCATTAAGGCTGGAAGAGACCTCCAAGTCCAGCCTCCACCCCACTCCATCACCATGTCCGCTGACCATGACCCCTGTACCCAGCTCTTACCCCTCAGTTCTGCAAAGGAGATCATTCCCACCTCATTTCCACCCTTAAAACTCAACAGCAATCACAGTAACAGCCCATCCCACCTTCATTTGATTCTCCACAGCAGCATCCTTTGGTTCATTTCCGTTTATTCAGAAACGGTTTTGCTCAGAATTTCGTTCAAAAACAGTTTTGCCCAATAATTATTTCACTGAAAATTTATTTTTACTGAAGAATTAACCCAAAAAGCATAACTTTTTTTCTTTTTTTGGTCAACATGGCAGTGGGAGATGGAAAAAAATATTAGTGTCGGGCACATTGAGCACATTGGTACGGCAAAAAAAGCTCTGGATGGGACGGGGTTACTGAACTTCTGGGGCAGCAGCAGCCCCCAAACAGCAGAAAACCTCAATTCCTGCATCCAGCGATGGTCCTTGGGAAAACTGCATGGGTGATGGCCACAGAATAACCCCAATTCCTGCTTTACCAGAGCAGTGATTGCTCTGCCTCTCTGCAGAGGCTACAGATACCTGGATTTTTGGGTAGAAAACCCAATTTATAGGTGTGAGATACGGCATGGTCCAAAGCTGAGTGTTCCGTGTGCCCCGTTCCAAAGGATGTGCAGCACCAAGTGAGGGACGCAGCCACGCAGAGAGGGCTGCAGAGGGCTCCCTCTGTTCAGATATCCTCACCTCCTCCCACCAATGTGGGGTGAAAACAGGAGAACTCCGTGAGGAAAAAGATTTGGGGTCAAAATAGCTCCGAATTGGGCTCTCCCACCCAGGTCTGCTTTCTCACTGAGCCAGTGGCTCTCCCATTTCCAATGACATTTGTTTTCCCACCCTGAGAGCAGTCAGTCACCATTCACCATTCAGTCCCTCTCCCTTTCCTAGGGGCATCGCTCTCCCGTTCACAGAGATGTCGACTCCCCCATTTATAGGGACGATGCTCTCATGTTCGTAGAGCCATGGGCTCTCCCATTTGTAGGGGCACTGCTCTGTCACTCATAAGGAAGTCGCTCTCCCATTTATAGTGATGTTCTCCTCCTGTTTACAGGGCACTGCTCTCCCATTCGGCTCGGCCCTCTGAACACAAGCAGCAAACCCCAAAACTCCAAATGTTTTGCACTGCACCAGTTCCTCGAGTGCTCAGAAACTGCCCTCTGCCCCTCCTGCTCCAAACCCTCCTCTATTTTCTACAGCCATTTCCAGTTGATGCAGGCAGAAAGGCCAACAAGGAACTATGGGAAATAAAACCAGAAAGTTCCAGATTATTAAATGTTAATTTAAGGAAGGATGAAAAGCAAAGAGCTGAAATGAGCCGTTAAGGACATGAGCGGGGCCAACAGTGCTGTAGGAGCTGTAGGATCAAGGAAGCATCCGGGTTGGAAACACCTTCGTGACGCTCACCGGTGTGACGCTCACCAAACTCAACCCCCACCCGACCTGTGGACTCCCATCACCGAACCACATCCACCGCTGCCATAAAAACCCCACGTGGAACATTTCGCACATCGGGCTCTGAGGGAAATTTCCTGTTCCTGCTGAGCCCCAAACCCAACTGCTCGCCTACGGATTTTGGGGACAATCTGTACAAAGAGGAACATTTCCTGAGCTACGGGCGCTGATCCCACGGCTCCTCCATCTCCACGCAACTGCTGATAAGTTCCTGCCCTGGAAGACATTTCTGAGGCCATAAATCCAGCAATCAGAGAGAAGCGAGGGATGAGATGGAGCTGTCGCCCCCAGGCTTGCTGGGCTGACTCCGAATTTCCCCTCCAGGCTCCCTTTCTGGTAATAAATGGAACAAAAAGATGTTTGAGGGAGAAAAAGAGCTTCAGTTCTGCCCACGGATGTGCTTGGGGAGAGAAGTGCTGCAAGACGGAGCCTATAAATAACTCTGAGTTGCACAACAACTGTGCTCAGAAATAAGAATCTCATCCTTCCTCTCAGGCCACGGCAGCGCACAGCCCTGGTGACACCGGTCAGTGATGGGACAGGGGAATTTAAGAGGATGGCTGGACTCTGGGGTCCCAATGGTCTTTTCCAACGTAGGTCACCCCGTGGTTCCATCATTCTAAGAGCATATTTTCCCTCCTTGAGCACCACACGGTGCCACCATTCTAACAGGGTTTTCTCCAGCTCAGATCACCCCACGGTTCCGTGACTCTAAAAGGATCTTTTCCCCATGGTTCCATCATTCTAAGAGGGTCTTTTCCAACTTCAAGCACCAAGTGGTACCATCATTCTAACAGGGTCTTCTCCAACCCGGACCATCCCACGGTTACACCATTTCCAACCCACATCACCCCACAATTCCATCATTCCAACAGGGTCTTCTCAAACCCACTTCATGGTTCCATGATTCTAAGAGGATCTTCCACAACCCACAGCATTCCACAGTTCCATCATTCTAAGAAGGTTTTCACCTCATGATTCCATCATTCTACAGGTATTTTTTCCAAGCCAGACCACCGTTCAAAGAGGGTCTTTTCCAACCCAGACCGCTCCACGGTTCCGTGATCTAGGAGGTTCTTCTCCAACCCAGATAACACCATGATTCCTTGATTCTAGGATGGTCTTCTTCAACCTCGAGCACCTCATGGTTCTGTGATTCTAAGAGGGTCTTTACCCCATGATTCCATCATTCTAAGAGAATCTTTTCCAACCTGGATCACCCCATGGTTCCATGATCTAAGAGGGACTTTATCCCATGCTTCCACCATTCTAAGAGGGTTTTCTCCAACTCAGATCACCCCGTGGTTCCATGACTCCAAAAGGGTCTTTTCCAACCCAGGTCACTCTCTGCCTCTAACAGTTTTGAGGGTCCTTTTTCCCCCACCTGGGGCTACTTGAAGGCATCTCAAGCCCCTTCCCAAGCAGCTCGCAGCACCCCCAGCCACCCCCTTTCCTCCTCCAAGCCCGACGACAGCTCCAGCACTCGCACAAAAACCCGAAAACTCATTTGAAGGGAACAGGCAGCCGTGAAAGCAAAGCAGGACAGCATGGATTTGCAACTTGGAGGGGATTTGCAATCTAAATGGCATGCCCCGAGCAATTCCAGGTCCTTGTGGAACTGGGACAGTGCCGTGGCTGTGGGCGCTTCACTCAACGCAAGGCACTGGGGGCAGCCCAGCGTGCAGTGGGGTTTTGCATAGGGCTGAGCCTCCCGGCTCCCTGCCAGCTCCTTCTCTTCCTGGCGAGCTGAAGGAAGAGATATCCGGATAACCTGGAATGCTGCTTTTAAATATTAATCTTACCAGCGCTATGGGAACGGCAGAGAGTTTGCATAAGCCTTCCCCTCTTGACAAAAGACTGCCCCAGCAACAAAAGGGCCGGGACAAATGAAATTAGGCTTCCTGAACCATGGGGAGGATCTGAGGAAGGCTCTGGGGAATGCAAGAACAGCAGGGCTAAGAGCCAACGTTGCTGTAAACACTGCTCTGTGCACCAGCACGGTGATGGGGTCTCCTTCCATAGGGAAAAACAGGGATCAAACGTGCTACCTCGTCCCCACCACGCAGTGCTGGGACGTTCTCCAATGTTCTCTCCTAGGACTGACCTCATCCAACTCTGAACCACCTTGGGGCATCTGTATGCAACCACAGTTCTCTCCTTCCAGCAGGATTCAAAGCCCCCAAGACGGGAACCAAAGCCCCGAGACGTGAGATGAGACCCAACACTGGGTTGACAGCAAGATCCCACCTCGCCCGTCCAGCAGAAGAGATGGAGCTCCTCAATGTCAGCCTCCATGCATTCTCTGTGCTGCATACCAAACACACGGGTAGGAAGATGGAGCATTCCTCCTTTCTCTGTTCCCATAGAAACTGAACTAACATGGAGATGCTGAAGGAAAATGGAAGCTTCCATATAGGAATCTACCAGGAATCGGTCGGCGCATGTTGGGCATGGGCTGGTGGATAAACAGAGGGAGAAGAAAGCAACCAGAAATAAAGCTATGGGACGAAGACTGAGTTCCAGCAGGGGGTGTTCTCACACTGAAGTCTTTGTTGGGGACAAAAGAGAATTAACAAGCTGTGTTAAACAGAGACGTCAGGGTTAAATTAAAGCTTGAAGACTTTGTGAAATGAGCAGCACTGAGATGGTTTCCAGCTCTGCTGGAGCCCAATAGGATCCTGGAGGAATCCACCATGGTCACAGGTCCCCTCCCCTCACCAAGGGTCAGGAATGGCCAAGAAAGTGACACAGAGGACTCAGGAATGGCCTGAAAGGGACCGAAAGTGGTGAACAAGGCCTGAGAATGGCCAAGAGGGGAACAAAGAGGACACAGCAAACACCACAGCCCTGTCCCACGGCATCACAGACTGGGGTTGGGTTGGAAGGGACTTTAACAGTCATCCAGCATCAGTGCCAGGGCACCGCAGCAGCCTGAAAAGCAAAAAAAAAACCATGCTAGAAATGTCACAAAGGACACCGGGAACCCATTATGGGCACTGGGATTCCATTATTTACTTTCTCAGGATGTGTTCTATAGGTCGCTCCGCAGTGGGTTAAACAGGCACCGAAAGGAAATGACTTCTCATAGCACCTAACGCTGAACGCGTTCAGCAGCAGAGCCAAAAAACACAAACGGGCTCAAAACCACAAAGGGGTTCAAAAGAGATCTGGAGCAGCTCAAGGAGGATGAGTGCCGGGGGGGTTCTCCAGTAGGGTGCCCAGCTGCACCACCCCATGCATTTGCTCCTTCCTGGGGCAGACTGCAGACTCGAAGCTGTGAGTCGATGACTTTGGCTCTGTGGCTCTTGGCGTAGAGGACACGGCTCGCACACAAATCCCTTTCGAAGGACAGCTTCCAAAGAGGAGAGGATGGCTGTGATCTCCTCCCCTCTTATCAGCACGCGCGCTCTACAGATGCTCCCAATCCCAACTTGACAGCGTGAGGCTGAGCCGGGCGTTATCTCCTTCCAACTCCCCCCAAAAAGCTGCCAGAAGGCAGATAACGAAGAGGCGGGGATGAATCGAGTCAGCTCAAAAGCAGGGCGACCTCGGGCTCCTCAAAGCAGCTCAGCCTTTTAGCTGGAGGCTTACAGGAGCTTCAGTCAGTCGGTGCTAATGAGCTCTGCGCTCGTTTCTTCCAGCCAAGTGGGAGAGGTCAAGGTCTGGAGCATATTGACTTCTTGCAAGTTTTGCTGAAGGGAAGCAGAAAGTTGGGTGGGTGCGGAGGGACTGAGCCTCCCGAGCTCTGGTTGGTCCCAGTGCCTCTCATCTTGCTGCTGGGCACCACTGGTAAGAGCCTGGCTCCATCCTCTCCTACCTTCCCACAGGGATTCATGGCCACGGGTAGAATCTCCCTCAGCTCCTCACAGGGCAGATGCTCCGAGTCCCTTCAGCATCTTGGTGGTCTTGCAGTGGGCTCCTTCCAATTCATCCACACTGCTCAACCCAATGACCTTTCCATTCATCACAAACCTCCACTCCAACCACATCCTCCTCCAGACGCCTTTTACTTCACCCCCCGCAAACGAACTGTCACAGAAGCACATGGCTTAGGGTGGAAGGGTCATTAAAGATGACTGGGCTGTAGAATGGTTGGGCTGGGATGGTCCTTAAAGATCACAGGGCTAGAGGATAGATTGGAAGGGTCCTTAAAGATACAGCCACAGAATGATTGGGTTGAGTGGGTTCTTAAAGATCACAGAGCTATAGGACAGATAGGAAAGGTCCTTAAAGATCACAGGGTCATAGAATGATTGGGTTGGGAGGGTTCTCAAAGATTACAGAGCTATAGAATAAGTTGGAAGGGTCCTTAAAGATCATAGAGTCACAGAATGGCTGGGTTGGAAAGGTCCTTAAAGAGCCCAGAATCACAGAATGGTTCAGTTGGAAAGGTCCTTATGGATCACAGAGCTACAGAATAGGTTGGAAGGGTCCTTAAAGATCATAGAGCCACAGAATGGCTGGGTTGGAAAGGTCCTTAAAGATCCCAGAATCACAGAATGGTTCAGTTGGAAAGATCCTTAAGGATCACAGAGCTACAGAATAGGTTGGAAGGGTCCTTAAAGATCACAAAACCACTGAACCCTAGAATGGTAGGGTTGGATGGGACCCGAAAGCCCAATCAGCACCAACCCCCGCTGTGGGCTGGTTGCCCCCTGCTGGCTCAGGTTGCCCAAGGCCCCATTCAGCTCAGCTCCCTCAATGCTCTTGCAGGAGAAGAGCTCCAGCTTTCCAAGCATCGACCATTTTGCATGTGGGATGGTCCTCCCTTGGGATGGTGCCTTCGTAGGTCACCCATCCTCACGCCATCTGGATCAGCCCAAATCAAGTCTGGACACGAGCACTACTTCAGTGCCAGTGCTGGGCCCACAAACCCAAACTTCTCAGGGCTGAAGTTCCTAAAAATTCAACAGAGCAAAGATTCCTCAACTTTCCAACTCTGACCCTAATGCTTCTTAAAAAAATATATCACATTTCGCTTTTCCAACTGAAATCTGCAGAGGAAAGATGATTAATGGGTTATTAATAGTAATAATCTCTCGGCAATACTGGAAGTGTGAAATACGGAGCGGAACGCTTTGAACTTTCAGCTATTTGCCAAAAGCCTGCCAACAAGCAGCGACCTGCAGCAAAATGCATCAAAAATCACCACCAACCGGAACGGAAGCAAGAAACTTCCCCAATCTTCCCCAAGATCTCTGCAAAAAGGGAATTCTCCAAACCTCAGCAGCCCTCCTTTCCATGCCCAGAGCTGGAAAAAGAGCACATCAAACAGATAACGCTGAGCTCCCAGCTGGCAGAACCTATAAAAATCTTGGCACGTGTTTTATTTTGTTCCCAGTTCCCCATGGCTGCGTGCCCGGCCCCGTGCAACGTGGGGACGGCGTGTCTGAGCTTCGCTGCTCACCCTATTTACACCACCATGGGAGATGATAAGAAGTTCTTTGTTTCTTTAGGGAGGAAATTTAAGAAAAGGTTCTTCGGGGGGCACAAAAAAAAAAAATCTGATTTTCCAAACCAGAGATTCCAATCCTCATTGGGAGTGTTGGAAAAAACAAATGAGGTGGAGCACGGGCAAACCCCAAAGTTGTTGGGACTGAGTTAGACGTGTTGGAAAGGAAAGGGTGCCACAACTCCACAGCAGTGACAGTGGGACAGATTTTAGGGAAACGGGGCAGGGAGGAGTGGGAGCCTCCAGAATGTCTTACGTACTTCCTAAGTAATGTGCAAGGAATACACAAGGCAGTGTGCAATCAATTTGCATGGGAATCCTCCAGAACATGCAAGGAATTCTCAAGGAATGCTCAGGAAACGGACGAGGCATGCGCAAAATGCAGGAAATGCGCAAGGAAAGCGCAAGGATGTGCAGAGATACGCAAGGAGCCTGCAAGGAATAGTGAACGTGCAAGAAATATGGAAGGATATGCCATAAATGTGCAAGGATACACAGGAATACATAGGAATATGAGCTCTGTGCAACAACACTATGCAAAAAATACAAAGACGTACAAGGACATGCAAGAATAAGCAAGGAGTACACAAGGAATAAGCAGAAGTATTCCTTACTCAAGAAATACACAAGGAATTTGCAAGGAATAAGGAAGCAGAATGCACGGATACTCAAGGAATATGCAAGGAACATAGAAGGAATATGCAAGGAATATGTAAGGAATAGAGAAGGAATAACATCAGGAATGTGTAAGAAATCCTCAGGGAGTAAGCAGGGACTGCAACAGGAACACACACGAAACATGCATGGAACATCCAAGAGATGTGCAAGGAATACACACAAAATGTGTGTGAAATACGCAAGAAATAAGAAAGGTGTAAGAAACACACAAGGAATCCACAAGGGATATGCAAGGATATACAGGAATATAAAAAGTATGCAAGGATATACACAAGGTTATGCAAGAAACAGGCAAGAAATACAAAGAAATACTTGAGGACACGCAAGAATAAGCTAGGAGTACGCATGGAATATGCAAGAAACAAAGAAATGCTCAAGGAATACACAAGGAATATGCAAGGAACACTCAGGAAATACACAGGGAATTTGCAAGGAATAAGGAAGCAAAATGCAAGGATACTCAATGAATATGCCAGGAATACAGAAGGAATACAGGAACACAGCAAGAAATAGGCAACGAATAAGCAGGGAATAAAAACGGCACACGCATGGCTTTGGCAAGAGATACGCACAGAATGCAGGCAAAATATGCATGGAAAACAGAAGAAATGCTGCTGAAAGATGTAAGAAATGCAGAAGGAATCTGCAAGAAGTATGCAGGAAATGTACCAAACACGTGCAAGGAGCACACAAGGAGCCCACCGGCGATACGCAGGGAATCCCAGCAGCGGAGCCGATCCCTGCGGTGCAGCTGCTGCCCCAGCCCTGCAGCGAGGACAAATGCAGGCAGCTGCCCCATGGGTGACACGTAAAGCAAAGGAAGGGAAAGGCCTGTGCTGGAACACAGCCATACGTTGGGCTGTTGTCAATCACTGCCACAGCACAGCAGGTGTGAAATGTGCTGCTCAGCCTGCCTGTGGGATGGGAAAGGAGCTCGGCAAGTGGCCTCCCCCTGCTTTTCCCCCAGATCTTCCCTTTAGCAGTGACGTGGGTGCCAAGCTGCAGCGGCCCTGAGCCCCCAGGTGGGGTTGGAGGGCACTGAAGTCAATGGCAACTGGGCAAAGCCAGTGGCAACTGGGCAAAGCCAATGGCAGTGCGTGCTCTTATTCATTAAAGGAATCAGATCTGTGGCTTCTGATGGGGGAAAATAGGATCGTGTATAACGCATGTAGGGTCAGCAGATCGATTTAGAGCACGGTTATCACATTTGGAAGAGAAATGGTATTAAAAAAGAAGCGTGGGTGCTTCCATTGGGTGAGACGACAAAGTGAATTGCTTTTGTACTGGGCAAAATTCAAGGGGGGGGAATTGCGTTCTCCCTCCCCAGATTTAGGGGCAAATCAGCTGACTGTGAGGAGAAATGGACCGATTGTACGACAGGCCTAAATAACCTGGGAAGGTAAAAAAAAAGAAAAAGGATGGCAGAGAGAAAAGCGACCGGGTTTTTTAGCAATTTGGGAATACAAGTGGGACGCTGGAGAGAGAAACTGGAGTGGCAATGGAGAAAGTGGAGTGGCAACGAAGAAAAGAAGGACGCCAATAAAGAAACAGGGGATGGCGATGAACGTTTCACCAAAAGGACCACTTTTCCACCCAAAATCGCATCGACACGATGAACCAAAGTGCTTTCCTGCTTCTCCAGCCCCCAGTGGAACTCCGAGAAGGAAAGCGGCACAGGAAAGCACGTAACCCACCCGCAGCCACCCGGCAGCTGTGCAGCATTTGCTGCCCCAGCCCCTGTGCTGGCAGTGGCAGCGGATTCCTGGGGCTCTGTGCTCACAGCCGCGGGCAGCAGCGCGACGTGATGAGGGAGGGGGACATCGGGGACGTCCCCATGCCACCCAAAATCAGACGGACGAAGGTGTGGGAGGGCAATGCAAACCTCTGTGTGCCCTGTGTGCAAGTTATCCCGGCTGGGGTTAAGGCCATGCAGAAAAGGAGGAAGAAATTTTTTGGAAAATCAGGCGTGCCCTACAAAAAATACATAGGTAAATAAGTAAAGACCCAAAGAGCAGCACCAGTGCCCTCCTGCAGCTTGCAGTTCTTTGTCTAGATGGGAGATGGAAAGCTTCTGTCATCAATCCTACGCCACGTTTCCCTTTTTGATGATATTCTAGGCTGGAAATGATTTCTAGGGGCCATCTGGGCTTCTCCCCCACCCTCCCTTGGGTAAAGGTGGCCTCAAAATGAGCCTTTTCGGTCAAATCCTGCCATTTCCACAGGTGGAATCCTGAAATCTGGGATCCAGCTCCATGGACAAGCATTAAACGTGGAGGTTGGTGGCCCTGCATGTGGCAGGGGGGTTGGAGATTCATGATCCTTGAGGTCCCTTCCAACCCTGGCTGTTCTGTGATTCTGTGATTCTGTGACAAACACTATTCCTCAGCACTGAAAAAATGGAGACACTGCTCCTTACTCCTGAAGAACGTGGCTCTGCCCTCATTATCACCCAACCAGGGAGGTGAGGACGGCACTCAGACCCCCTCCCTGGGGCTGGAGGAGCACAGCTCTCGCTAAACACTCATTAAACACTTATTAAACGCCATTAGCACGATGCCCTCTGTGAAGACGTGGCCCCATCTGCTCCCAGTGCCAATGACTTGGTGCTGGGATCACGTTCCTGGAATTTCGGCTGCAGCACCATCTGTTGCACCACTGCAGGAAGCCTGGTGTGGAGAAAATAAAGAACAACAGCAGGACTGACCCTTGGAATGTTCCTCTGGTGGAAGGCACCAACAGTTGCAAGGTGTTTCACAATCACCATTTTGTGCCTCTGCCTTCTTTCCCTTTTTACCACTCTGTGGCCAAAAATGCCATTTGGGGCATTTCCAGCCCACGTGGGTTTGGTTTGTTTTACCCTTCTTTCTCCAGTGCTGAAGCTGGAAGCTGGCAGGGCAATTGAAGAAGGCTTGCCATGGGCACTGTCTTCAAGGACTAACAGTGACAGGACACAAGGGAATGGCTCGAAGCTCAGCAATTCCAACTCAGTCCATTTTGGGTTCTATGAAGGGCCTTCCCAACTCAACCATTCCCTGGCACTGTAATCTTCAAGGACCTTTCCAACCTAACCCAACCCATTACATGGCTCCATTAAAGACCTTTCCAACCCAACCATTTCACGATTCCGTTAAGGACCTCTCCAGCCCAACCATTCCCTGGTTCTATGATCTTTAAGGACCTCTCCAACCCAACCATTCCCTGGTTCTATGATCTTTAAGGACCTCTCCAACCCAACCATTCCCTGGTTCTATGATCTTTAAGGACCTCTCCAACCCAACCATTCCCTGGTTCTATGATCTTTAAGGACCTCTCCAACCCAACCATTCCCTGGTTCTATGATCTTTAAGGACCTCTCCAACCCAACCATTCCCTGGTTCTATGATCTTTAAGGACCTCTCCAACCCAACCATTCCCTGGTTCTATGATCTTTAAGGACCTCTCCAACCCAACCATTCCCTGGTTCTATGATCTTTAAGGACCTCTCCAACCCAACCATTCCCTGGCTTTATGATCTTTAAGGACCTCTCCAACCCAACCATTCCCTGGTTCTGTGATCTTTAAGGAACTCTCCAGCCCAACCATTCCCTGGCTCTATGATCTTTAAGGATCTCTCCAACCCAACCACTCATTCCCTGGCTCTACGACCTTTAAGGACCTTTCCCACGCAACCATTCCTTTGCTTTATAATCTCTAAGGACCTTTCCAAACCAACCGTGGTTCTATAATGCTTCTGGAAGAACACATGAATGTCAGAGCAGCCGTTTCTGGATGTTCTGCATTCCTCCTCTATGGAATGGTGTCCCAAATGTTTTGGAGGACTTGCAGCATTATTTCCCACTGGGAAATAGCACCGAAACCTGCCATTACATCCCACTCCCCACGCTTTGAAGGCGGGCTGAGCGCTGCCACACCGCTGTGCCATTCGTCAGCAGCCACACACCGGCTCCAAAATGACATGCTGCAGCAGCTCACTTTTGTTCCTCTTCCTCCTGCAAATTCCAGGAGAGCTCGAGGAAACAGAAGTGCGATGCTTGCTGATTTGGTGCTAAAACAAAAGCAAAAACCACAGAGTTTTTTTCATCCAGCTCGAGCCATTCAGGGCTTTGAGCACGCTGCCTGTTCTGCTCGCTGCCGGGCACCTTCAGAAGTTACAGAAATGCCTTCCCCACACCACACTGCAGCATGGCAGCCCAGAAAATGAGAGCTTGCAGCCACAAGTGGTCCCTTGCTATTGCACTTCTCGTGCTTGCTCCTGCTCCTGGTTTGCTCCCCACAGGCAGCTGACATCTCTGCAGAACACTGCTTTCCTCCAGATGGGATCTGCAGTGCTCCCGATCTGAAAAATGGGGTGAAAAACCCAACAAAAATGGGGTGAAAAACCCAAAAAAACGGGATGAAAAGCCCAACAAAAACGTGCTGCAGCTTTCCAGATGGATGTTTTCTGAAATATAAAACCTCTGGTGGGCGCCGATTTGTCACAGAGAGGTGACAGATAAGCGGGGCCCCTGTGGCAGAGCTCGTTATCACACAAGCGATTGGCGTTAACAATGCTTAATTACTTTAATCCACTTAACAACGTGCTTTACTCAAACGAGCCTGACGGATTGCTCCGATAGCGCTCCCCAAGCTGAACGACGCTGGGACTGCTGGCGTTTAACCTCCACCACTGGGTTTGTAGAATCACAGAACCGTTTGGGTTGAAAGATCATCAAGTCCACCCCTCAACCCATCCCACCATGCCCACACCATGGGTCTTCTGCACGTGAGCTGGAGCGGAGCTCTATGCATGAAGGTCCTCTGGGCTCACACTGCCCCAACCTCTGGGACAAACCTCAGCAGGCACAAGCGACTGCAGAGCAGCATTTTTATGGAAATTCAGTTCAGGTGAGATATCCTGCGGAAGAAAAAAGTCTCCGAGTGGCAGAATGCCCTTCAAGGAGTCATCCGGGGCTTCTTTTTAGATCGTTCCTCTCTCTGGTTGGACGCCACGTGTGTAAGAGGACAGAGACAGAGCAGTAATTCCTGGAAGATGACAGCAGGGAAGTGAAGTGGGTGGATGGAAGTGGATAATGTGGTTCTCATTCCTATGAATGCAGTGAAACCATTGAAGTCCATTACCACTACACTGAGTGCATCGGAACACACCTATTAAAGGATCTCAGCGTGTCTTGAGGCGGAACCAACACCTCTTCCCATTCCCACGGAGCTTTCCTGCCACAAATAACTCCGTCTGACACTGCTTCCTACAGAGCTAGAGGTTCTCAAGGCACTTCAGCTTACCTACATGATGCTAGATCTGTCCCCAGAGCCTTCAGCAGTCAGTACATCCCAAGGGAAAGGGCAGACCCCGAGGGAAAGGGGAGACCCCAAAGAGAATGGCAACACCAAGCGTTGGGTTCTCCCAGCTTTGCTGCATCGCTTGCCAGCCCTCCCAGTAAGGGCGACGGAACACAGGAACACAACAAAGTTGTGGGGTCTTCTCCTTTGAGATCTCCAAACCCTTTGGGACACGGTCTTGGTGGCCCTGCTGGAGCAGGGATGGACCCAATGATCCCTTCCAACCTCAGCCATTCCGTGATCCCGTTCCTCATGTCCTGAAATGGAACCACAGTGCCACACATCGCCGTACCCAGTACCAGAGCAAAGTCAGCCTCGTTACCACCAACACTGCAGGCAAAGAAACTGGGTTAAACCACATCTCAGAGGAACGCAGCGAGCAGCTGCCAGAGAAATTAATATTTTAAACAGCGGTCTCGTGTGTGACAACTGAAAAGCTGAAATTTATCTTCATCCACAAGAGTGAGATCAGCACGATGCACGACGCCATCCTCAAAACTGAAATACTTTAGAATTTCCTAATGGAAAGCTTGAAAAAAATCCAACCTCCAGCCCCAAAATCAGAGTTTCTCGCTGAAAGATTCTAGCCTCAACATTCAGATCCACCACTCACCTTTGGTCTGCAGCGTTATGCCAGTATCAGAAAGGCAATCCCTATGCAAGGGATATGCCAAGGCCAATGCAACCGATGCTCCACCAGCCCCCGTTAACGGACCCCACACACCCTACATCCTTACCAACAGCCCTCTTCCAGCCGGCACATTGGTTTACCCCAAACACTGGGTTGCTGGGACAGCCACCCAGATCCTCCTGCTTGACTTTTTAATACACTACCACAATACCAAGTGTTATCTGGACCTCCTGATGCCTTTCATTTCCAAGATGACGTATCCCTACACTTATTTGCTATGATTTTACCTGAATTTTTCAGTAAGCTTTACCTTCTGCTTCCATTTCCCAGACAACAGTGGCCTGAACTACACTAGAAGGAAGAACTCACCAGGTACATCCTCAGCATCAATTAACAGCCCACGCCATGGTTAGGAATGAGTCCCAGACACGTTGGAAGCCACGAAGCTCACTGCTCATCAGCAGTTTCTCCCTCTGCCGCGCTGATCTCCTGACTCAGTATCTAATTGATAACTCTGTCCCTATCATTTTCCCCTTCTTCATCACCGCTGTAATTACCACGGCTATTTCCCTTCCCCGTCAGGCTGCCTTTAATTGCTGCAGCCTTCTCGTTCAAAGCTTTAAGAGCGTTTCCCAGCTGTTCCAGTGAAAACCCACCCGACCCATCGCTCCTTGGGTTTGGCCAACGAACACCACTGACCCGTGACCACCTGCACCTCCGTGGCCCCACCAGTCCCCAAGGATAGGAAGCAGACGGCGCTCCCAGGGACCAGGGCCGTAATTAATCCACCATGCAGATATCCCAAGGATAGCGAGGCGCCTCTGGCACACCCTCAGAGACGAGGATGGGGTGGGTGGCTTCCTTGGCACCAGTTCCCACGTCAGGAGCAGATCAGCACGCGCTCCTTCAGGGCATTTCCTCGCCAAGTTGGGACCACCGTTCGCTCCCAACTAGATTTGATATTGCAATGACTGCCCCAATGGAATGGGTTGGAACCCACACGGCAAATCCAGCTGCACCCAACGTCCCAAGGGATTTTCATTACATTATCATTACACTTCACCACCCCAAGGCTCCCACTGGGGAACAGGGGCGGAGGCAGCGCTTTTCTGGCTCCCAGCCTCACCCATGGGACTAATTAATATCCCTTAAGCACCACACCCCTAATTACAATAGACTAAGCGAGCACAAAAGCTCTTTGGTCTCAAAAGTTTGACTCGTATATATATTTTTTTCCCCCTATGAATTTACATCCTGCGGCATGCCCATTAAACCCATGTTTTTAATTACAGCATCAAAAAACTTCTTGATTAGAGTACAAAAAAAAAAAAAAAAAAAAAAAAAAAAAAGAAAAACATTGGCTCTGAAATCAGAGCACATAAAGAGCTCATTCCCTGAGCTCAGCAGCTGAAGCAAGAAAACGTTTCTGACCCAAGTAAAGGGTGCCAGATCTCAGATGGCAACACGCACGAGGGATTGGGCACGGGGGGTGGTCAACTGCTGGACCTGATGATCTTGGAGGCGTTCTCCAAACTGAATGAATCTATGGGCGGGCGTGGTGGGGATGGGCTGGCGTTGGACTCGATGATTTGGAGGGATCTTCCAACCTCAGTAACTCTATGATCCTAGGAGTGGGCATGGTGGGGATGGGCTGGCGTTGGACTCGATGATTTGGAGGGATCTTCCAACCTCAGTAACTCTATGATCCTAGGAGTGGGCGTGGTGGGGATGGGCTGCCGTTGGACTCGATGATTTGGAGGGATCTTCCAACCTCAGTAACTCTATGATCATAGGAGTGGGCATGGTGGGGATGGGCTGGCGTTGGACTCAATGATTTTGGAGGGCTCTTCCAACCTCAGTAACTCTATGATCCTAGGAATGGGCATGGTGGGGATGGGCTGGCATTGGACTCGATGATTTTGGAAGGCTCTTCCAACCTCAATAATTCTATGATCATAGGAGTGGGCATGGGCTGGTGTTGGACTCGATGATTTTGGAGGGATCTTCCAATCTCAGTGATTCTGTGATCCCAGGAATGGGCATGGTGGGGCTGGGCTGGCATTGGACTCGACGATTTTAGAGGGCTCTTCCAACCTCAATAACTCTATGATCATAGGAGTGGGCATGGTGGGGATAGGCTGGTGTTGGACTCGATGATTTTGGAGGGATCTTCCAACCTCAATAACTCTATGATCATAGGATGGGCTGGCGTTGGACTTGATGATATTAGAGGTCCTGACCAACCTTAACGATTCTATGATACAACAGGGAGGATCCCACCATTAATCAGGATAAAGGAGGGCAGAGCACACTGAGTCATGCAGGGTAGGATGAGGGCTGGCTGTGCAGATCACGCATGCTGCGCTCCGGCACCATCCGGCGTGCAGCGGGTTTGTTCTGAGCACTGTCTGCACAGGGAACAGAGGCTGCAGTGTT
The DNA here is from genome assembly GCF_951394365.1 of Tetrao urogallus. NCBI lineage: Eukaryota > Metazoa > Chordata > Aves > Galliformes > Phasianidae > Tetrao > Tetrao urogallus. The sequence continues at coordinate 624,202 of NC_136815.1, forward strand.
CTCTGCAGCCCTCTGAGCGCTTGCACGCAGTCACAGCAGGATGGAAAAGAGCAATTAAGAGGGAGCCTGTCCCCCCGCCAACAAACCCTTGCTCTCAGCAGCCCTCAACCACCACTCAGCCGTCGTATGGAAGGGTCGGTCACGCGGGCACAGAGAGCAGCGTGCAGTGCTCTGTTGCTCTGCTGTAAGCACAAAACCCAGAGCCAGAAGCTGTGGAAAAAACACTGCAGGAGCCCTCTGAAAGCACAGGGTCAGCAGCAGCAGCAAACAAAATGCAGTTTGCAAGCTGAAGCAAAGCCCCAAAGCTTTTAGGGTGGCTTCGGAGCTACCTCCTCTTCCTCAGGGCTTCATTCATTGGGCTCCTAAACACCAGGCGTTGTGCTTTTTTTTGGTAGATTCCCCTCCCACCCCCCCATAAAATTTCCCATCTACCCACTTGCAAGCATGTTGATAATACGCCCAGTGCAAGAACGTGAACAATAAGCCCCAAACAGAGCAATTACCAGCAGGAGGAGAGCTGATGCTGTACTTACACAGCCCTAATCCCCATGATTTAAGACCTGCCTGAGATCCACCTGATTTCAGGAAAAAAATAAAAAAGGAAATTAAAAAAGAGGAGCTTGACCTTACCGTGTATTAGGTTTGAACTCACAGCTGCAGCAGATGGCTTGCAAAGGGGATGGAGAAACAGTGTCTGATCACAAAAAGGAGAGAAAAACAACCTGACACCAGGAAGGTCAGGAAGGGGAATGGTTTTAAGATAAAAGAGGGGATGCTGGGAGGAAAATTTTCACTCCAAGGGTGGTAAGGCTCAGAGAAACAGAGGGTACTCCATCCCTGGAGGTGCTCAAGGCAAGACTGGATGGGGTTTGGACAACCTGATCCGGTAGGTAGATGCCAGCACACGGCAAGAGTGTGGCTGGGGAGGCTTGGGGTCCCTTCCAACCCAACCGTTCTACAGCTCTATGATCTTTAAGGAACCTCCCAACTCAACCATCCCATACCTCCATGATCTTCGAGGACCCTTCCAACCCAACCATTCCACGGATCTATGATCTCTGAGGACCTTTCCAACCCAACCCATCCTCTGGTTCTACGATCCTTAAAGATTCTTCCAAAAAGCACTCAGCTTTTGGACAGACACGGATGGCCGCAGTGCAACCAACACAGAATCTGAGCTTGAAACCCTACACGTGTAACACATGGGGCAAGTGGTCACAGTTGGGCAACGTACAATCAATTTTTTTATGCTCCACAACAGTTCATGTGGAGTAGCTTACTGTTAAAATGAAATTATCATAGGGATTTGGAACATGATGTTTATCCCTGTGGTCAGTGCCTATTTGATTGGTGAGCTATCCTCTGCTGAAATAACATTTTTTTAAGCCAGATGCACATGGGAGGACTTAGAATCACCAGCACCCAGCAATAGCACAACCAGTTCAATTTTCCAAAGAATCACAGAACGCTTTGGGTTGGAACGGACCTTGAAGAACATCCAGTTCTCACCCCAATACCATGGGCTCATTTGGGGGCACAGTTCCTCCTATGGGAAGCACCTGGGGTCATTTCAATAGCTCCCAATGCAAGGAGGTGAGTTTGTCTCATTCCATGCAACCCCAACTGCCCACTTCATCCGTTTTTCAGTTGCTCACCCCTTCGTATTTCAGATTCTGCTGCTTTTCCTGCACCCCAGAATTCAGCAAAGCATCATCTACTCTGCCAGGTTTCACAGAGATTTACTTTAATTGGGCTTTGCTGAGGCCAGATGACTTATTATCACTCGAGGATGAGCGCTGAGCTAACGCTAGGAAGCCCTGTTGTGCTTCCAGCCCCATCTCCATCCCACCACGAGGCACCAAATAACGTCTCTGCTTCCCCAACCACACAACTGGGAGAGCACTGACCTACTTGGCAGCAGCGCCAAGAGCCCGTGCTCCTTTTTTTTTTTTTTTCCTTCTTTTTTCTTTTTTTCCTTTTTAATGGTTTAAGACAAGTCAAATGGGAGGCTCCAGGGAGAAGGGAATTCCACAAAATCATTAATGGGGCGCCGGGGGGACAGCTTGCGAGCCAGCGATCAGCGCTGCTCCTGTAAGCCTAAATCCCTCCACCAATTTGCCAAGAGCCTCATCAAACAAATTTTACGTCAGGCTTTGACAGCTGACAGATTGAAGCCTGTAGGCAAGGAGACGGCTCCCAAAGAAAGGAGTTAGTGCAACCAGCAGCAACGGGGATGGATGTCAGCTAGCCAACGAGGCACAAACGTCAGGAAAAGTGGACGTCTGTCTTCTCAGATGTAGGTCTCTTATTCTTGGCTTCCACATCCCAAGCTGTAGCATGGAAATGCCTCCAAGAATGCTTCAAGTGCAATAAATACAGCTTGTGTTCCTTGATGCAGCCACCACAAAAAAGGCTCAGCACACAGGAGAGTCCCAAGGTAAGAAAAGGAAGTGAAACCTGAAGGCTGCTCTTCCTTGGTCCTTCCCAAGCACAGATGTAAAAAAGCATCACGAGAGAAAAGCTGTGAATCAACAATCATAAAGTCATCTAGGTTGGGAAAAAAAAAAATCAGACTGCCCAGAGAAGCTGTGGATGCCCCATCCCTGGAGGTGGTCAAGGTCAGGTTGGATGGGGTCAGGGCAGCCTGGTCAATGGCAAGTGACCCTGCCCATGGCAGGGGTCGGGGCTGGGTGAGCTTTCATGTCCTTTCAAACCCCAAACCACTCTGGGATTCTTTGAAAAGACCTTCGAGATGACCAATCTGATCACAAAAATCACAGAACTGTCTAGGTGGGAAAAGACATTCAAGCCCAACCATCAACCTGAGTGCCATCACCAAACCACATCCCTTAGGGCCACATCCACATATCTCTCAAATACCTTCAGAAATGGGGATAATGTCCTGGGCAGCCCCTCCCAATGCTTCCTCCTTATGTAGGGTTTCACAATGCTCTACTGCTCCTTTGCCCAAACCAGGGCTTGTCACATGGAGGTTTACATTCTCCCCATCCCACCTGCCATGCAATGCATTGGCCAGGACTTGCATCACGCGACTGCTGCTCCTTGTCCCACACACCAAGAGCCTGAGTCTTGTGAAAAGCCACTGTACAAGGGTTGCTTGTTCCCACGTCGCCGGGGCAGACAAAGACTCCCACCTAGACAGTTCTGTGATTTTTGTGATCAGATTGGTCATCTCGAAGGTCTTTTCAAAGAATCCCAGAGTGGTTTGGGGTTTGAAAGGACATGAAAGCTCACCCAGCCCCGACCCCTGCCATGGGCAGGGTCACTTGCCATTGACCAGGCTGCCCTGACCCCATCCAACCTGACCTTGACCACCTCCAGGGATGGGGCATCCACAGCTTCTCTGGGCAGTCTGATTTTTTTTTTCCCAACCTAGATGACTTTATGATTGTTGATTCACAGCTTTTCTCTCGTGATGCTTTTTTACATCTGTGCTTGGGAAGGACCAAGGAAGAGCAGCCTTCAGGTTTCACTTCCTTTTCTTACCTTGGACTCTCCTGTGTGCTGAGTCTTTTTTATGGTGGCTGCATCGAGGAACACAAGCTGTATTTACTGCACTTGAAGCATTCTTGGAGCCAGTATCCACGCAGGGACCTTACAGACCATCCTCGTTCTGGAGGACGGCGCTGAGCTCGTGTACTCAAGACTGTGCGAGTTTATTGAGCTGAACACCTGATGGGCACTGATGATTTCACAGAATCATTCCACACAATGATTTGGGTCAGAAGGGACCTTAAAGCCCAGCCAGTCCCCCCAAACACATGGGCAAGGGCACCTTCCATCGACCAGGTGCCCAAAGAATATCCAACCCAGCCATTAAAGTCACCAAGCCTGAGTTTTGCAGTGAGGAGAGGCCCTCCCTTCATTCGCCATCCTACTCATCTGTAAAATAGCAACATGCCCTCTAGCACTGCAAGAGGCTGTCATCAGACCCTTCCAACATGAAGGTCAGAACGTGGTTTAGGGTCTCTCTGTCCGTGAGCTGAAACAAGGAACACCACAGTCAGGGAGACGAAGCCTTTGATGATAAATAAAGCAACACTGGACCTCCAGCCCTCTGAGAAAGGTCAACTGTCACCCAATATTCCCATCCAGCCCCACTCAGCTCAAGGCTACAGCAGAAGAAGTGGGGAGGGACTTACATCCGACCCCAGCCCCCACCTGTAAGGCAGGCACATGCTCCTCAACCCACCTCTTCCTCAGGGACGGCAGCTTCTTCGCTCACCTTTTCCACATCCCTTATCATCACAGCATAACGTGGCCACCAGATGGGCCAGAATCCCACAGAACTCACAAATAAATACACCGCTCTTTGAGGGACTTCTTCTTAAAGAATACTGTAGAAGGTTGGAGAAGATCATCAAGTCCAATTGTTGACCCATCTCCACCACTCACAAAACCACAAGGGTTGGAAAAGGCTTCCAAGCTCAAGCTTTGGGGGTTGGACTCGATGATCTCTGGAGGTCCCTTCCAACCCCTACAATTCTGTGATTCTGTGAAGTCCAACCCCAACTCACCCCAGCATGCCCACTGACCACGGCCCCGAGTGCCACACATCCACAGCTCTTGAGCACCTCCAGGGACAGTATCTCCACCACCTCCCTGGGCAGTCTCCCTTCTTATGGAAAAGAACTTTCTTCCAATATCCAACCCAATCCCCCCCAGCACAACGTGAGGCCATCACCTCTCATCCTATCGCTGCTACCGCAGCGCTCCCTCCTTTCAGAGAGCCGTAAGGGGTGAAGATGTCTCCCCAAGAGCCTCTTCTTCTCCAGTCCCAGCCACAGCCAACTCCATCAGCTGCTCCCCGCAGCACCGCGCTCCAGATCCTTCACAGCTCTTTGTTGCCAAGCGATGTCCTCCAATCCAGAATTCAGCTGACACATCCCCAGCTCCCTGATGTCTCCGCAATCAGCTGCAGCCAGCTGACTTGCACTCGGACAAACACTGCTATATTTGCACTCCATGGCTGCGCTCTGCTTCGCTAGTTAGCATTATTCATCTTCAAGTGCCATCCTTCACCCTGGAAGCTCAAAGCCACGCCGATGCCGGACCCATTCTGTAGGATAGGGTCAGCACTTGGCAATTTCCTGCTCTTTTATCTCGTGCAAAAAGCAGGATCTAAACCTCCACAGCCGCTTACCACCCTGCAGCCAAGCACAGCGCTGCGTGATTAGTTTGCTGCGGAGAACCGTGCGCTCTGGGAATCTGATGAACGCACCAAGTCCTCTTGGGAGAATGCTCATCCCCGTGCACACCGCTGCAGTGCCACGGCCACAAAGCTATTTTGAGACAAGGATGCTAATTGCAATCTTTCCGATGCTAACACACACGTGAAGATCAGGGGGTGCAGCAAAAAGGGGAAAATGCTTTTTGCCTGAAAACGGCTTCGTTTGGAGAGTCAGTTCCCTGAGGTGTGCAAAGAAGGCACATAAACCTGAAACCAAACCAGCTCTGGATTTGCCCTGCCTGGGGTTTTATGCCTCTCCCCAGTAGATCTAAATAAAATCCCACCGCTTGGCTCGACCTGGGATACACCGACCACTGGCTAATCGAGCACTGGATATCCCACCTTTTGGCATTACGTGCCCAAGCACAGCGCCAAACCCAAAGCTGGGCGTTTTGTTTCTGTCAGTACTTGCTATGTGTCCAGGTGACCCAGCGCCAGCCTGCTTGGCTGTGGGTTGAAATATTGAAACACAGCTGTCTGCACCCGAATCCTTCCCCACTTCAGATCACTCAGAGCACTTCACCTGGCTGCCTGATTGCCAGGGAAGATATCAGCTGCACAGCCCACGCCTTCAGATCCAAAGCCCCAAGAGCAGATGTGGGGCAGAGATACGCTGTGTTTCCCTCAGCTCTCCAGGGACAGCCATTGCCCATCAGTTGTGCAAGGAACTGGTGTTTCTACCCCTGCACAGATTGCTACTGGAAAAGTCCACCAGAAATCACAAATTGATATTTAAAAATAATAATAATAATAAAGGAAGCATTACTTGGAACCAACTGACACACTGATCATCAGCAAAGAATTTTTTTTAATATATAACAAACATCGGATGTCAACACAGCACCACAGAACTGTTAACGTTGGCAAAGACCTCTCAGATCACCAAACCCAACCCCAGCTCATCTCCACCCGCTCTGTCCCTCGGTGCCACATCTTCAGCCCTTGAACGCCTCCAGGGACAGTGACTCCACCACTTGACCACTTCTTACTGGAAGAAATTTCTCCTAATATCCAACCTGATCCCCCCGCCCTCCACCTGCTAACGCCAACCAAAAAGATATCGCTCGCAGACGGCACCAATTCCCCCAGTCCAACCACACCAGACTATGAACTGCATCAAAGAATGGATCGGAACTGTTTCTAAACCTTTCATAGAGAGATTTGAACGAAGGCAAGAAAGATACTGGAGCACATCCAGCAAAGATCCAATCCAACTGGAGAATATCGGGATCTGATGGTTGGACTTCACCATCCTGGAGGTCTTCCCCAACCTTGCTGCTCCCGTGAGTGGGCATGGTGGGGATGGGTTGACAGATGGACTCCACTGATCTTGGAAGCCCTTTCCAACCTTAATGATTCTACGGTATTTTTTTCCTGCAGAAGCCTGAGACTCCTAACAGAGTTCTCCCCAAAAAACTCTACTTGGTGCCCAAAAACCCAAACGCATCTGTGGGGTTTTGCTCCTGAACCACCTCTGGTTTAGCACGCTTGAGCTCCACCATAAAAGCCAAGTGGGAGCTGTTCACCTTCTTCCCTTTCACATCAGATTTAGCACGCAGGACTGGATGTAGGAGAGCTCACCCAAACGGAGAAGATTTTGCTCGTGCCCTTTACGTGATGAACTCCAGGCTCTGCTGGCTGAGCAGCATCGCTCTCCACAGAAATTCTTCACAAACAAACCCAACATACTCACACAGATGGTGTAGCCCCTGAGGAAAACAATCTTTTATTAACGCCCATAATGGCGTCACCGAGTGCATCCTTCAGGTTTTATTATGCGCACCCGCATCACGCTGCCCCACCGCGGGGCCTGGCTGCCCTGCTGCTGTGTTTACTGCTTCTGTAATTTTATTTCCAATTCAGCAATGGGAATTAAATGTGGTCCATGTGCTGAGTGGGGAGAAGCAAAGAGAAGGAGCTGAAAAGTGTCGGGTTGGAGATGCAGGAGGAGCTGAAGGACATCAGGGTAGAGAGGAGGTCAACAACGGGCTCAGCCTAAGGACCACTAAAGTTTTTGGGGGCTGAACGTGCCCCACTCCCTCTACAGGGCTGTGAATACGCACACAGCTCTTACTTACCCAGTATTTCCTGTTTTAGACCCTAAGGAAGCCCCTGGTTCTTGTCCAAAGCTCAGGCCCTGCACTGTGCAAGCAGAATTAATTCCCAATGCCAGAACTCTTCCCAGCAAGCCCAGGTGCTTTGGTTGAGCTCAGCAATCAAAGCAAGCAGCCCACGTTCTGCTGAAGCAGGAAAATCCTTCCAGTGGCATTTGACAGCGCGCCTCCGGTTGCACGCAGCTGCTTCAGCATCGCGATGCTATCAGGGATCCCAACCTGCACGGAAGGTTTGTGTTACCCTCACCTCTGCAATTAACAGCACCATGCCAACTCCCGATCCTTAAATGAACTTCATTCCAACCCTGGCATCTCACTGAGCTGTCCCACCCTAATTTTGGTGGCTCAGCAGTTGGTTACCAGCCCCGGTCCACCAGCGGGGCAGCTTCAGCAGTGCAGCAAGCCGCAGACGTGTTTGGATGTGATAAATCCCTTGAAAGAAAGAAAAAACAACAACTTTGGCTGGGAGCTAATCTTCTTTGATAAGAATCAGCGTGGGAACTGGAAGCTCCAGTAACAACAAGTCAAAGCCTATTTATACAAGGAATCCACACCGGAGATCCAGAGGAGAACGCACAGGAGTGACACTTGAAAGCATGCACCGAGAAAATACCCACTAATGCTCTCATTTTGTTGAACAAAGACTGGGAAAACACAGTTGCAACGCTTCCACAGACCTCCATCTAGAGCAGGATGCTGCTAAAGACACTGAAGTTCAGCTTTCAGGTCATGGTGGGGATGGGTGATCTTGGAGGTCCCCTCCAATCTCAATGATTCTATGAGCAAGCATGGTGGGGATGTGTTGGCGGTCGGACTAGATGATCTAAGCGGTCTCTTCCAACTTAGTGATTCTATCCTGTGATCCTAAGAAGTCCATGATGATGACACATAGAAGCTCCATGGCCTGGAGGCTTCACCAAGTGCTCCTTGGCGAGCTCCGGGCTCTCACTGCTTCGTGGCCATCCCTACACCTGAATGGCAGTTCATCCAGGTGTACATTCCTCTCCCAACACCCTTGGCGCACGGGATCAGGTTGAAAACAGCCAACCAGGCTTCCCAAGTGAAAGGCAGAGCAAGGCAGGACACCGCTTATGGAGCAGATGGAAGTCAGAACCAGGTGGCGGGCTTTAGGAAATAGCAAACTAGAAGGAAAAAGAATGAGCATTTCCAACTCAGTTGATCAGGTGCAAGCTCATAGATCGACCATTAAAAAGGAAAAGCAGCGACAGGGCTGTGTTTCTACATTAAGACTAGCAAGACCTTCAAGATCATCAATTCCAACCCCAACTCATCATCATCACGCCCACTAACCACCACTGCCAACACAGCCAGATTGCACTGAACACAACCAAGCAGTTGGGAGCTTTCTTTCAAAGCTTGGGATTCAGTGTGACCTGGAGCGAGGAGCCCTCAAGGCCTTTCTGGTCAGCCTGCGTTGGCACAAGCGTGAAGACGACAGAGCCACAAGAATATCCAGAGTTGCAAAGGACCCACAAGGATCACACAGTCCTGGCTCCATGCAGGACCTGAAGCCCAAACTCTGAGTGCATTGTTCCAAGTGCTCCCTGAGCTCCAGCAGCTCAGGGCTGTGCCCACCGCCCTCTGGTGAAGACCCCTTTCCACCTCTGTCCCCAGCAGATGATGTCTCCAGCCACACACATGCCCTTGCTGCTGTCTCACCCTATCACACAGCTTCCTGAAACGAGAAAACTCACCCAGAAACTGCAGCCTGTTGGACCAGCCACCAAAATCGCCTCAAAGGCCTTGCCTTTGGCTTCGCTGCTTTGCTTAGGCTTCCTCTGCCCACACAGGTCCCTTCTCCCTGTCATTTCTTCTTCCCCCAGGTAGGTTTACCAAGGGGAGCGTCGCCAAGAAAACAACAGCTGCCACAATTACTGTAATCATTTCTCTTGGTCCATCTCCACTTTCTCACAACTCTCCATCTAAGCCGTCATTCCCTCGAGCTCTCTGCAACATCCGGGATGTTCCGCACCGAAACCCCACCCCTGGACACATCCATTGCTGACCCCACTGTCAGCAGCTGCCTTCCACTTCCACTACATCACAGAACGGTTAAAAAAGACCTCCAAGGCCATCCATGTCCAACTGTGGGTGCCAACCCAACCCCACCACCTCACTCCTAGAATTGTGGAATCATTAAGATTTGAAAAGGCCTCCAAGATGACCAAGTCATCCCCACTACCTATTGGATGTTATGAGCTGTTTTTTTCAATTTCCCTTTTAGGAGTAGATGACCTCAAAATAAAATTTTGGACCTCACAAGGCAACCAAGTCCTCTACTAAAGTGATCCTCAATATCTGGAATATTTTGGGAATCCCTAGAGTTCAGTACCAGCTTTCAAATTTAATTACCGAGAGCACTAAGCTGGAAATGGATTTCCATCACTCACATTTCTGAAACTCAGACCAGATTTTCATCAGTTACCCATAGGACCCGAAGGTTTTCTGCAGCTGGAAGTAGGCAGCGACTCCCACAACACACCCAAGCAGAGGTAACACACAGCCCCAACCTTTGGGAACAAACGTTCACTTTGAACCACTTTTCCTCTTCCCTTGCTGTTATTTAAAAGTCAAACAGCAGCCCAGATGAGAGATGTCAGCCTTAGAGGGCTGAGGCCTTTTATCACCCATCCAGGCTTGAGAAGGAAAGGTCACAGCAGAAATTCTCTATACAAAGAGAAAAGACTTTCATGAACTGCAAAGGTCATGTGTAGCGAGCACAGCCCAGCCAGAGCTTCTGAGCACTTTCTGATTCATCTGCATTCTAGATGTGGAATTACAGAGGAATTACCTTTTACGACACATGAGCACACTTTCTTCTGTTTTAAAAACCAATCTCTGCCTGAATTTTAGGAATTTTTTTTACAAGCCTCCGTCCTGTTGTAAATCAATCCCAGCCATTAATGATCCATCTCGCTATCCGGTAGCGACGTCTTTGATGTTTCATTATTCCCCAACAGCCTCCCCACTCTTTTTGATCATCAAACATACCAGAGATGAGATCACATGCTTCGGGACACGGAATCCCCCCTCAAGCCTAAAATAAGAAGAGCGGAACTCAACGACGCCCTCCAACTTGGGATATTCTATGATTTGACGATCCTTAAAACCAAAAACATGTTGAGAGACCTAAACTGGAGCTGGACTTGATGATCTCTGCAGGTTTTTTCCAATTGAACAACACTAAGTGTTCTGATTATTGATAATTTCAGGAGTCTTCAGGATGAGGTAGCGTTTAGGCACATATAGGCTCAAAGCAAAACCTCTTTTAGGCATACTTCCATCTGTTTTGGCTTGGGATGCTGCTGTTTACCTCTGTTTCAAGCCAGGAATCCACAAACGCTTCTCCCACTCCACCCCAATGCCAGGAATGGCAAAAGGTCTCCAAGGAATTAACAGGAAATGGGGCTTGAACTCAGCAGCAAAACTGAAATAATCAGATCCGAGCTCTGCACCGACACTTACTGTGAACTTTAACTCACCCTGGACATTCCTAAGTGATTGCTATTTTGGTGCTGCAGCATTTTCACCCTTGCAAGAGGAAAACAAGCCAGCCCTCCACAGCGCTCTGCTTTTTATCTCTGCACTCAGCTCTTCCTCTCCCCGACCTCCTCCTGAGGCTGCATTCATAGCAACCGGCGTTGGACAACGATCTTGGACCACTGTACAGCCAACCAGATGACATCTGGGGCTCAAAAATGGAAAACAGTCCCCTGACAAAATGTGACAGGAACCAAATACAGACCTTGTCAATGAGTTTTCTTGTTGTTTCTTTGGGCACTTTTTGTGTTGAAATACGAAAGAATTGGGTAAGATGTAAAGATTGGGGGTTGGAAATGGATGATCTTTAAGGCAACTTTCAACTCAATCATCCTGTGGTTTTGTGATCTCTAAGGTCCCCTCTAACCCAACCATCTCATGGCTCTATGATCCTTAAAGACCCTTCCAGCCCAACCATCCTACGGCTCTATGATCTTCGAGGTTCATTCCAACCCAACACATTCTATATTCCTACAATTCCACATCTGAGCAATTATGGTAAGTCTACTACTAAACCTACAATTAAAAAACGTGATGAAATGTAACATGGCCAGACCCATTAACTCCCTCGCTCCTGCTCAACAGCCAAACACAGCATAAATAATTTCCTGATTTTAAAGCTCACTTCCCTTTTTACAGCTTTGCAATTATTTTATCTCACCTTGACGGTTTCCAGTTTTACTGGCGAGATTAGAGCCTGGTTTATCTCGCAATTAGCCACAGGAAATCATACAGCAGTTCCCTGAGAGCACGACAAAGAGTATTACTTCCCCATTTGACAGGGAATTTCACACAGCTGCACTCCTATTTCCCCCGCAGCAAACACCCAGCACCATCCTATAAGGAAAGGTGTGAAGCCAGCTCAGTGCAGGGTGCTGCAGAGCTCATCTCTCTGCTTAGGAGACGGACCTGATGATCCTTAGGAGTCCTTTCCAACTTGGGACATGCCACGGTTCTTAGATGCCACCTGGAGGACAAGGTGGCACCAGATACACATGAAGAGGCCACAAGATAATCTTAAATACCATCAGCTGATACATTTATGACCTGCCTAGGAAAGGCAAAGAATGGAAGAAATCCCCCCCCAAAATGCTGTTTCATTCCCCAGTAAGAAAGTTTAGCACAAGAAACGAACCCTCTGAACACCTTTGCATACAGAAGCAGTCGCACAGTTATCAGGTACATCTGTACCCATTGGAGCACTGAGTGCCTTCCCAACACAACCCAACACAACCCAAGCATCCTTCCAGCTTGCAATCTGTTCTGGAAACCATTAATTCAAGTAGTCCACAGGAATGGAAGCAAGAAACAAGACCAAGAAGTGGAAGGCAGCAATCTGAGCATCCAAATCACATCCTCCAACATCATATTCCTCCCCACACACCCCCAGCCCCCAACTTTTTCATATGCGGAAGACCTGCAGCCTTCTCAGGGCCTCTTCACCCCCTCAGTCATTCTCCTGCACCTTCCTAGAAGGGTCTCCAGGTAGCTCATTAACCAAAGGGCAATGTGCACCAGGCAACTCCCAGAACGCAGAGCAGGCGAGGTCACAGAACGATTTAGATTGGGACAGGACCTTTGGAGCTCATCAGGTCCAAACCAGTCGCACCAGAAGAGTCTGAAAACTTCACCCACCCAAAAAAGTTGAGTCCTCCCCAAACACTGTGAGAGCACCTTCCACCGGTTTCCCCATTGATGAGCAACACAGGTGGGGACAACGTGGCTTCACAAGCAACACGTTCAGCTTCAAAGCAGCCCTACAGCTTTCACAGGTGACCTTCCAGGTGAGTGGGGCTGGTCTGCGGGAGGGAACAAACCTCTGTAACGCAGCACCCTCTCAAAACAGGCAGAAAACAACCAAATTTGGAGAAAAAATTAAGAAATGGAACAGGCTACGAAAATCCAAAAGCTGGAACAAACTCATTGAGTGGCACTATGTTAATTCAAGGCTAGACTTGGTACATACCAAACATTTGAGACGAATCCTGGCATTTAGGGCTCTCAGGAATCCAACCCGCGTCGCGTTTTCCCCAAGCCAGCAAGGATAAATGAAGTTAGAGCTAGCTGGCCCTCCTGCTAGCCCCTGCCATGCACTTCGGAGAGATCTGGGGTATTTATTCCCTCTTCCTGGTCCAACACAGCCTCCACCACCACCCTTGCTCTCATGGGACATTCACTGCAGCAAATAGGCTCCTTATCCAGAGCTGCAGCCTCCACCGCCCGCCTCCCTCATTTCAGAGTGATACCAATCTGATTTCAGGCACAGGAAATGAAAAGGGCCATTGTCGAGGTCGCTGGAAACATCTGGCTGAGCACCCATCCCACAACGGCCCTCTTGTTCCCTCGTGGAACCATTCTGATGGGGTGAGGCAATGCCTCGGGGGCTCACAAATTGCTGTTTCCGCACCCTCCGGCTCTTGCTGCCTTCGTGCCTCTCCTCCGGGAGATTTCAAAGCTTTCATTTTGCTTGAGATGCATTGTAAATGCTCAATCAAGCGAGATCGAGATCGCAGCTCACATTTGAGCTGCAAATTTCAGCCTTCCTTCAGTGCCTCCCAGAGTGTCAAAAGGCTCTCATGGAGCACGGCTGCCTCTGCCAAAGACCCCTATTTGCTTCTGATCTCTACTCAGCCTTCTGCGCCTAACAGCTGGAACACAAGGAACCAAACATCCCAGGAGTGCCTTCCGTCTCCTCCTTCCCACCTACTTCAGTTCAAACAAGGAATACTGGAGCCCAAACCCAACTGCGTTGCTCTCACAGCCTACTCATCCTTCCATCACCAGCCCTGCAAGACACCCAGGGCCATTTGGTGCTGCACCATCCCTTCAGCCCAACGCTGCCAGACGAGAAAGACAGAAGGAAAAGCCACTCGCATGCCAACCACCGAGCAAAGAGGAGAATTTTCACACTGAGTTGGCTGTAGGTGCATGCAGAGCTGTGCCAGCTCAGGTCAGAGTCCCCAGTGTCAGCTTCACATGTTCTGCTTGCACAAGAGGAGCAACTAAAATAATTATTTCGGTTTAAGGTGCCTTTTAGAACAGGAGAACTGACAGTATTACGACTTGCAACTCCTTTTCCCTGAGATCTCAATAACTTTATTCCACTGAGTACTGTGCATGATGCAATAAAAATAATAACAATTCTCATCCCCACCGATGTTGGTGACCACAAAGGAAGCCTGCAACCTGCAGAGCTTCCCCCCAGCACACAGGGTCACGGAACCACGACAGCTTGCGGATGACAAATCCTTTTCTCGTGTGCCCGCCTGGCTCCTCGCAGAACTGTGATGCCAGAGACAAGAGCTGAGCTAACACTGCACATGGGGAAGCGTGCTCGTATTTTTAGCACGCACCCGAGGACGTCAACACTTCAGCTCACCCAACTGGAGGCGCAGCTCAGAGACGTGGCTCTGCAGCAGCTCAGTATGGCCACGGGTGGGTTGGGAGAGCATTCCTGCAGGAGCCACAGATTCACAGCATTACTCACAAAGGACAGAGCCCCAGCTGATTCACGCTCATCGTTTCAGCTCAAGTCTCCTTCCTTTCTTCGCATGCCTGGGACAATGTGTTCGCCACCATCTCATTGCTCAGCTCCTTCTGCAACGCTCACCATGGAACTTGTCCTTCTGTCCAAGATGTGTTGGACTGTTTTTATTATTATTATGGAGATATAAATTCCTCTAAGCGAGACTGAATCTCTGAAAAAATGAGATGCTCCTACGCTTACACAGAATTAAAGTTGCACTATAAGAGCAGACTCATACTCCTGATGCCTCCAAAGCAACTGTTCTCAACTTTATTTTGTTGAGGCTGGGCTCCCACTGAAGCTCAGCACTGAAGAGCTGGGCATTGGTCCTCCCATTGAGCCACACATCCTGGTTCCAGCCCTCACAACATCATTTTGTTGTCCAGCAGTGGTTAAGCTGAGGGACGTACGTCACAGGGATGAAAGGCAGCACCATAAAGGCGATATTCATCCCCAAAGGTTGGCCAGGGCAGCAAACCCACTCGTGCTGTTTGTGCCGAGAAAGCGTAGGAGAGCAGTTGAAATGTTAAAGTTTGCATTCATGAATTTCACGTCCCAGAAAAAACAAAATCCTTAAGATGTATTAATGCAGAAGTCAACAGAAGCTGATGGAACCAGACTGCACCGGGCCTTTTCCTCGTCTCCCCCCCTGGGAGGGATGGGCTGTGAGCGAACTCTTAGTCAGAAGGAGACAGAAGTGCTTCACAAAGCGGCGTTGCAAAAGCCCTGTTACAAAACCTCCTGAAAAGGGGAGGGGAGAAGGGATCAGTCCAGCAGGAGGGACGCTGCGGCTCCACCGACTGAGAGGAGAGATTATTGTAAACCTTGCTTAATTAGGGCATTAGCCTGCTAATTCTATTTAATAAAAATAGATGATAGATTTGGCTCTGCACCTGACAAAGAGGGCACAAAGAGGGTTCTTTCCATCGGTGTAGGATCAAAAGGATCCTTTCCAAACTGGGATATTCCATGATTCTATGATTCAGAAGAGACTTTGCTCCATTCTAAGACCCATTTCCCATGGGTCAGTAAATGGGGGGAGGAAGAGGACTGCTCCCATATACCACCACCACCTTCCTGCCCTGTTCCCAGCAGGATGAACCTGAACCAGCCCTCACCCTGCCAGACCCCTGCAACTTGTGACACCGCAGCAAATGAACGTGACGGATGATTACAGATTGCCAAAGAGCAATTTTAATTATCTCCAGTAATGTATTGGCATTGCATTAGGAGAGCTGAACAACCTCCCTTCCATCCAGGGCCACCTCTACCGATACAAGAAAGGCTCAGACCACTGAGACCTCTTACCCCAGGCTTACAACCAGACACTCGTTTGTCCAAGCCAAGAAATCATTCCCTTCCACATTAGCTAGAAAGCATGATGCCCTCAGCAGGGGCCAGGATATATTAAGAGTTAGCTCACATGCCAGGATGAGGACATTTGCTAGAACAGTTGAATATCATCAAGATCTCGGATATCTAATGGGGTTCCTTCACTTTGCTGGGCACACTGGGGTCATGGGTGAGCTTGGTTGTGGGGACTTACAAAGACTGCTCAAGAAACAGAGCTGAGAACCAGTGGAAGACTTAAGTACATGCTCTCAATGGCATGAACTCTCTTTTCATTTCATTTTCAGTGTTACACAAGAGGTCGTTCTGAATGGCAGATGAATTCCTACGGTCCCTGCCTACAGGTGGAAAACCAACATTGCCCAACTTCACAGTCAGACTGGGTCACCTTTCTAAGAAGCTATGCACATGTGAAGTAAGATATTATTATGTGCAGTTTGAGATGTATTCAGTCTCCACGTAATAGTAGGAAAGCCAGTGAAACAACATCACTTTTGGAAGTAATTAATCCCAAAGGATGCAGCCAACAAAACACCACCCAGCCCATGGGTTTTGCTTTTCCACCTCAGAATCCTAAAATCACCAAGGTTCAAAAAGACCTCCAAGATCAAATCCAACTGCCAACCCCACCATGGCCACTCACAGAATCACTAGGGTTGGAAAAGACCTCCGAGACCCCCAAGTTCAACTCCAACCCATCCCATCCCTCTACCCACGTCCCCAAGTGCCACATCTCCACATTTCCTTTGCACTTTCAGGGATGCTGACTCCACTACCTCCCTGGGCAGCTTGTGCCAATGCCTGACCACGCTTTCAGAGAAGAGATTTTTCCAACCTGCAACAGGCTAGAAGGAAGGGCAAACAGCGTGCCAAATGACCACATTCACTTCAAGCACTTGAAAACTTGCACTATGAAGACAACTCCTTCCACGCCAAAGCAGCAGGCAGCTTCCTAAAGCTGGTGGCAACCCAAGGAGACAGGATGCTGGGGCTGTGCCAAGCCCAAACAAACAAGATTGCAGGGGGTTGCTTAGAAACCTCTGAAAAAGACACCGAAAATGCAGATTTTGGTGAAGAGCACCGCAGTGTAGCTTGATTTGCAGGTCACCTTTGAGCCTGAGCACTCCGAGATTCTCACAGGTTGAGCCAGCATGGCTTTCTAGATGCCCCGAAATCCCTCAGCATTTCAATAACAGACAGTGACACACGGGAGGAAGGCGCTGAGAAGAAAAAGAACGGAGTTACTGTAACACACACAGCCCTGGCAGCTAATCAAGGAGACAGATGAAGGCAGCAATCTGTCTCCTTAAGATATGCATTTAATTTTTTATTTCTTATTGCTGCATAACTGTGCTGGAAGATGCTCGTGAAATGGCTGCGGCGCGAAGGGGCTGCGCCGGGAGAGTCCCTCTGCAATCACGAGGGAGGCAATGAGGAAAGTCATCGTTAGCAGTGCTTAATTGCCAGTAGCCAGCACGCTCCTTTGCATTCATTATTAACTTTCTAACGTACCTGTGCACCAGGATCACCAAGCAGGCTTTGCTCCAAGCTCTCCTGCAGCTGTCATTGAGGGATGTCACCTCCCCACGCGTGGCCCCCAGCGACGCCCAAGGTTACCTCCTGCATTATGTCAGAATGATTGGGCTTAGGTGAAAAGATGGAGAGCGACTCTTTATGCGCTCTGACAGCAGTAGGACACGGGGAATGGTTTTAAGCTAAAAGAGGGGAAATTTAGGTCAGGTGTTTGGAGGAAATTCTTAACCATGAGTGCGGTGAGGCACTGGAATAGGCTGCCTGGAGAAGCTGTGTGTGCTCCACCCCTGGAGGTGCTCAAGACCAGACTGGATGGGGTTTGGGCACTTTGGAAAATGGGAGCTGCTCCTTCCCACGGGGTTGGAATTGGAGGTTCAACCCAAACATTCCACAGTTCTGCAGTCTTTAAGGTCTCCTCCAACCTAGCACATTCCATGATTCCATAATTGTTAAGGTCCTTCCAACCCAACCATTCCATGATTCCATAATCGTTAAGGTCCTTCCAACCCAACCATTCCATGATCTTTAAGGTCCTTCCAACCCAACCATTCCATGATCTTTAAGGTCCTTCTAACGCAACCATTCCATGACTCTGTGATCTTTAAGGTCCCTCCTAACCCAACCTTTCCACAGTTTCATGATCATTAAGGTCCTTCCAGTTCAAACATTCCACGATTCCATGACCTTTAAGGTCTTTCCAACCCAACCATTCCATGACTTCATGATCTTTTAGGTCCTCCCAACCCAACCATTCCATGATCCCATAATCTTTAAGGTCCTCCCAACCCAACCATTCCATGATCCCATAATCTTTAAGGTCCCTCCCAACACAACCATTCCACGGTTTCGTGATTCTACGATTCCTCTCCTCCCAGCTTCCAGTTGCACTGGAGACTCCCAAAAAATGACACAGGGATCATCAGCGGGACAAAACAACTCTGTCCACCAACATACCAAACTGATCATTCATCTCAAACGCAGTGCAAGAACCTGGTTCAAGTTCTTCCAATCTCCAGATCTCCAAGCAGCTCCACACCAACCACTGTTTGCTTCCTACCACATCAAACCACCTCCTCCTACCCCATCCTGCTTAGTTCAGTTCCCAGACCGTTGGCTGCCACTCCATTCCCATCTCACTGCATGGAGCCATCCCTTCCCCATAATAAAACCTTACATCCCACCATTACGGGGAGCTGAGTTACACAAGCCTGCTCCAACCTGCTCCTCAAAACACCTCTCTGAGGGCAAATTCCTCCCGGGAGGGATGCAAGCAGTGTTTTGCCCTGAGATAAATGCAGTGGAGGCTACAGACAGGAGTTGTCTGCAATTGTCTACCAAATACTCTGCAACGACCTCTGAATACAGGTCAACATAATGAGGCCGTGGATGCAACAGCAGAGAAAAACAAGGAAAAGTTCAGGTTTAAGAGATTTGGAAGCCATCAGGATGTACAACAACAGGGACCCCTAAAACATCACCAACTGAAGGCTCCGTACCGCGCTGATGTTACATCTCCAGGATTCCACCAGGATTTTATCACATTTAACACAACCTAGGACTGTCTTGCTGAGGATCCAGTGAAGATCTGAGGATGTTCTTTTCATGTTTTCTCTCTGTTTTTCCAACCCCCACACCCAGGACCTTCCCTTTAGCTCACATCAGTCAAACAGCTCGCCCTAAAACTGGCAGAAATTAACAGTTTTTCCCCGGGATCAGCAGCCAGCAGTGATCTCTCACCTGAAAGACACAACAGGGCAGCAGCAGCACGAAAAAGATGGAAAGAAGCTCATGTGTGCCCCATATTAAAGGCTCCACGAGGTTCTGAAACATGAAAACATCTTTTTCCCTACAGGATACGGTGAGAACAGAAGCAGAGAGAA
Source organism: Tetrao urogallus (assembly GCF_951394365.1). Lineage (NCBI taxonomy): Eukaryota > Metazoa > Chordata > Aves > Galliformes > Phasianidae > Tetrao > Tetrao urogallus. The sequence goes on from NC_136815.1 coordinate 643,417, forward strand.
CAACGGGGGTGGGAGGAAGAAGAGGAAAAAAAAAAAAACAACCAGCAAAATGCATGCACGTAGCAGGAGCTCAGCACTGAAAAAAAACCCCAAAAAACTAAAAAAAAAAACTAAAAAAAAAAAAAAAAAAAAAAAAAAAAAAAAATCAACCCTTCCCCCCCCCAAAAAAAAAACCAAAAACCCCCCAAAAATAACAGACTTGGGCACAAGGCTAGACGCCGTCCAAGAGCATCTGGAAGAGCTGCAGAAAAGCAGCCAGGAGGGATTTTCTTTTATTTCTGTGGGTTGGTTGGTCGGTTTGCTGTCCGGTTTTGCTTCTTTTATTATTGTTTTTTTTTGTTGCTTTTTTTTTGTTTTGGTTTGTTTGTTTCTACCAGTGCCCTGAGCCTCTCTCCTCCCAGGGAAGGAGGCAGCTGAGCGGCTCTTACTTGAGCTGAGGAGGAAGAAGACAAAGGTGCTAAGAAGCAAGAGAGCAGAAACAAAACAGAAGTGAGAAACAGAGGCACAAAGAGGCGATGGGAGCTCTGCTGCAAGCACGAGTTGAAAGAAATGTTGTGTTTTCAACCCACCCAAGGGCAAGACGAGGAGAGAAGGAAACGCAGCAGAGCGCAGCCTTTGGGGAGATGCAGCCCAACAATGGGAACGAGTGAAGAAAACTCCATCACTGGTGGGATTCCTAATGGCTGAGTAGGGAAATAAACGTGCCCATGAGTGTAGAATGTGGTTTGGTTGCTAGGGGCCTGCTGATGTTCAATAGGAAAGTCCACAGCACCACAGGCAGCAAGCCAGTGTCAATGGTGGACCTGGTGGGAGGTGATGGAGGGAGAAAACCACGTGCAGAACTTCCAAGCAAAGAGGACACCAAAGGAGAACGCTTGGCATTAGCAATCTGCCAGGCTCTTCGCACCAAAGGAGGATGTGGACTTGATTTGAAGAACCTTTTGAAAGTTGCCACAGAATCATAGGAAGGCGTGACTGGAAGACCCACCCAGTCCTAACCCCATGGGCAGAAGCAACCCCCATTGATAGCGCTCACAGCCCCATCCAACCAGGCCTGGAGCAACTCCAGGGATGGAGCAAGCACAGCTCTGTGCCAGGGCCTCACCACCCTCAGCGTGACAAATTCCTTTCTTACATTTAACCCAAATTTCCCCTCTTTTTAGTTTACAGCCATTCCCCGTGTGCAGTTATTACTGCACCCCTCTCTGCCAAGCCTTGGGTTGTAGCATGAAGGCATCCCAACAAACACATCCAGTTCACATCCACAGGAACACGATGGCCAGGATCCAGAATTAAGTCACACACAAGGCGACAGTTCAACGTGAAAAATGGCAAAGCTCAGGTTAATAAGAGACCGCATGGACAGAAGGAAAGGGAATTCTAACCTGCAAACACAGCTCTGGTTCCAGCAAGGCAGCCTTACACCACTTAATAACAGGTGCCCCGGAAGAGGCTGCAAAGCTGTTGCTGTGATTAATCGCTATTTTTTCGGTGCCAGAGCAGGTAATGATTGCTGTGCTGGCAAGTAGGGAAGCCAAGTCAAGAGGAGGTATGGGGGGAGGAGGACTTGGAGCCAGCAGAGAGGAGGAACTGACTCAAAGCCTTGGGATTTGTGGTTAGCTAGAGACAGCCAGGAGGGTGCTGTGGGGCAGCCAACAGTCGGCATACCTGCAGCACCAGTCCAGCCAGGAGCTGCATTTTGTAAGAGGAATATTTAAATAGATTGAGTCTGGAGGACTCAAAGCAGATTTTTAAGCTAGGCTACAACACCATTTTAATCTTATCAGAACAACGAAGTTGGACCAATGGATGGGAAATGGAAGCTAGCACCACCAGTGTGAAGTTGGCTCTTTGGAGGAGAGTGGGTTGATCCAGAGGATGGAGTGCCTCCGGTCTCATAAAGATCCATTACCAAATCACAGAGACATTAAATATTTTAGATATTACCTAAAAGACTTCAAATTTTAAAGATTTTCAGCGCTCCGGGCAGCTGTGAGCTCCTCCACAGCAAAACCAATGACCAGGTTCCTGCTCTGCACCCCATTTCCTCTGCCTCCACTCCATTTTAGAAGTCCCTCCCTGCAGCCAACAGGTTGACACTACAGTGGAGTAATTCCTGCCCCAATTTCTCAGGCATTCTCAAATGCTGCTGCCCTGAAACAAAGGCTGGAAGATGCAGACAGCCAAGCTCCGCTGCTCCGGAGAACAGAGCTGGGGAGAAGCAGTCACGTGGACTACAAAACCTGGGAAATTAGCATGACAAGAATGATTCACTTTCCACACTGTCATTCTGGAATGAAAGTATAGAAAATTGTTACCTGCTACAGCAATTTTGGTAGAGCACGGCCAACGATGGCTGGCAATTAGGCTCCATTTTTGCTACCTAGGACTGACAAGTGACCCACGTCTCCACTCCCACGTTATGTGCAGGGAAAAAGAACAAGCCGCTACCAAACCCTGCTGCCTTCCCATTCAGACCTTCCCTGCTCTTTGTAAGAGTCCTCAGCAATTCCCAGCAGCATCCCCTTCCCGTAATAAGCAGCAGAACAAAGAGCCAGGAAGGTTTGATTATAGAGAGATGCTTGACGTGAGCAAATCAGACTTCTGTCCCCGTGGGAGAGAGAGATTTTCTCTTCTACCCATGTCCTCCCTGCAACGCTGGGAAAAATGGGGCAGAGGAAACGAAGGGATTTTCTATTACAAAGCCGAGGCAGTGCCCTGAACCCAAGCAAGGCAGCTCGATAAGGCACAGTCTGCACACTGCAGAGCTGCAATTTGCTCACTAATCGGAGCCCCGGAGCCAAAGCATCGTGCAGGAAAGTTACCCAAATCAGCACCAAGACACCACTTAGAGGCATCTGATGGAAAGCTCGTTGCTTTGCAGGATATGGGAGCGGATCGGGACGCTGTCTGGAGCTGGAGGGAGCACAGCTGTGAAGGAATGAATGAGACGCTGCCTTCAGAACTTGCTTGGCCTGTCTCAGCGCTTGCAACTCGATACCCGAGTGCTCTGTGCATGCGGCAGAAAGAGGAAACATCCACCAGCAGAAGAACAGGATTTGCACAGTCTGAACCTGGGACGTATCACAGAGAAAGGCGAGCTTATAGAAACGCACACAGAGAAACCTGCAGTCAGCTCGCGATGGCCATGCCGAGGCTTTGGTTCTGACACCCTGGTGAGGAAGCTGATCTAACGCGGAGGCAATCAAAGAACGAGCTGCTCAGCAAAACAATAAAATAAAAAATCAGCGCCGTCAGCCAACAATCAAAGGGAAAGCGAATAACTCTGTAGATCTGAAGGGCTCCTCTGGAAAAAATCCAGCAAAACCCCTTTGAAGTCATGATACAGTTGCAAAGCCCCAGCGCTGCGCTGTTTGTATTCCAGCCTCGTTCCACCTGCAGATGAGATCCTCTGCCCCTTCACTGACTTATTTTAAGACACCTGGATAGAGCAGATCACTGCAAACAGGACTAAGAGTTAAACCGAGCGCTCGGTTTGCAGTAAATCTCGTTATCTGCCCTCCGCCGAGCAGCAGCCACGGCCTGATCACGCTAAGCACAACTTGTTCTCAGTGCCAGCAGCAGGAGATGAACATCTGCAGAAGGGAGAGAGCTCGGCTGTAGGGTTACGTGCCCAAAGAACCTAAATCTGGTGAGGAGCCAGGAACAGAAGCAGCAAAATCTCGAGGGAGAGCTGGGCTTCAGTGCTGTCCAAAATCAATGCGGATTGATGAGGAGTCATTTTGGCTTTGGAGATGCTGCAGGTCGAATGATGAGACTTTCCTTTTGGGAAAACGTGGCTGTTGACACAACCAAGTTGGAGGGAACCCAACGAGGCCCATGGAGTCCAACTCCTGGTCACACACAGGACCGCTCAAAACCTAAACCCTGGGAGCAGTGTCTGAACACTCCTTGAGCTCGGGGCTGTGCCCACTGCCCTGGGGAGCTTGATCCATGCACACTGCTTTAACACCACAGATGTGCCCAGAAAGAAGAAACCAGCATTTCATCTGAACATCCATTAAAGTTGGAAAAGATCTCCCAAGATCACCAAATCCAACCCCAACCCAGCCCACCATGCCCACTAACCACGTCTCCACAGTTCCTGAACACCTCCACAGATGGTGACTCCACCACCTCCCTGTGCAGCCCGTGTCAATGCCTCACCATTCTTTTGGAGATTTTTTTTTTTTCCTAATATCCAACCTAAACATCCCCGGCACAACTTGAGGCCGTTACCTTTCGCCCTAGCACAAATCCTCAGCGCCATCACATGTGAGATCACAAGCCCAATATGAAATTGGCACAACACTTGTGCCAAACAGCGTGGAAAGCACAGAATCAAAGAAGGGACCTTGAAGATGTTCCAGTTCCAGCCCCACTGCCGCAGGCTGATTGCCAACAATTATTCAAATACAGTCCAGTGATTCTAGGAAATTGGAGAAGCAGCTCAGGCCGGATGGCGCATCGAAAAGCCCAAAGGCAAATCTCAGCAGAGCAATCGCAGCTTGAGGGACGGACTTGGTGATCTTCGGGGTCTTTGCCAACCTTAATGGTTCCACCTCCAACCTCGAGAAATGACTGCTGCAGCCGGCTGAGGCAACAAACATCAAGCAAGGAGCACAAATCACCACAAACACTGAACACAAGTCAAGCGTGCCATCGAGAAGCCCCAAGCAACACCTCCACCACAGGCAGTATCGGCCATGGCTGTGCCCAACGCGCCCGCTCAGCTCCATCAGCCTCCCCAGACATGAACTGCTGGCAGCTGGAAGGAGTCTGCTGTCACTCTGAGAGGCAATGACTACAACTCGCTTGCTCCCCTATAAACCAGGCTGGGCTCCCAAGCGGGGCACAGGTAGGGCACCGCTCAGCTGCAGCCCAAAGCAGAGGCCCAGAAGAGACCCTGGCTCTTCCCCATTTGTCTACCTGCACTCACAACGTGAAAAATTAAGTCTTACAGTGACTTGAAGTAGAAATAAAATTCACACGTTGTTAGCAGCCAAAGCACGACGCTGCTGTGGTCCAGCCGTTATTCCAAGTGCATCCTGCATGTCCTCAGAAATTTATTTATAAAGCATTTACTTTTGCCCCTTCTTGTGCGACGGACACAGAGCATGACAGCTTTTAAAGACAAATCAATAGCGAGCTCTAAAACCCAAATCTTATTACTGCCGCATTAGAATTTATTCCTGGGCCGTGGCTTATGAAATATTCAATATTTCCAATTATTCTTCTTTCTCCCTCCTCTGTCGTGAGAGTTCTGGAATCGGGCATCAAAATCTGCTCCAAAAAGAGTAGTTGGAAGCGTATCCTTTTTAAGCAGAGAAAAGATTTGTGAACGTTAATCTTGGAGTGGGGGCATTAATGGAATCACACAAAACGTGGAAGGCCAAGTTGGAAGAATCTACATTTAACAACATCTGTGTTCATCTCCAGGAGATGAATAGTTGGCACAGTCGCCTGGACAACCTGAGCACGCCTTTCCCCTCACTGGAAATCTATTAAATTTCCAAGCTTTGGGCTCTCGAAATCATGCAAAGGTGTTTCAAAGCACTGAGGTACGGGGTTTTCTTTTATTTCTGTATGCTTCAGTAGAGGCTTCTCAGAGCCCTCTTCACCTCTTCTCTCATGGGAGTGGCCCCCCATTGTGCCACCCAGCCCCAGAACGAAAGGAGGGCTGGGAGAAAGTGGATGAGAGCCTCCACGTTGGCCACCCCTGCTCCTGTGTGCTGCCATGCTTGGATTTTTAATTCAAGTTCTTCCTATCTTTCCATTTCCTGTATCAATGGATTGCTGCATTAAGACCTCATTATCCTCCTCAGCCAAAAATACTCTGAGCATCTCCGCAGCTCTCTCTGAAAGGCACCACGTCACTTTCAGGAGAACAGGGAAAGGAAGAAAGCGGCGTATAGAAACATTGGGAGCTTTGTTTTACCTGCTGATATCGATCAGAGTCTCCAGCAAGGCACCAAGCAGAGCCCAACACTGACGAGCTCTGCTTTGTCTGCTCAGGTTTGATTCATCTTGCTTAAGCAACGGTCCAGCGGCTCTTCTAAAGCAACAGAGACACTTAACCTTCAAAAAAATTCCCTTCGCAATCACAGCTCTTGTATTTCTCCCCCTCCTCGTTCATCCTTGCAAATGCTTTAGACAGGGCTGAAAAAGAGGAATAAATCAGACAGTGCTGTGCATCGCTCCAACCCAGCCTCGATCCTGCAGCAAATCTCCAGGGCAGCAACTCCTAAACTCACACATTTCTGCACTGCCTGACCCAATGCCTTGGAGGCATTCCAAACTGCATGGCTTTCCAGGACAAGAATGGCTTAAAAAACAAACAAAAAAAAACACACAACAAAAAGAACACCAACCAAGGATGAGATGATAATTCTCCCCATGCCCGGTTTTGCGTTCTCTGTTTGCACTGCTGTACCCCAACGAGCTTCATTAAAGGCAAATGCTGATCACACACCAACATGCTGCCCACATCCACTGTAACCCCACTGAACTCCCTGAGCCTGCGTTCCCTTCATTCCTCATCACCATCAACACCCCTCCACGGCCCTCTCCCCACACACCGACCTGACACGCAGCCTGGAGCATCCTCTCCCTCCTTCACATCCATTTTGCTTCTTGCTAGTTTACGTCCCTCTCTATTAACACCGCAACCATGCTGTCTTCCCTCGTGTTTCCACGCGGTATGTCTTCCTGACACCGTGACTCTTCCCTACAACTTACTGCCCTTGCACTTGTGGTAGAGTTTCAGACATTTATTGCTCACTCCTTACCCTAGGGAACGACCTCCAGTTGTGCCAGGTTGGATATTAGGAAAAATTTCTCCAAACGAGCGCTCAGGCACTGAAAGAATCCACCCAGGGAGGTGGCAGAGCCAGCGTCCCTGGAGGTGGTCAAGGGTTGTAGAGATGTGGTACTTGAAGACGTGGATCAGGGACACAGCAGGACACAGCAGGGATGGGTTGGGGTTGGATTGAACTGTCTTGAAGTCTTCTCCAACCTTAGTGACCCTATTTAGGGACACGGTGAGGATGGGTTGAGGTTGGACTTGGGGATCTTAGAGGTCTCCCCCAACCTTAATGATTCTGCTCACTGACCCCTGCACTTTTTGTAGCCCTTGTGGGCATTTGTGCCTTTCTATTCTCCATCTAAACACCTCCCAGGGACATGTTAGAAGGAAAAAGATGATGAAGTGACCCTGAAGAGGATGTAGCTCAAGTCAAAATAGCCTTAAGGTTTTGTATAGCCAAAAGCGAAGTCAGAGGTGGCAGCAAAAAATGAACTAAAAAAAAAAAAAAAAGGCCTTAGAGTTCTGTAACCCAGGTCCAGAGCACTGCTTCTAATTGATTGCTATTGATCTGTAGTTTAATTGGCTCTTGCCTCGCAGCACCCAACTGCTCACCTCCATGGCAAGAAGGCTCCCATTGTGATGTGCGGGGTACTTCACAGAAGGAAACACCATGAATTTGCTTTTGAATGCTCTGGACTACGTTATCTTGCCCATATCTGTGTTACAGCTGAGTTATTTCATCCATAACTGCACCACAGCTGCTAACTGGTGTCCCATCACAGACTCACAGCCTCCTGGATCCGTCCCTCGCTCCCGTAAGGACAGCCTTCAGAAAACAGGAGGCAGCCACGCTCTGGCAGCTCCAGGCCAAAGATCCTCTGAGAGCCTGTGCTCGCAGAAGACCACGGCTATTAGATTCCAGCAAACTGCAGGATTAAGATATATCACTTAGGGAATGGGGAAAAATAATGGATGCTTAGTGATATTAAATACACTGAAACCATTAGGAGATATTCACCTCAAAGGCGTTTCAGTTCACGTGTCCCCAACACGGCCATGAAATGCGGTGGGCTGTGAACCCTTCGCTCCACCTTGGGACAGAGGATCCTAATTCAGCTCCTTGACCTCCTTCAACTCAGACCTGAGCATCAGATCTCAGGATGAGGACTCCTGCAGTTCTGTTTTTTAGGGTTTTAGCAATGCTACAACAACATAACAGTGGTTTAGTTTCAGTTGGCATGGGTCAATCGTTGGACCTGATGATGGTGGAGGTCTTCTCCAACCCCAAGGATTCTATGAATCCACTGCAACCAGAGCCAGCTGTACGCCACAGCCATACAAACACACCAGTGCATAATGACCTGCCAGCTAACTTAACCAGCTACTGATACCTCTCTCAGTAATTTCAACCCACGGATTGCCAGACAGCTTCTAACCTCACACGCCTCAGGCTAAAAGCTATTTGATCCCGATTTGTAAAGCAGTCAGCACAGGCTGAGCTGAACAGATATTCTACAAACAGTGCCCCAAACATTCTGCATTTCGGGGTGAAACCCTTGAGCTGAAGGCACCCAAGAAACTTCTTGTCATGTCGGGAGAAGTCTTGGGGCCCGGATGGAGAGCTGCAGGTCAGCACTTTGAGTTGTCAATATGATGAAAGAATCACAGGGGGGAGAAATAAATACTCCAGAGCTACGACAGCATTTTGTTAAAAAAAGCTTCTGCTGCTAGGCAGGATCCCAGCAGCCACGTAACGTTGAGATGAATGAGTGGAGCTGATGAAAGCAGCGATGTGACAGCTGCATTCCTGCCACGGGGACGTGAAGCCAAAGGTCTACACTCAACCATCACAGCGGAGGTTGGAGATTCCTCCAGGTCCATCTGGACCAGCCTCCACTCAAGGAGGGACCCTCAGGATACTTGCAGAGCAGACCTGCTTGAGATGAAGGAAATCCTGCCCAAAAAAAAAAAAAAAATCACAACCCAAAAAGGTTGCTTGCTCCATTAGTTAAAAGTCTTACAGACATTTGCACTCCACAGGGGGAAAATATGGGAAATATACATGATGTTATCTGCAAATTTGTTTTTAGCTGCATCATTCCTGCGCTTGAAGTCTATCTACAGATTCTTATATTCTTTCTGCTGCTAAACAGGCAACCTCAGGATTCGAATGGTTACAGCCACACAAAATTTGTCTAACCTGTGGCTCACAAATCTGGATCAGATCTGAAGCATCAGGCAACAGAGGGCCGTGCTGCCTGACCTGTTCCTCCTGCAGGCCGAGGTTGGTTTCCGCTGGGGGCTGGGATGAGGTTGCAGGTTGGAGCACCACCTTCACAGCTGACAACCAGAGGATGAGCCTCTGGTTGAAACTAAGATGACTGGAGAGCTGCTTTAGGTGAGAACCTTACAATCACAGAATCATTAAGGTCGGAGAAGATCTCCAACATCCCCAAGTCCAACCCCAACCCATCCCACCAGGTCCCTAAATAGAACCACAGAGTCATTAAGGTTAGAGAAGACCTCAAGATCACCAAGCCCAGTCCCAACCCATCCCAACAACCACATCCCTCAGTGCCATATCTTCACTGTCCTTGAATGCCTCTGGGGACGATGACTCCACCACCTCCCTGGGCATCCTGTCTCCAGTGCTCTTTCAGAAAATAAATGTTTCCTAACACCCAGCCTGAGCCTCCCTTGGCACAACTTGAGGCCATCACTCTCACATCCTTGTATCACTGATTACCTTGCCTCAGCTTGAAAGACAACCCACAGTGGTGATACGGAGCAGAATTGATGCAGAGATGCACGGATTTGCCAAGAACTCGTTTGCTCTTAGGAACACAAGCTCCAGCCACCAAGCTGTTGGGTCCCTGGAATGCTCAGATTTTGATGAGGACAGGCACTGTGCTGTCTCAGTCCAGTGGTTTAATCACCACACGCCGTGGATGCTCTTGCAGGACCTGTTCCTGCTCCTCCTTCCCCTTCCAGCTGCAGGAGCAAGGCGTGTTGCTTCGGCAAGCTCCACTTTGACAGAAAAAATAATGACTGCAGAGGCCCTTCTTTGAAGTCCAGGCACATTTCTTACCTCTAACAAAAAACCTAGAGAGCTCCCTGCTAAAAAAATAAATAAAACCGATGGCAGAAAACGCGCTGAGTCGTTCTGCAAATCACTTTTTGTTTTGTATTGGGGTGTTCTGGAATGCACGTCCCGCCTCCACCACCTCTGACCCACGGCACCACGCAGACGACTCAAGGTGACACAGCGGAGATGTGAGAGATGCACAACGAGGAGGGGGAAAAGAAAGGGCTTCTAAACGGGAGCCTCGCTGATGTGTTCATTTGCAATTTCTCCTTACAGCTTCACGGCAGAGCTGCTGGGAGCTGTGACAGCTTCAACAGCATCTCTCGAAAACGGCACAGAAGGTGAAAGCGTGAATCGGAACGCTGCGGAGCAATGGAAATCATTTTGACTGAAATGCAGAGGAAGCTCTTTGTTTCCTTTCTGCTTTTGGAACCCTATTGCCAATTTTACCAAGCCACGCTCCTGCACGAGCACCTGATGAAAAAAGCAAAACAGCACGGGTTCACAAATCGCCCACCCAGGAGACCCCACGTTGGTGTCAGATCCCCAATCCCAGCCATGGGCCCAAATTGGGATTTTCCCATCACGTAATGAACCCAAACGGGGAGCCTCCCACCAAACGGGAGCATCCCTGTCACGCAACAAGCCCCAAACTGGGAGCAGCCCCACCAGGGAACCCAAAATGGGAGCTTCCCACCACGTAATGGACCCAGACTCAGAGCCTTCCACCAAATGGGAGCATCCCTGTCAAGTAACAAGCCCCAAACTGGGAGCCTAAGCACCACACGATAAGCTCAAACTGCCCACCTCTCCCCACCATGCAACAAATCTCATCTGGGAGCCTCCCACCAAATGACGGCTTGACTGACACACAACAAATCCCAACTGGGAGAGTCCCCACCACACCACAAACCCCAGACTGGGAGCCTCCCCTCCAAGGAACCAAGAATGGGACTCTCCCACCAAACAACAAGCCCCAGCTGGGAGCTTCCCACTAAACAAGAGCTTGACTGACACGCAGCAACTTCAAACTGGGAGATTCCCACTCAAATGGGAGCATCTCTGCCATGGACTGAGCCCCAGCTGGGAGCATCCCAACCACACTGAATCCAAACTGCAGCTCTGCAGGGCTTACATCCCATAGCCCTGTGCTCCATCGATCCCAGTGCTCTAATTTCAATTTTGGATGCAGCTCGGGATACTAGACGTGACTGTCCTCATCCCCCAGAGCAAGCTTCACATAAGAGGGAAAGAATTTTAGGGAAGGGCACTGAGGAAACTGCAAGGTCGAGGAAGAACTGCCTGAAGGGCGAGCACTGAGATGCGCTCACCCAGACCTCGGTCCTGAAAAGGAAAACTGAAAGAAAGAAAAAAAGAAAACTCCAAATTTCTAAAATAAAGCTTGCAATCCCTGGAGCAGCACAGGCTGCCACGGGAAGCGAGGGCTGAAACGTGATCCCGACTCACAAAGCTGAGCAGCAAGTAGCAGACAGAGGTCAGGCTGAAACAGAGGTCGTGCTCAGCCAAGCAGATGCAAAGCAGGGAGTCAGCGCCCAGCACGCAGTGCCTGTCCTCTGTGCTGACTTTGCCCAAATCCTGCCGGTTTTGGTGGGGGGAAAATGGGAGAAAACCACTTCACCAAGAGGCTGCTGTGGGTGCAGGTAGATCCCTCTGGCTGCTCCTCCCCATGCAGTGACTTCAGGCTTTTCCTAAATCTTCCCAACCACATTGAGTGCTGCCAGAATAAGTGCTTTCCTTTTTATTATTTTTCCTCTTGAGCCCTGAGCACACGGAGGAGACTCCATGGAAATACTGCTGCCCCCACCTTTGAGAGGACGTGGATTCACAGATGCACGCATCAGATTAAAGGCAAATCAGCTTAGGTAGCAGAACCCACCAGCATGCAGAAACCACCTTCATAACAGGGTTCAGCAAGCGCTTAAGAGACAGCTTAATTACTAATAAAACTGATGATACAGCCTCAGATCCCACAAAGCTGCATGCGCACGTGCTTGGAGGCTGCTCAGCTGGATTGGGATGCGTCCCTCCACATAAGCTGAGTTTTAAACTGAAAGAGGGGATATTTAGGCTGGATTTGAGGAGGAAACTCTCTACTCAGAGGGTGGTGAAGCACTGGAACAGAAAAACAGAGGGTGTCCCATCCCTGGAGGTGCTCACAGCCAGGCTGGAGGGGCCCATGGGGCAATGTGGTCGATGGGAGATGTCCCTGCCCATGGGATTAGAACAGGATAGGCTCTAAGGTCTCTTCCAACCATGGGTCCAAGCTGTTTTGGAGATCATTTATAATCTCTAAAGGATTTACACTTCAGAAGAAGAGAGACTGTGCATCCAAACGTCCCAGACAAACAGGACTTTTGTCTGGTCCTAAATGCTTGACTCCGCTAACCTAAATTCTACCGCTCACCGCGCCCCGCCACCCGTCTGCCTGTCCTCTATCATGGAAACTGCAGTCGATAAGCAATTGCACTTTTTTTTGCCTCTTGCCATGATCTCTCCTAACTGCGTGCAAAGTGCTTCTGAGGCCTTCAAAAGGGGCTGCGGAAAGATCGATACAATCGTAATCCTGCAGCTCCGATTCACCGAGTAAGTAACATTTCTTGTTGGGAAAAAAAGCTTGGGTTTCCAAACACGTCACCCGTGGAAGTCATTTACATTCAAGCAGAGAGTGGAGCGGGGAAAGGAGATCAATAAAAATGCAACGAGGCAGAGAGAGAAATGTCAGCACCTCGGGAAGAGGCAGGGCGGGAGCCGCGCGCATCAGCCGGGAGCGCAGATAGCACAGATGGATGCGATGGGTTCGTGTTCCACAGGGGCTGCAGCGAGCCCCCGCCATCCTTCCTCCTGTGACATCTTCACACCCAGGTGCTGCTGAGCCCCTTGCTCCCCTCTGTCCCCCCCAGAAATGGGTTCTTTGCCCTCTGTGATGGGTTCAGAACCGGGACCCAATTTGGACAGCTCCCAATCAAAGCAACTCTCAACCAACGCTCAACTCGGGAACCAAAACTTCCCAGAGTCGGTATTGATAAGATACAAGGAGCCAACTCTTCTTCTGACAGCCCATCTCAGGCCTCGTTTGCTGCGAGGTTTATGAGATGGTCATCAACAACTAAAAAAAGCCACATCTTTCACTGCAGGAATCGCGCTCTGTACTGTTACACCTCTGGGTTACGATGCGGCACCGTTATCGAACCCATTTTGAGCAGCACATCCACAGTAACAGCACAGCAGGACTGCTCCTTCCAGGAGGTGGGAAAGGGAGAAATCCAGCTCTGGGGGGTCCTGGGAGGAATACAGCCACCTCCAAGGGGACAGTGTTGGGCTGGGAGGAATAAGAGCCAATCCCAAGCGCGCAGCCTTGGTTTCACTTCTCCCCCGGGTGCCTGGAGAGCATTTATCCCCCGTTCAATTCTTGGTAACTGGAATTAAAAATAGGCAGCCTGGGTTCAGCGGAGAGTGGAAGAAGGTGGAGAATGACAGCAGAAATGTTTCTGAGGACACAGAGGAAGAAGAGGGAAGATCCAGGCTCAATGCGTTATCTAGAGCATGTAAGGGAATGATCACTGAAGCAAAAATGCAAGAGGGAGAACACGGCTGCTGGAGACGGGGACAAGAAATTCCTTTTAAACATACTGCAAAGAAAACATCGCACTTGTGATGATCTCAACCAGCAGCCTAAGTTCTCATGGAGAATTACTGTATGGGGTAAGCAGGTTTACATATGTGCCCTAAAAGCGCATGGGTCAGTGATGGCCAAGCCCCACAGTCCTCGTCTATCCTCATTCTGCAGAGCCAACCCCAAGGAATTCACAGCCCCACAGCTCACACGTCAGTTCTATCCCCAGATTCAGCCTTGAGATTCACTGCATATTCTATGGTCTCACTTTGGATCGTGGGGGCTCCATTTAGACGCCATTAAAGGGGTTCTCGTTTGCCTGTTTTACACCGCGTGTGTTCATGAGTATCCAGAGGTGAACCTCTCAAGCTGTCGCCTCTGAGACGGGGAGTAAAACAGCACAACTCTTTGGTCTTCATCCCACCATAGGGAAGAAGTTGGGATGATTGGAGCCTTGCACAAGGAGCCAGGCCAAACCCAGCTCCCTCCTCTGAGATGCAGCGTCTGCCCTCTAGATTATAGCTTATCTACAAACTCTCCTATGAAAACCTGCCCTGGATCTTCCCCAGCCTACACAGAGAATAGATCTGGGATGGGAACGGACAGTTCAACTGATATGGGATGCACCAAGATGGGGCAATGCCCTTGGAATGGTCAGGTGGAACCTGGTTGATGACACTGATCGGCCAGCTGTTCCCCTGAGGAAACTGGGACCTGTCTGGGACCCAAACAGGTCAACTTCAGACCCAAACCCATGGATTCAGCTCCAGGATATCACCTCACAAGGCTGAGACAACCCCTCCTCAGAACCCCTGCCCAATTCCCAGCAGCATTTCACAACACCTCCTTGTTGTCAGAGCTCCAAGGCATCTCCATGGGGCACTCCGGCCATTGGGCCACATTGCCCATCAACGCTTTCATCCAGCCTAAGCTGACATATTTCAGCAACTGAAGCTCTGCCAATTCTTCCAAGGTTTCACAGCAAACCTCAGTCCATCAGGAGACTCCCAAGACAGCCTGGATTTTCCTCATCCCGCATTTGGAGCCCCAGGGCCGCAACCAAGGGTTGGCTTGGAGATCCCACAAACCCAAGGAATAAGAAGGCAGATTGCAAAGGCTCAGAAGACAGAGCTGTGCACAAACAGGTTGTTGGGGCCGTCCTACACGTCACCCCTTTTTAATATCAAAGAGGTAGAAGAGCAGCTCTGCAGGCACTCAAGCCAACCACACACACCAGAGCTGCACCGCGTTCCCCAGGTGCGTGTGGAGCAGCTGTACTGGGGACAACCCGAGAGATCTGAGATGGGGGAGAGACCTTACAGACCATCCATCCCCAACACGGGCACGGATCCATCCTAACAGGTACCCAAAGCCCATCCACGTTGCTTTGGACAACACGCAGACCAGAGCTGTGATGTCCAACAGCATCCACGCGCACATGGTTATTGCCTTCCTGCTTCCCAAAGATATGCATGCAAATATCCATAAAATTATTATTACTTTTAAACAAAATCACTGGGAATCAATAATAAACCCTATCTCTGTATGCTGTAGATGGATGGGGACACTCTTCCCAACCCTTGTGGGCCACAGCCCTGCTCCAAGATCACTGCCACAGCCTACACCCGACAGTCGCAGCTCCACGACGCTCGCTGCTGCTTGAGAAAGAAGATAAATGCTTTGAAAACAGAATAAAAAGGCACTTCTTGGTCAGGCACAACCCGCTCCACATCGCAGCTTCTGCGCTGCCAGGTTGGTCAGTGAGCGTTACACAGTTTGGTTCCTGTTCCTAAAGGGCCAAAATTTCACCCAACGCCGCCATTAGCGCAGCAACTGCGCACAGGCCAATGGCACAGCAGCAAAAAAAGAATGGATATGATTCCCCCCAAATGACCCCAAACCCATCAGGAATCACAGCCACGCAACGGCACTGACAGATCACAGAAATGCAGCTGAGAGCACTGAGCGCAACGCGGGATTAATCCGAATTTGGGGCAGGAAATGGCACCAAGTGAGCACAGGGCTGAGAAATCAATGCTTGGGGTCAATGGCTGGGGGTCTGCAAGCCCCCAAAAATGCTTCGA
Organism: Tetrao urogallus; assembly: GCF_951394365.1. Classification (NCBI taxonomy): domain Eukaryota; kingdom Metazoa; phylum Chordata; class Aves; order Galliformes; family Phasianidae; genus Tetrao; species Tetrao urogallus. The sequence continues at coordinate 659,025 of NC_136815.1, forward strand.
ATCGGGGGGGGGGTGGGGGGGGGGGGGAGAAATGGTGCTAGGCATCACCCGAGTGATGCAGAAGGAATGAAAATGGGCAGAAAAAGAGAGAGAAAATAATAAGAAAAAAAAGAGATGGGATAAAATATGGGCAACGAAAGGGATGAGAGGGGAAGAAAACATGCAAAAAAAAAGAGATTGGGGGTAAGAAAAAGGGGGGGAAAAACATACAGAGGGTGAAAACGGGCAAAGATAGTGATAAAGAGGACAAAAACGGCAAAAAGAAAATGGGACTTAGAGAATGAAAATGGGCAAAAAAGAAAAGGGATTGAGACGTGGAAACGGGGAAAAATGGTATGAAAACATGCCAAAAAAACTGATAAAGAGGACAGAAATGGGCAAAAAGAGGGGTGAAACAGGTAAAGAGAAAAGAAAAAAACTCAGAGGATGAAAAGGGGCAAAAAAGGGGATTGAGAGGATGAAAAGGGGCAAAAAATAAAAGGTGGAAGTGGCGGTGCTGCCAACGAGGGGTGCGCGGCGCCCTGCCCAACTCACCTGCTGCTCTCGGCTGCCCCCCAACCTCCCAAATTTTGCTATTTTCATCGTTTCCCCCCCCCCCTTTTTTTTTTTTTTTTTTTTTTTTTTTTTTACATTTCTTAAATGATTTTTTTCCCCACCCAGCTGCTTGTGCCAGGTGTGGCGGCGCGCGAAGCAGCTGCGGGTTTTTATCCGTAGAGGTCACCCGAGGGTTGGGTGAAAAACTGCAGTTGGGGGAAAGGGGAGGGAAAGAAAAAAAAAAAAAAAAAAAAAAAAAGCCTTAAAAAAAATAAAAAATTCAAACCCCCGAGAACGCATTTAATTAATATACGAGAACAATAATCAACCTGCAGCTTCACAGCCGGAGAGAAGCAGCAAAGAGATGCGAGGAGCGGAAGGGAGGAGGGAACGAATCAAAGCGGCTCCCATTTGCCGCATGTGATGATTAAAAGATCACCACCCCCATCCCTCCCCCCCCCCCCCCCCAGTGCAGACCACCCCCCAAAAAACAGCCATTTGTCCCCCACAAGCTCTGAGCCCCCCCAAAGTCGTCCCCCCACCCCCCCCCCAAAAAAAAGTCCCCACCCTGCTGTGTCCCCCCCCCCCCCCCCCTTGAAACAGCCACACCTTGCAGCGGAGCGCTGGGCTGGAAGGGGGAAAGGGGGGGGGAAATGACCCTAAAATGTATATACGGAGGGGACGTGCCACCCCCCCACAACCCCCAGAACATTCACAGGGAGATGGATGGGGTGCCCAGATCCCATAAATCCCCCATAGGGTGAAGGGATGAGGCAGCGCACCCCACAACCCCCATAGGGAGAGGGGAACAGCCACCCCCCCTCCTCCTCCTCCCCCCCCCACTTCCCTTTAAACCTCTATAGGGAACTGGGGAGGATCCAGCCCCCCCCAACCACTATAGGAAGCAGGAATCCTCCTCCTCCTCCCTCCCCTCTGCCCCCCCCCCCCCCCCCCCCCACAAGAGCCCTATAGGGAAATCCAAGGCCCTTTGAAACCCTATAGGGAGATATGGGGGGGAGGAATGGGAAGTCCAGACCCCATAGAGAGCAAGGAGAGGTTGTCCAGCCCTCATCCCCTCCACAGGGAGCCCCCCCCCCCCCCCAGAAGCACTACAGGGAGATGGGGGGGGGGGGAATCCAACCCTCCTATAACTGCTATAGTGAAATGCTCCATCTGGGGGAGGGGAGGGGGGTGCAGGTTGGATCCCACCTTTATGAGGGGGTTGGATGCAAAATCTCTCCCCCTCCCCCCCCCTTCACTTTCTAAGGGGGAGGGGGAGGAAATCCAGCCCCAGAATAAGCAATAAGGGTGGGATGCACCCCCTTGCTCTGCCCCCAACCAAAAACCACCCCCCACTAATAACCCCCACAGGGAACAGGGGGAGAGGGGCATGCAGTACCCCCCCAACTCCCAGAAATGGGCTCCAACCACCCACATAACTGCCAGAGAGAACAGGGAGGGGTCATGCAACCCCCCCCCCCTCCCCCCAAACACCATATAGACCCATACAGACACCGATGGGGGGGGAGGGAAAGGGTTGAAAACACCCCCAAAATTGAGCTCCAACCCTCCCCATAACCCCACACAGAGCAATGCAGGGGAGCAGGGGGGCAGGTAACCAACCCCCCCACAACCCCTAAAAATGGAATAAAAGCCCCCCATAGAAATCAAAGTGGGGGGGGATGGGAGGGGGTGTCCAACTCCCCCAAATAAAATTGGGGGGGGGGGAGGAAAGGGGGTTCACCTTCCCCATCTCAGTAAAGATGGTGGTGGGGAAGGGGAGGGGGGGGATTCAACCACCATCCCCAAGCAACAGGGTGGGGTTGGGATCCGCCCCCCCCCCCCAGATCCGCATTCAATATGGGGGGGGGAGGCGCACAGGGTGGGGTTAGCCCACAGCAGGTGCTAATTAACTAATTAACCACCACCACCCCCCCCCCTTGTTTTTAATGAACGTGAATAAGAAATAGAGATGCGAAGGACCCCCCCCCCAAAAAAAAAAAAAAGGAATCACGTGTTAAAACAGGACTTAAAATAAAAATAATTAAAAATATATATAAAAAAAAAAGGAGGATCTGCATTCTGGAATGGAGGGGGAAAGGGGATGCGGGGGGAGGAAGGGTGAAGGTCCCCCAAATTTTAAGGGGAGGAGGGGGGGGAGACCCCCAAATTTTAACACGGGGGGACTCAGGGCATAGAGGGGGCTCTGACCCCTCAGGGACCACGAGGGGAGGGGGGGGGGGGGGGGTCGTACCTGCGGGGTTCCCAACCGCAAACAGGCCTCACCTTCTCCTCCCCACCCTCCCCCCCCCCCCCCCCCCCCCCCCCCAAAAACCCACCCCCTCCCACCCTCCTCGGTGCCGCCGCTCACCTCTCCGCCATCTTCCCGCCGGCCCTACCGCTCCACGGTGGCCCCGGGGGGGCTTTTTCCTCTCTTGACCCCCATCGAGCCGAACCGCCGCCTACCTCCTTTTTACCCTTCCTCCCCTCCCCCCCCTCCACCCCCGTTACCCCCCCACTTCGACAAAAAAAAAAAAAAAAAAAAAAAACTGAAAAATAAATTAAAAAAAAAAAAAGAATAAATAAATAATTTAAAAACGGCGCAACGCGACAAAACACCCCCCCACCTCCTCTCCCCCACACCGCCCGCCGCTGACTGAGCCCGGCGGCCCCGCCGCGTCCCGCCGTCACCAGCGACAACGGGGGCGCAGCCAATGGGGAGAGAGCTGAGGGGCGGGGCTATCCCTAAGCCACGCCCCCTTCCCCGCACCGCCCGCCGGCGCACTGGATGATGGGAGTTGTAGTTCTGAATGGGCGGCTGCGATTTTTCCCGATTTTCGCTACTTTTTTTGCTACGTTTTTGCTACGTTTCCACTTTTTTTAGGCTTCGGACTCAGGGCACGCGCGGCCCCCAAGGTGACGTGCATGGATACAGGGCGCGGGCACGAGCATGGGGCTCAGCGTGCACGTGTGCACGTGTGAGCGCAGCACACACGCGTGTACACACGGGACAAAGTGCGCACTGCACGCCATGCACACGCGTGTGGACAGATATGGGCATGCTGTGTGCAATGTGCATGCAGTCCCATGGGCGTGCGTGCACACGTGTGAGCAGTGGGAGCACACGTATGTGCGCACAGTGCCACAGCACACGTGCATCGGCCGTGTGCACATGTATGTGCATGTATGCAACGTATGTACACGCATGCGCTGTCTGCGTGTAAGTACATGTTAACAGACTGTCGCAGGACTGCAGGCAGGCTGCTCACAGTGCATCAGATGTGAACAGCCCCAGGAGAAGTGCATCGATCTGGGACATGGTGACAGGCTGCCACGTGTCCCCAGCTCACGCGGCACTGTGTCCCCATCGCGGGGTGACACGGCGCGCTGGGGGAGCTCGGGGTTGTAGCCCCAAAGGTGGGCATCTGAAGTCTCCGAGAGAGATCGTGGTGGATGCTGTGGTAAATGGTGTGGGGCAGCAGCCATCTGGTGGTGACTCATGGGATCATGGGATGGTTGGGGTGGGAAGGAACCCCACAGGATCATGGGATGGTTGGGGTTGGAAAGAACTTCATAGGGCCATGGAATGGTTGGGGTTGGAAGGAGCCCCACAGGACCATGGGGTGGTCGGGGTTGGAAAGAACTTCATAGGGACATGGGATGGTTGGGGTTGGAAGGAACCCCACAGGATCATGGGGTGGTTGGGGTTGGAAAGAACCTCATAGGGCCATGGGACAGTTGGGGTTGGAAGGAGCCCCACAAGACCATGGGGTGGTTGGGGTTGGAAGGAATCTCACAGAACCATGGGGTGTTTGGGGTTGGAAGGAGCCCCACAGGACCATGGGATGGTCGGGGTTGGAAAGAACCTCATAGGGCCATGGGACAGTTGGGGTTGGAAGGAGCCCCACAAGACCATGGGGTGGTTGGGGTTGGAAGGAATCTCACAGAACCATGGGGTGGTTGGAGTTGGAAGGAGCCCCACAGGACCATGGGATGGTCGGGGTTGGAAAGAACCTCATAGGGCCATGGGACAGTTGGGGTTGGAAGGAGCCCCACAAGACCATGGGGTGGTTGGGGTTGGAAGGAATCTCACAGAACCATGGGGTGGTTGGAGTTGGAAGGAGCCCCACAGGACCATGGGATGGTCGGGGTTGGAAAGAACCTCATAGGGCCATGGGACAGTTGGGGTTGGAAGGAGCCCCACAAGACCATGGGGTGGTTAGGGTTGGAAGGTATCTCACAGAACCATGGGGTGTTTGGGGTTGGAAGGAGCCCCACAGGACCATGGGGTGGTTGGGGTTGGAAGGAATCTCACAGGATCATGGGATGGTTGGGGTTGGAAAGAACTTCATAGGGACATGGGTTGATGGGGGTTGGAAGGAGCCTCACAGGGTTATGGGGTGGTTGGGGGTTGGAAGGAATTTCACAATATTGTGAGATGGTTCGAGTTGGGGGGAACCTCACAGGGTCATGGGATGGCTGGAAGAAACCTCACAGCACAATGGGATGACTGGGGTTGGAAGGAACCTCACAGCATCATGGGATTGTTGGGGTTGGAAAGAACCTCACAGGGACATGGGATGGTTGGGGTTGGAAGGAACATCACAGGACCATGGGATGGTTGGAAGGAACGTCACAGGGTTATGGGATGGTTGGAGTTGGAAGGAATCTCACAGGGTCATCTGATGGCTGGAAGGAACCTCATAGCACAATGGGGTGGGGTTGGAAGAAACCCCACAAAACTGTGAGGTTTAGAGGTTGGAAAGAACCTCAGAGGACCACAGGATGGTTGGAGTTGGAAGGAAACTCATAGGGTCATGGGATGTTTTGGGTTGGAAGGAACCTCATAGGGTCATGGGATGTTTTGGGTTGGAAGGAACCTCAAGGGCCATGGGATGGTTGGAAGGAATCTCACAGCACAATGGCATGGTTTGGGTTGGAAGGAACCTCCCAGGACCATGGGATGGTTGGGGTTCTGTGACCCTCTGGAGCTCATCTGGTCCAGTGTGCCCCATGCTGAGCTCCATGGGGTTCCTGCAACCCATTTTTCCTTTCTGGCCAGGGGCCTCTGGGTGGCAGCATGAGCTCAAGGTCCATCATCCACTTCTCCCAGTGTTGCTTCACCCGCAGGCTTGCTGGGGACACTCTGCCCCATCATCCACATCGTTAACGAAGATGTTTAACAGGACCAAGGTCATTGTGCAGGCAGAACTCTGAGCAACACAAGAAAGCAGTGAAATTCACTGTTATGAAGATGGGCAGCAGTGTGCTGGTGGCACGGGGACATTGCCCAGGATGGGCTCATCACCTGAGGTGGAGTGGGTAGGGAAGGAAGGATTTGGGGATGTACAACATGGGAGAAATTGGGCCACGTCTGGAGAGATCATAGAAGACCCACTGAATTTGGAGAAGATCTCCAAGATCCAGACCAACCATCAACCCATCCCCACCATGTCCACTTTATGGTTGGAATCTTTATGGTTGGAAAAGACCTCCAAGATCCCCAGGTCCAAGCCCAACCCACCACCACGCTCACCAAACCACATCCCTTCCTGCCACATCTCTGTGTTTCTCGACCACGAGCCCCATAGCTGGGATGGGCCTGGGGCTCCCTTCGCTCTGCACTGCATTTTCCATGAGCCCTGCAGCAAACTGCTCTGTCTTTTAAACCTTGTGACAAACACGAGATGCCAGCCACCCCACCCCATGAATACCCGCTGTCTCTGTTGCCACGGAAACCGAAGACTATTGTGTTTTAATATTTTTAATCTACATAAAAGACTTGAAAGAGTTCCCAAAGCCCCGGTGATTAAACAAGAGAAGCGATGACAAACTAAATGCACCCTTCCATCCAGGCACATTTGCAAAAGCCACCGCAGCATCAACCCCTCCTCACCAACCTCCCTCTCCACCCCAATCAAACCAATCCACATCTTGACAAAATCAAAGAATGATGGAATCAGCAAAGCTGGAGAAGACCTCCAAGATCACCAAGTCCAACCCCAACCCATCCCCGCTCTCTGTATCCTTCAGGGCCACTTCTATGGACTTGCTGGTCCCAAAGGTCTTTTCCAACACGAGCAATTCTACCACGTGATGTGTTTCACAAACGTCTCCGACGACACGATGCTCAGCGCTTTGTGACATCACTGTCACCACCATGGTCACCAACAGGTGGCCCACAGGAATCAGTGCTCTTCAGCATCTTCAGCAATGGCAGTGGGATGGGGGGCAGGTGATCTCCTATGAGACGCGTTGCAGAGTCTGGAGGGAACGAGCTGCTGTGTTGGCCAAGACACTCTCAGTGATGTTTGAAAAGTGGCAATCAGCCGAAGTCCCTGGTGAGAGGAAAAAAGCAACATCACACCCGTATTTTAGAAGGGTAAAAGGGATGAACCCGGATCTACCAAACTGTCAGTTTCACCAATGTGCTGGGAAAGACGATGGAGCAGATCCTTCTGGAAGAGATGCTAGGGGACATGGAGACAGGGAGAGCCAGCATGGCTTCACCGAGGGCAAAACCTGCTGCAGCAACCTGGTGGCCTTTTGTGATGGTGTCACTGCAGCAATGGACAAGGGAAGAGCCACCGATGTCATCTCTCTTGACCTCAGTGAGGCCTTTGGCTGGTTACCCCACAACATCCTTCTCTCCAAACTGGAAAGAGATGGATCTGATGGGTGGAGTGTTCAATGGACAAGCAACTGGGTGCAGGGTTGAGTCCAGACAGTGGAGGTCAATGACAGAACATCTGGATGGAGATCAGAGGTAAGTGGGGTCCCAGAGGGGTTCACTGTTGGGACTGATATTCTTTAATATCTTCATCAGTGAGATTGACAGTGGGTTGAGTGCACCCTCAGCAAGTTTGCTGACATAAACGCTGCACAAGGAGGCAGCCATGAGTCACTCCAGGCCAAGAGGTCAAAAACATGGCTGATGAGTGCAAGGCATGCCCTGGTTCAGCTGAGGTGAGAGCTTTGTGTGTTGCTGCTGAGCTCAGCACTGCTTTAATTTCTAAGGAAGATGGAGCAAAGTACAAAGAGGGCTGTTCAACTGGATGTTCCTAGGTGTCTGAGGCCTGCTGGGTGTCAGCCAGGAATGCTGAGGGAGCTGTGTGGAGTGGGTCTGGAGGAGGGTCATAAAGGAGATCAAAGGAGTGGAGCGCATTTACTGTGAAGGCATCCTTAGAGGGCTGTTCTGTGATTCCCAGGTGCGTTTGGCTTGAGACGCTACTAATTGTACTGCACTGCACTCCCTGCCTGCCTTCTTCTGAATTTGCTTTCCTTGAGCTTAGTGGTTGTCTTCTGCATTGGGTGTGCTGTGTCAACACCTTGATTCCATTTTAGCTTTGAAAATTGTGTTTTGGAGCAAGGAGGCAGGCTTTTTTGTGCTGTTTCAGCGTCGGGCCATTCATGATGGCTTTAATACATTTAGACAGAGGAGTGCAATGTGTGGAGTTGAGATGTTGGGGTTGTTTATTGGTGGGTGCGTGAATGGATGAAGCAGCCATGTGCCCCTTCATGGCCTCTTCTGGAGAAGATGGAGCAAAGTAGAAAGGGAGGCTGTTGTACGGGATGTGCCTAGGTGTGTGAGGCCTGCTTTCCGGGTGTCAGGCCGGAATGCTGAGGAAGCTGTGTGCAGTGGGTTGAGTGGAGGTCCTCAGAGAAGATCAAAGGAGTGGAGCGCGTTTACTGTGAAGAAAGGCTGATGGAGTTGGGCTTGTTCAGCCTGGAGAAGAGTTGGTTCCAGGGAGATCTGACGGTGGCCTTCCAGTACTTGAAGGGAGCTTTCAGGTGGGAGGGGAATCATCTTTTTACACAGTCTGCTTGCAATAGGAGGTTTTAAAGGATTGAGGAGAAATTTGGTTTAGATGTAAGGAAGAAATTCTTGACTCAGGCAATGTGAGGATCTGGCACAGGCTGCCCATTCAGCTTATGGATTCTTCATCTTCGGTGGCACAGCCAGCCTGCTTGGTCCAGGCCCTGGTCAGCGTGATCTTGGGGGCCCATCCGTCCACAGCAGGGATGGTGCTTAAGTTCTCTTCTAACCTTCACTGTTGTGTGATTGTGTAATTGCCTGATTTAAGCTGGTCTCCCATGCTCTGCTCATCCAGAAGCTGAACGAGCATGGGTTGGACAAGTGGAGAGTGAGGTGGACGGAAAGCAGCTGGCTGCAGGCCTGAGCCCAGAGCCTTCTACTGCAGGGCAGCAAGTGCAGTTGGAGGCCAGTTCCTCATACTTACCCCTAAGCGGAGTGTTAAGGGTCTCTTGTCTGGGATGCAAGCTGATCTGACATCCCGTAGAGCTGTGCATCATGTGGTATGAGTTGTTTTTCCAGCAGCTCTGCTTTTTGCGTCCTTGTCTTGAGGACGTGCCCATGTTGCACTGGCGGCACCTTTCAAGTGAGTGCACTGGAAGCCAAAGGAGCGATGTTGCACCTTCGTGTCACGGCACGCGGAAGTAGTGGCCAAAGCACAGAAAACGAGCAGTGTTGAGGGTGTGGTCATGGCTTGGCACTTGTGCAGTATGGTTTGTGCCTCTGTTGCCAGAGGAGCTGCCAGCTCCAAACAGCCGTGTAAGCCTGGCCGGGGCCTTCTAGGTATCCCGCTTTGGAGATGATGGCACATGCTTTTATGAGAACATCGACCACTTAGTTGATGAAGTGTACCGAAGAGGCATAATTTCTATGATACTGAGCAAAGGTATTCATAGTCTTTTTCTTCATAGAGGGAATGTATTGGGACCCTTTTGAAACAGACCTGATGGTTTCTAGAGCCATGTCTTTGTAGTGGGTGAAGTGAAAAGAGCATTGGGCGAAGAAAGGAAGAGGAGGAATGCGATGCTGGCATGCAAGAGAACTTTATTGAGGGAAAGACACTAAAAGGAAGGATCCACTTGGTGATCGCCAAGTGGAAAGAGCACAATTTCAAGTGCAAGGACAGAGGAAAGTTTAAGCGGTCATGTTTCCAGGCAGCCTGGTCTGATGTTGTTCCATGCTTCCCTGTTTCGTGCGGTGAAAAGAAGAGCCGTAGCTGGTGAGCCCATTTGGCATCAGTGACCCAGAGGTGCTTGGTCAGTGCGTGAGGCGCGTTGCAGGGTGCAGGTGTTTGGTGTCAGGGTGTGGGCGCAGGCCCTTAGCAGGGGTAGCGGGCTCTCGCGCCGTTGAAGCAGCCCAGGCCTCCAAAGCCGAAGCCGCCGGAGGAGATGGACACTCCCTGGGCGTTGAGGGCGCTGCCCACGGCAGCTGATGCGGAGGATCCGACGGCGGTGCTCTGGGGGAAGGAGCTGAGGATGGGTCCCGGCAGGGTGACCACGACAGTGGAGGGCTGGATGACGACTTGGGAGTCCTGGCACTGCCTGACACAGGGCTCGTTGCAGCTGTTAGCCAGCGGGGTGGGTCCCCCACTGCAGGGGCGGCAGAGGTTGTAGCAGGACATGGCTGTGGGGTGGAGGGTCTCTGCAAGAGAGGGCATTGGGTGAGTGCAGGGTTTTGTGGGATGAGGGATGCAATGCCATTGGGTTCTCAGGCAGCGGGGAGGCCTGGTTTGGAGTTGTGGGGAGCATGACAGAGAGGAGGTGAAAGGGTTGCAGAGTTTGGGGGCAGAGCAAGGTATGGAGAGTTTGGCCAGGTGGGGTGGCCAAAGAAAGGCAGCAAGGGATTCAGGCTCACCTGGAGAAGCACAAAGGAGAAGGTGTCAGGAGAGTGGTGTGAGTGAGCGAGGCCCAGGGCCGGCTTTTATGCTGCTGTGTGAGTGCCTGAGGGCTTGGAGAGAGCCTCTGCGCATGGCAGCACTGTGCAGTGAGCAGCTCTTGCGTGCCAGAGCCTGGCCAGTCATGAGGTGGGGTGTGTTTGCCTTCCCACAACATTTCATTTCCTCGTGTTGTGGATTTGATCCTTTGACCCTGTCGGCACTTTTGAGTGTGACTGGAGTGACAAGGAAGGCGCATCTCTTGGAAGATGTTGGAAGGCTTGTGCAAAGCTTTGGCGGAGTGATGTGGTCTCGTTAGTGATGCCATCGTGTGCTACTCATGCAGTCGTGTTTGTGGCCACTTTGTGAGGTGCGGACCCCATTCCAGGCATCCTTAGAGGGCTGTTCTGTGATTCCCAGGTGCGTTTGGCTTAAGACGCTGCTGGTTGCACTGCACTGCACTCCCTGCCTGCCTTCTTCTGAATTTGCTTTCCTTGAGCTTAGTGGTTGTCTTCTGCATTGGGTGTGCTGTGTCAACACCTTGATTCCATTTTAGCTTTGAAAATTGTGTTCTGGAGCAAGGAGGCAGGCTTTTTTGTGCTGTTTCAGCGTCGGGCCATCCACGATGGTTTTAATACATTTAGACAGAGGAGTGCAGTGTGTGGAGTTGAGATGTTGGGTTCATTTATTGGTGGGTGTGTGAATGGATGAAGCAGCCATGAGCCCCTTCATGACCTCTTCTGGAGAAGATGGAGCAAATTAGAAAGAGGGGCTGTTGAACGGGATGTGCCTAGGTGTGTGAGGCCTGCTGGGTGTCACACCGGAATGCTGAGCAAGCTGCGTGCCCTGTTGGGCGGACGCCGGCCCACAGAAGGGATGGTGGTTAAGATCCCTTCCAACCTTCACCATTCCGCATTTGTATAATGGTATGATTTGAGGCTGTGTCCCATGCCACGCTCATGCAGAAGCTGAGGCAGTGTGGGTTAGACAAGTGGAGAGCTTTCGAGGTGGACGGAAAGCAGCTGGTGGAAGGCCTGGTCTCAGAGCCTTGTGATGGAGGGCAGCAAGTGTAGTTGGAGGTAAGTTCCTCCTGCTTACCAGTGGACTGTTAAGGATCTCCTCTCCATGCTGCGTGCTTGCATCACGTAGTGTTGCGTGTCATCTGTTATGAGTTGCTCTTCCAGCAATCTGCCTTTTTGCATACCTGAGGATGCGTCCATTTGGCAGTGGTGGCACGTTCCAAGTGAGAGTACCGGAGGGCAGAGGAGGGATTTGGCACGTTGGTGTCAGAGGATGCGGAAGATTCTGTGTCCAAAGCACAGAAAAGGAGTCAGCGAGGTCATGACTTGGCTCTTGTGCAATATGGTTTGTGCCTTTGTTGTTAGAGGAGGTGCCAATTGCAAACAGCCGTGGAAGCCTGGTCTGGGCATTCTGGGTGTCCCAGATCAGAGAAGATGGCTCTTCCTTTTATGAGATGATTATCCATCTAGTTCAGCAAGGGATCCTAATAGGCGTAATTTCTAAGGATTTCTGCCATGATTTTCCGAGTTTTTCTGCATATGGCTCTGGGGAAAACGTCTAGCACAGAGATAGGCAAAGACAGTAAGCGTTGAGTGAACTGTTGCCTCACAAGTCCAACTCAAAGGCTTTTGTCAACTGTGATTCTGCACCAGAGAGCAGTGGGCATGGAACAGGCTCCCTAAGGCAGTGCAGATGCACCATGGCTGCTGGATTTCAAGACACGTTGGGCAATGCCTTCAGATCCACCATTTAATTTTTAAGGAGCGTGTTGTGGAGGCTTGAGTTGGACTCAGGTATCCTTGCAGCTCCCTTCCAACTTCCACATCCTTGGGTATTCTCTGATTCCACTGCATTTGTTCCCTCCCTGAGCTTGTTGAGCTGGTTAGCCAGCCTTTAGCTCTTGTCTTCCCCACTGGGCGTGCTGCATGGCTGGCTGGATGCCCCTTGATGAAGGCTGTATCTGGGAGAAAGGAGGCTGCCTGTTTTGTGCCATGCCTGCTTGGGGCCCTCCTTGGAGCTGTCCAAGCAGGCAGGGGAGGGCTGCTTGTGAGAGCAGGACGCTGTCCTCACATGCCTGGTGCAGGGCTAGCATGCTGTGTGATGTCAGGACTGCTGCATTGGAATTCCCTTTTCCTGGGGGGAAATCACACACATTCACAGCGTGGACGTCAGGCTGGCACAGTTCTTGATGGGGGTCTGCTGGGCTGGTTGGTGAGATGACTCATCTGGGATGAGCTGTGAGGGTGACGAGGCAGAGGGTGAGTGGGTCTGTCAGAAAGGGCGGGTTGGTGAAACACAACATCTGAGTGTCAAGGAGTGAGGCTATTTTCCTGCCCTGTATTTACTGTTCAGAATGAGGATTGGAGTAATTCCTAGGTGAAATCTGTGGGTGCAGTCTGTCATGGTCTGAGGTGACTGTGGTGATATTTGCGTCCCAAAGGTTAAATGAATGTGTTGGACTGTCCATAGTCAAGAGAGTAAGTGTTCTTCATGTGTGCTGACACAGAGGTGTTGTATGAGAGAGCATGGGCAGAAGAGCGTCAATGTGGCCAAGACTTTATTAGTGTAGGAGTAGATAATGTATTATGTGCTGAAGGGCATGTGCTAGGCAGCAAAGCTCTTGTTGGAGACACGGTTGCAAGAGGAGGTGTTGGGGCCCTTTTGTAGCAGACCTGATGGTTTCTAGAGCCATGTCTTTGTAGTGGGTGAAGTGGAAAGGGCATTGTGCAAACCACAATGAAGAGGAGGAATCTGAGGCTGACGCGCAAGAGAACTTTATTGAGGGAAAGACACTAAAAGGAAGGATCCACTTGGTGATCGCCAAGTGGAAAGAGCACAATTTCAAGTGCAAGGACAGAGGAAAGTTTAAGCGGTCATGTTTCCAGGCAGCCTGGTCTGTTGTTGTTCCCTGCTTCCCTGTTTCGTGCCATGAAAAGAAGAGCCGTAGCTGGTGAGCCCATGTGGCATCAGTGACCCAGAGGTGCCTGGTCAGTGCGTGAGGCGTCTTGCAGGGTGCAGGTGTTTGGTGTCAGGGTGTGGGCGCAGGCCCTTAGCAGGGGTAGCGGGCTCTCGCGCCGTTGAAGCAGCCCAGGCCTCCGAAGCCGAAGGCGCCGGAGGAGATGGACACTCCCTGGGCATCGAGGGCGCTGCCCACGGCAGCTGATGCGGAGGATCCGACGGCGGTGCTCTGGGGGAAGGAGCTGAGGATGGGTCCCGGCAGGGTGACCACGACGGTGGAGGGCTGGATGACGACTTGGGAGTCCTGGCACTGCCTGACACAGGGCTCGTTGCAGCTGTTAGCCAGCGGGGTGGGTCCCCCACTGCAGGGGCGGCAGAGGTTGTAGCAGGACATGGCTGTGGGGTGGAGGGTCTCTGCAAGAGAGGGTGTTGGGTGAGCGGAGCGTGTTAAGGGGTGAGGGAAGCAATGGCGTTGGGTTCCCAGGCAGCGGGGAGGCCTGGTTTGAGGAGCATGACAGAGAGGAGGTGGAAGGGCTGCAGAGTTTAGAGGCAGAGTGAGGTATGGAGAGTTTGGCCAGGTGGGGTGGCCAAAGAAAGGCAGCAAGGGGTTCAGGCTCACCTGGAGGTTTGCAGAGGAGAAGGTGTCAGGAGAGTGGTGTGAGGGAGCGAGGCCCAGGGCCGGCTTTTATGCTGCTGTGTGAGTGCCTGAGGGCTTGGAGAGAGCCTCTGCGCGTGGCAGCACTGTGCAGGGTGCAGCTCTTGCATCACCTAGTGTTGCCAGTCATGGGATGTGTGTTCTTCTTCCGGCAACTCTGCCTCTTTGCGTCCTGCTCTTGGGGACGTGTCCTTCTGACAGCAGCGGCACCTTTCAAGTGAGAATGTTGGAGTGTTCTTGCATGTTCGAGTCAGGGCACGCGGAAGTAGTGGCCAAAGCACAGAATGGGAGCAGTGTTGACAGTGAGGTCATTGCTTGGCCTTTGTGCACTCTGCTTTGTGTCTTTGTTGTTAGAGGAGTTGCCAGTTCCAGATCTCCTTGGAAGCCTGCTCTGGGCATTCTAGGTATCCTGGTTTTGAAATCATGGCACTTCCCTTTCTGAGATGAATGCCCATGTCATTCCCCAAGGGAACCTAATAGGCGTCATTTCTGTCATCTTCATCAAAGTTATTCTTAATGCTTCCCGCCAGATTCTCCTGGAGAAAATCTGCAGCGTGTATCTACAAAAATTCATCATAGGTTGTGTGAACGGGTGGCTCCCAAGTCCAACTCAGAGGCTTTCTTCGATTTGGTTCCATCAGGCAGGTGACCAGTCTGGTGTCAGATTAGCCAGCGCTGCGTGTTGGGATTTGTTCTCTTCCATGTCTTACTAAATGATCTGGATGCAGGAGTCAAATGCATACAAATTAAGAAGTTTTTGGATGATCCTGACTAGGGATGAGCTGTTGACTCTCTCAGTATTAGGGCGGCCTTGGGAGAGCTCTTGAGAGACCAGGGGGCTGGGCAATCGCCAATGGCAGAAAGTTTAATGAGAGCAAGGGCTTGATTCTGCACCTGGCATGGGGATACCCAGGAGATATCTAGGTATTTGGGGATGAGAGACTTAAGAGCAGCCCCACAGAAAGAGATCAGGCGGTTCTGTTTGATGGCAAGTTGATTCTGAGTCAGCAGTGTGGCCTGGCAGCCAACATGGCTGACCGTACCTGGGATGCATCGAGATGAGAAGTGCCAGTGGGAGAGGGTAGGGTCGTCCCACTCTGCTGTGCGCTGGTGTGGCCTCACCTCAAGTACTGTGCTCATCTTTGGCTTCAGCGGTACGAGACAAGGGGAGAGAAGAGCCAACAGAGCAGTGCTGGATCGCAGGGCTGATGCCAGTGGGATGAAGTTGCACAAGACCAAGTGCCGGGTCCTGCACTTTGGCCACAAAACTCCAGGCAACGCTACAGGCTTTGGGCAGAGCGTCTGGAAGGCTGTCTAGAGGAAAGGGACCTGGGGGGATTGGTTGATTCTCAACTGAACATGAGCCAGCAGTGTGCCCGTATAAGCAAGAGGGCGTCCTGGCTTGTATCAGAAATAGTGTGGCCAGCGGGAGCAGGGAAGCGATCATCCTTCTGTACTCTGCCCTGGTGAGGCCGCAGCTTGAGTGCTGTGTTCAGTTGTGGGCCGCTCAGTGCAAGAAAGGCATGGAGGCCCTGGAGTGTGTTGAGGGCTGGAGAATGAGTCAGGTAAGTGGTGTGGAGCACAAGTCTTATGGGGAGCGGCTGAGAGGGCCGAGATTGCTTAGTGTGGAGAAGAGGAGGCTCAGGGGTCACCTTGTGGCTCCCTACAGCTATCTGAAAGGAGGTTGTGTTGAGGTGGGGCTTTGTCTCTTCTCCCGGGTAACTAGCGACTGGTCTAGAGGGAATGGCCTCAAGTTGTGGCAGAGGAGATGGAGGTTGGGCATTAGGAAGTACTTCTCTGACAGAGTGATCAGGTGCTGGAACGGGCTGCCCAAGGAGGTGCTGGAGTCACTGACCGTGGATGTGTTCAAGAAACACTTCGATGTTGTAGTGAGGGACGTGGTTTCCTGGGAAATATTGGTGAAAGGAGTCTGGCTCGTCTGAATGTCTTTGCCGACCTTGGTGGTTCCATGATTCTGAGTCCAAAGGCCCTGCTGTGTTGCAGCCACAAATGCTGAGGGTCCAGTCTGATGTCTTGTTTGCACTGATGGCAGTTATCTTAGAAAGGTGACGATAATGAGGAGATGATCCAGAAAACGGGGAGAGCTTCATCCCCCTCCTGTCATCAAGAAATGAAGAAGGAAGGTGTGAGGCTCCGCATGCTGGTTGGCCTGACATTAGTCAGTGGGAAGGAGGTGAAGGAAATCCTTGCTGAAAGTACTGCCGGGCACGGAGTGGATAGGATGTGATGGGAATAGAGAGCACGGATGTACAGCCCCACCTGAGTTTCTTTTTCACTGACGTGTCCAGCTTTGTGTGTGAGGGGCTACAGGGACACTTGATGACTTTGCCGTTAGGAAACGCTTGGAGGCTTCCTCACATGATGTGCTGGTAGACACACAATCTGTGATCTCCTCAGGTAAATGGATGCTGAGGTGGACTATAAAGTGGCTGACCACAGGGGTCTGGTGGTCTGAGGTCAGTGACACAGAGTCGTGATGTGGTGATTTGATAGCTGTTTTGGCCAAGATGAGGAAGTGAGGCCAGTGCTGTTCAGTATCTTCATGAAAAGCCCGGGTGATGGGAGTGGAGCTGACTGTGGACAGCCTGCTATTCCTGACTGCACTTGAGCAGTGCAATTGGACTATTTCCCTCTGTCTGTCGAAGATAATATGTGATGAACAGAATGCCATCTGCTATCCACCAGTGCTCTTGTTGACAAGGTGACGTGGTTGCAAGAGGAGGTTGTGGGGCCTCTGGGACCCAACACGATCATGTCTAGAGCCATGTCTTTGTAGTGGGTGAAATGGAAAGAGCATTAAGCAAAGGAATGAAGAGGAGGAATCTGCTGCTGGCATGCATGAGAACTTTATTGAGGAAAACACACTGAAAGGAAGGATGCACTTGGTGATCGCGAAGTGGAAAGCTGACGATGTAAGGTGCAAAGACAGAAGGAAGTAAGTGCCCTCATGATTGCAGACGGCCTGTTCCGAGGCTGTTCCCTGCTTGCTTGTTTTGTGCCATGAGAAGAAGATCCATGGCTGGTGTGGCCTTGTGCCATGGGTGAGACAGAGACGTGAGCTCAGTGCATGAGGTGCCTTGCAGGGTGCAGGTGTTTGGTGTCAGGGTGTGGGCGCAGGCCCTTAGCAGGGGTAGCGGGCTCTCCCGCCGTTGAAGCAGCCCAGGCCTCCGAAGCCGAAGGCGCCGGAGGAGATGGACACTCCCTGGGCGTTGAGGGAGCTGCCCACGGCAGCTGATGCGGAGGATCCGACAGCGGTGCTCTGGGGGAAGGAACTGAGGATGGGTCCCGGCAGGGTGACCAGCACGGCAGGAGGCTGGATGACGACTTGGGAGTCCTGGCACTGCCTGACACAGGGCTCGTTGCAGCTGTTAGCCAGCGGGGTGGGTCCCCCACTGCAGGGGCGGCAGAGGTTGTAGCAGGACATGGCTGTGGGGTGGAGGGTCTCTGCAAGAGAGGGCATTGGGTGAGCGGAGGGTGTTAAGGGGTGAGTGAAGCAATGGCGTTGCGTTGTCAGTCAGCGGGGAGGCCTGGTTTGGGGTTATGAGGAGCATGACAGAGAGGAGGTGAAAGGGTTGCAGAGTTTGGGGGCAGAGCAAGGTATGGAGAGTTTGGCCAGGTGGGGTGGCCAAAGAAAGGCAGCAAGGGATTCAGGCTCACCTGGAGAAGCACAAAGGAGAAGGTGTCAGGAGAGTGGTGTGAGGGAGCGAGGCCCAGGGCCGGCTTTTATGCTGCTGTGTGAGTGCCTGAGGGCTTGGAGAGAGCCTCTGCGCATGGCAGCACTGTGCAGTGAGCAGCTCTTGCGTGCCAGAGCCTGGCCAGTCATGAGGTGGGGTGTGTTTGCCTTCCCACAACATTTCATTTCCTCGTGTTGTGGATTTGATCCTTTGACCCTGTCGGCATTTTTGAGTGTGACGGGAGTGACAAGGAAGGCGCATCTCTTGGAAGATGTTGGAAGGCTTGTGCAAAGCTTTGGAGGAGTGATGTGGTCTCGTTAGTGATGCCATCGTGTGCTACTCATGCAGTCGTGTTTGTGGCCACTTTGTGAGGTGCGGACCCCATTCCAGGCATCCTTAGAGGGCTGTTCTGTGATTCCCAGGTGCCTTTGGCTTGAGACGCTACTAATTGTACTGCACTGCACTCCCTGCCTGCCTTCTTCTGAATTTGCTTTCCTTGAGCTTAGTGGTTGTCTTCTACATTGGGTGTGCTGTGTCAACACCTTGATTCCATTTTAGCTTTGAAAATTGTGTTCTGGAGCAAGGAGGCAGGCTTTTTTGTGCTGTTTCAGCGTCGGGCCATCCATGATGGTTTTAATACATTTAGACAGAGGAGTGCAATGTGTGGAGTTGAGATGTTGGGGTCGTTTATTGGTGGGTGTGTGAATGGATGAAGCAGCCATGAGCCCCTTCATGGCCTCTTCTGGAGAAGATGGAGCAAAGTAGAAAGGGAGGCTGTTGTACGGGATGTGCCTAGGTGTGTGAGGCCTGCTTTCCGGGTGTCAGGCCGGAATGCTGAGGAAGCTGTGTGCAGTGGGTTGAGTGGAGGTCCACAGAGAAGATCAAAGGAGTGGAGCGCGTTTACTGTGAAGAAAGGCTGATGGAGTTGGGCTTGTTCAGCCTGGAGAAGAGTTGGTTCCAGGGAGATCTGACGGTGGCCTTCCAGTACTTGAAGGGAGCTTTCAGGTGGGAGGGGAATCATCTTTTTACACGGTCTGCTTGCAATAGGAGGTTTTGAAGGATTGAGGAGAAATTTTTTTCAGATGTAAGGAAGAACTTCTTGACTCGGGTGCTGGTGAGGCCCTGGCACAGGCTGCCCGGTCAACTTGTGCTTTGTTCATCCCTGGTTTTTCATTCAAGGCCAGGTTGGATGGGGCCCTGTTGGGAGGCCGTCGGCCCACAGAAGGGATGGTGGTTAAGATCCCATCCAACCTTCACCGTTTCGCATTTGTATAATGGTATGATTTGAGGCTGTGTCCCATGCCACGCTCATGCAGAAGCTGAGGCAGTGTGGGTTAGACAAGTGGAGAGCTTCCGAGGTGGATGGAAAGCAGCTGGTGGAAGGCCTGGTCCCAGAGCCTTGTGATGGAGGACAGCAAGTGTAGTTGGAGGTAAGTTCCTCCTGCTTACCAGTGGACTGTTAAGGATCCCTCTCCATGCTGCATGCTGCTCTTGCATCGCGTAGTGTTGCATGTCATCAGTTATGAGTTGCTCTTCCAACAATCTGCCTTTTTGCATACCTGAGGATGCGTCCATTTGGCAGTGGTGGCACGTTCCAAGTGAGAGTACTGGAGGGCAGAGGAGGGATTTGACACGTTGGTGTCAGAGGATGCGGAAGATTCTGTGTCCAAAGCACAGAAAAGGAGTCAGCGAGGTCATGGCTTGGCTCTTGTGCAATATGGTTTGTGCCTTTGTTGTTAGAGGAGGTGCCAATTGCAAACAGCCGTGGGAGCTTGATCTGGGCATTCTGGGTGTCCCAGATCGGAGAAGATGGCTCTTCCCTTTCTGAAATGAATACCCATGTCATTCCGCAATGGATCCTAATAGGCGTAATTTCTAAGGATTTCTGCCATGATTTTCCTAGTTTTTCTGCATATGGCTCTGGGGAAAACGTCTAGCACAGATATGGGCAAAGACAGTAAGCGTTGAGTGAACTGTTGCCTCACAAGTCCAACTCAAAGGCTTTTTTCAACTGTGGTTCTGCACCAGAGGGCAGTGGGCATGGAACAGGCTCCCTAAGGCAGTGCAGATGCACCATGGCTGCTGGATTTCAAGACACGTTGGGCAATGCCTTCAGATCCACCGTTTAATTTTGAAGGAGCACGTTGTGGAGGCATGAGTTGGACTCATATGTTTGTTGTTCAGAATGAGGGTTTCAGTAATTCCTCGGTGAACTCTGAGGACGCAGTGTCTCGTGGGCTGCAGACCTGAGTTGTTTGTGGGGGTATTTGCATCCCAAATGGTAAGGGAGTGTGTCAGGCTGTCCGTAGTGAAGAGAGTAAGAGTTCTTTGTGTTGCTTTTGGGCGTGTGTAATTCTTGGATTTGTGGAGATCAGGAAGGTTCTGCATGAGTTGAATGAACCTGTAGAGTTGCACCCATGAGTGGTGAGGGTCTGCTGTGTTGACCATGCTGACATCAATTACGTTAGAAGGATCAGTGTAATGAGAAGCGGTTTCTGTAAACTGTAAGAGACTCTTGCTGTTCCCATCTTAAAGTAGTGAAGAATGAAGACGGATGGAACTTCAGCCTGGTCGGCCTGACATTAGTCCCGGGGAAGGAGGTGGTGGAAATCCTCCCCGAAAGTACAGCCATGCTCAGAATGGCTCAGAAGTTGTTGGAAGTAGAGAACAAAGTTGCACACGCCCACCTCAGATTTTCGGCACTGAAGTGATTGGTTACGTGCATGAGGGGGTGAAGTGACATTTGATGCCCTTTGTCTTAAGGAATGGCTTTGAGGCTTCCTCCCATGACATGCTTTACAGGCAAACTGTCAGCAAACTGCTCAGGTAAGTAGATGCTGAGATGTTCTTAGAAGTGTCTGAAGGCAGGGATCTGTTGGTGTGAGAGGAGTGACGGAGACCTGATGTGGTGAGTTCAGAGTTGTCCAGGCCAAGACGGGGAAGTGAATGAAAGGGAAGTGAACAGAATGACGTTCAGTGTCTTCACCAAACGCCTGGGTGCGGGGACTGGACGTGATTGTGGACAGCCTGCTATTGCTGACTGTGCTTGAGCGGGGCTGTTGCACTGTAAGAAATCAAGACGATAGCACAAAAAGAAAAGATTCTGTGACCATGTTTGTTGTAAATATGAGTGAATCTTGCCCAGGTGGAAAAGGAATCAAGTGTGTGCTGATCCAAAGAGAGCATGGGCAGAAGAGCGTCAATGTGGCCAAGACTTTATTAGTGTAGGAGTAGATAATGTATTATGTG
Organism: Tetrao urogallus; assembly: GCF_951394365.1. Classification (NCBI taxonomy): domain Eukaryota; kingdom Metazoa; phylum Chordata; class Aves; order Galliformes; family Phasianidae; genus Tetrao; species Tetrao urogallus. The sequence goes on from NC_136815.1 coordinate 679,823, forward strand.
CTGAAGGGCATGTGCTAGGCAGCAAAGCTCTTGTTGAAGACACGGTTGCAAGAGGAGGTGTTGGGGCCCTTTTGTAGCAGACCTGATGGTTTCTAGAGCCATGTCTTTGTAGTGGGTGAAGTGGAAAGAGCATTGTGCAAACCACAATGAAGAGGAGGAATCTGAGGCTGACGCGCAAGAGAACTTTATTGAGGGAAAGACACTAAAAGGAAGGATCCACTTGGTGATCGCCAAGTGGAAAGAGCACAATTTCAAGTGCAAGGACAGAGGAAAGTTTAAGCAGTCATGTTTCCTGGCAGCCTGGTCTGTTGTTGTTCCATGCTTCCCTGTTTCGTGCGGTGAAAAGAAGAGCCGTAGCTGGTGAGCCCATTTGGCATCAGTGACCCAGAGGTGCCTGGTCAGTGCGTGAGGCGCGTTGCAGGGTGCAGGTGGTTGGTGTCAGGGTGTGGGCGCAGGCCCTTAGCAGGGGTAGCGGGCTCTCGCGCCGTTGAAGCAGCCCAGGCCTCCAAATCCGAAGCCGCCGGAGGAGATGGACACTCCCTGGGCGTTGAGGGCGCTGCCCACGGCAGCTGATGCGGAGGATCCGACAGCGGTGCTCTGGGGGAAGGAGCTGAGGATGGGTCCTGGCAGGGTGACCAGCACAGCAGGAGGCTGGATGACGACTTGGGAGTCCTGGCACTGCCTGACACAGGGCTCGTTGCAGCTGTTAGCCAGCGGGGTGGGTCCCCCACTGCAGGGGCGGCAGAGGTCGTAGCAGGACATGGCTGTGGGTGGAGGGTCTCTGGAAGAGAGGGTGAGCGGGTGTAAGAGCTGGGTGAGCGGAGGGTGTTAAGGGGTGAGAAAAGCAATGCCGTTGGGTTCTCGAGGCCTGATTAGGGGTTGTGGGGAGCATGACAGAGAGGAGCTAGAAGGGCTGCAGAGTTTGGGGGCAGAGCAAGGTATGGAGAGTTTGGCCAGGTGGGGTGGCCAAAGAAAGGCAGCAAGGGATTCAGGCTCACCTGGAGAAGCACAAAGGAGAAGGTGTCAGGAGAGTGGTGTGAGGGAGCAAGGCCCAGGGCCGGCTTTTATGCTGCTGTGTGAGTGCCTGAGGGCTTGGAGAGAGCCTCTGCGCATGGCAGCATTGCGTGCAGCGAACAGCTTTTGCGTGCCAATGCTTGACCAGTGATGACACGATGCGTTTTTGTCTTCCGAAAATGCTGCCTTTTCATTTCCTTCTCTTGTGGTTGTGTTCCTTTGACCCTGTTGGCAGTGTTCACGTGGGACTGGTATTTGAGTCCATACGTGCTGAAAGTGTGAGTGGTGGGTGTGTAACAGGAGTGAGGTCACCGTGTGGCACTTGTGGTGGTGGTTTGTGGCTGTGTTGTGAGGTGTGTACGCCATGTCCTGGCATCCTTGTTAAGCTGCTCCATGCCTCTGTGCCTCTTGGGCTTGGTGCCACTGGAATTGCATTCCCTCCTTCCTTGCCTTTGTCCCACGTGACAAAGCAGTCTTCAGCCCGTCTCCCTCTCCCCCTGGGAGCGCTGCCTGCTCAGGTGTCTGCTGGCCCTGGTGCGTGCAGAGGTGCAGCCGCAGAAAGGAGGCTGCCTGCTGTGCGCCTGGGGTGGACAACCAGAGCAGGATGCTGTCCGTGTGGGGCTGTGTCAGAGCTGACAGGGCTTTTGGAGTTGGGAGTACTGCCTTAGTCCCAGAAAAGTCCCAGTGTCCTCTCTCTATGCCACCCTTATCGGGGATCATTCAGATGGAAGCCTGGGCTTTGGTCTGACACAGTGCCATCTGGAGTTCCCTTTGTGCTGCCCGGTGGGATGTGGGAAAGATGCATGCTGCCGGTTGCTGGGTCAAATGAAGAACTTGTGCTCCTGGGTGTGCAAAAGTCTACAGGACCTGACAAGTTTCTCGCACAGATGCTGAGGGACGTGCCTGATGTCTTTGTAAGGCCCTTTTCAGTTGACCCTGTAAGGTCCGGGTGAATCGAAGTGACTCCTGAAGAATGGAAGAGACTCATCTCCCTCCTGCGTTCAAGAAATGAAGAAGGAAGCTGAGAGAAACTTCAGGCTGGTTGACCTGATGTTAGTCAGTGGGGAGGAGGTGAAGGCAATCCTTGCAGAAAGCAGTGGATGTACAAAGCCACCTCAGTTTCCTCTACACTGAAGTGATGTGCCTGGTGGATGATGGGGGCCGTGACAGTTGATTGCCTTGCCTTTAGTAAAGGCATTGAGGCTTCCTCCCATGGCGCGATCCCAGAGAAACTGTCAAAGAGGACGCAGGGGTGGGCTTGAAAGTGGCTGAATGCAGCGGTGTGGTGAAGTGCCCTGATTGTGTCAAGGCTCGGTAGTAAGGCCAGCAGTGTTCAGCGCCTGCATTAAAAAGCTGGGCGATGGTAGAGATCCCAGTGAGTTTGCAAATGGTAGAAGATGGGAAGGAGCAGCAGATGGCCCAGGTGAATAGTCCTCGTTTGTGAAGGATGTGGAGAGGCTGGGTTGTGTGTCACAGAGGGACATCCAGAGGCAGCAGGAGGGGAAAGTGAAGTCCTGCAGATGGGAAGCAGTAACAGGGAGCAATGGAAATGAGAGGGTGGCAGCCAGCTTTGCTGAGAAGGACCTGGGTTTTGCTGTTGGCGAGCAAGGTGATGGTAGGGCAACAACGCAGCCGTGTGACAAAAGAGTTCATTGTTCTCCAGAAGGCCATTGGGAAGAGCATCGCTAGCACGCTGGAGGATGCACTCTTTTATTTCTGCTCAGTGCAGGTGATTCAAGTTTACATTCCGAGGTGGAAGACAGACATGGATATGGTGGAGCAGCTCCAGTGCAGGGCTGATGGGCCTGGAGCTTCCTTACGATGTGGAGAAGCTGAGACAGCAGGCAGTTTTGAGTCGGGACACAAGGATACTCTTGGTAGATCTTATCCTTGCGTATAAATCCCAGATGTTAGGGAAGGATGAGAAGAGAGCCAGCCCTTTTGCATGACCGTCTGCTGCCAGAAGAAAGGACAGTGGACAGCACTGAATTTGAACCTTGCTTGTTAGAGAAAGGAAGCTTTTTGCAGTGTGAGGGGAGCAAGCGGTAGAACCGGTTATCCAGCAGAATAATTGGTGTAGTCCCTGTCCTTTGAGGTACTGAAAGTATGGGCTGTGTTCCCTGTCTGACAGCTGTACCTGAGTGTGCTTGAGCGGGACAGTAGGACAGCGTGGTCACTACAAATTCTTCAACAGGTAAAGGATTCTGTGTCTGTGGATTTTTGGCCATTATAGGAGAATCCTGCTGGGGTGTGCTGCCATGGAGAGGTTGTTTCAGAGGACATTGGCAGAAGGGCGTTGGTGTGCCCAAGAGTTTGTGTGGGCAAGCATAGATGTTGCGTGATGTGCTGGAAGCCCAGTCGCTGCCCCAACTGTTCTTGCTGGTACCATTTGTGGCAGGGGAGGTCATGGAGCCCCCTTGTTCCCATCCGAATGGCCTCTAGAGCCGTGTCTTTGGAATGGGAGAGGTGTGAAGAGCATTTGCTGAAGAAAGGATGGAGAGAATTCTGAGGCTGGTGTGCAAGAGGACTTTATTGAGGAAAATACATGAAAGGAAGGAGCACGAAGACTGAAAGCCATGGCCTTAAGTGCATGTAGGATAACCATCAGCATCAGTGTAGAGAAAGAAAAGGATTTAGAGAAGTACATTCAAGATATTAAATTTTTCAGAGGCCCTCCTTGTAAGCAGTGTCGTCAGGTCCCCTTCCCTGCTTGCTTCTTTGTTATGACGAATGAAGAGCCATGGTTGAAGAGCTGCTGATGCCATGTGCTGTCAGTGACCCAGCGGTGCCTGGTCAGTGCGTGAGGCGCGTTGCAGGGTGCAGGTGTTTGGTGTCAGGGTGTGGGCGCAGGCCCTTAGCAGGGGTAGCGGGCTCTCCCGCCATTGAAGCAGCCCAGGCCTCCGAAGCCGAAGCCGCCGGAGGAGATGGACACTCCCTGGGCGTCGAGGGCGCTGCCCACGGCAGCTGATGCGGAGGATCCGACGGCGGTGCTCTGGGGGAAGGAGCTGAGGATGGGTCCCGGCAGGGTGACCAGCACGGCAGGAGGCTGGATGACGACTTGGGAGTCCTGGCACTGCCTGACACAGGGCTCGTTGCAGCTGTTAGCCAGCGGGGTGGGTCCGCCACTGCAGGGGCGGCAGAGGTCGTAGCAGGACATGGCTGTGGGGTGGAGGGTCTCTGCAAGAGAGAGTGTTGGGTGAGCGGAGCGTGTTAAGGGGTGAGGGAAGCAATGGCGTTGAGTTCCCAGGCAGCGGGGAGGCCTGCTTGTGGGGAGCATGACAGAGAGGAGGTGAAAGGGTTGCAGAGTTTGGAGGCAGAGCAAGGTATGGAGAGTTTGGCCAGGTGGTGTGACCAAAGAAAGGCAGCAAGGGGTTCAGGCTCACCTGGAGGTTTGCAGAGGAGAAGGTGTCAGGAGAGTGGTGTGAGGGAGCAAGGCCCAGGGCCGGCTTTTATGCTGCTGTGTGAGTGCCTGAGGGCTTGGAGAGAGCCTCTGCGCGTGGCAGCACTGTGCAGGGTGCAGCTCTTGCATCACCTAGTGTTGCCAGTCATGGGATGTGTGTTCTTCTTCCGGCAACTCTGCCTCTTTGCGTCCTTCTCTTGAGGACGTGTCCTTCTGACAGCAGCGGCACCTTTCAAGTGAGAATGTTGGAGTGTTCTTGCATGTTCGAGTCAGGGCACACGGAAGTAGTGGCCAAAGCACAGAATGGGAGCAGTGTTGACAGTGAGGTCATTGCTTGGCCTTTGTGCACTCTGCTTTGTGTCTTTGTTGTTAGAGGAGTTGCCAGTTCCAGATCTCCTTGGAAACCTGCTCTGGGCATTCTAGGTATCCTGGTTTTGAAATCATGGCACTTCCCTTTCTGAGATGAATGCCCATGTCATTCCCCAAGGGAACCTAATAGGCGTCATTTCTGTCATCTTCATCAAAGTTATTCTTAATGCTTCCCGCCAGATTCTCCTGGAGAAAATCTGCAGCGTGTATCTACAAAAATTCATCATAGGTTGTGTGAACGGGTGGCTCCCAAGTCCAACTCAGAGGCTTTCTTCGATTTGGTTCCATCAGGCAGGTGACCAGTCTGGTGTCAGATTAGCCAGCGCTGCGTGTTGGGATTTGTTCTCTTCCATGTCTTACTAAATGATCTGGATGCAGGAGTCAAATGCATACAAATTAAGAAGTTTTTGGATGATCCTGACTAGGGATGAGCTGTTGACTCTCTCAGTATTAGGGCGGCCTTGGGAGAGCTCTTGAGAGACCAGGGGGCTGGGCAATCGCCAATGGCAGAAAGTTTAATGAGAGCAAGGGCTTGATTCTGCACCTGGCATGGGGATACCCAGGAGATATCTAGGTATTTGGGGATGAGAGACTTAAGAGCAGCCCCACAGAAAGAGATCAGGCGGTTCTGTTTGATGGCAAGTTGATTCTGAGTCAGCAGTGTGGCCTGGCAGCCAACATGGCTGACCGTACCTGGGATGCATCGAGATGAGAAGTGCCAGTGGGAGAGGGTAGGGTCATCCCACTCTGCTGTGCGCTGGTGTGGCCTCACCTCAAGTACTGTGCTCATCTTTGGCTTCAGCGGTACGAGACAAGGGGAGAGAAGAGCCAACAGAGCAGTGCTGGATCGCAGGGCTGATGCCAGTGGGATGAAGTTGCACAAGACCAAGTGCCGGGTCCTGCACTTTGGCCACAAAACTCCAGGCAACGCTACAGGCTTTGGGCAGAGCGTCTGGAAGGCTGTCTAGAGGAAAGGGACCTGGGGGGATTGGTTGATTCTCAACTGAACATGAGCCAGCAGTGTGCCCGTATAAGCAAGAGGGCGTCCTGGCTTGTATCAGAAATAGTGTGGCCAGCGGGAGCAGGGAAGCGATCATCCCTCTGTAGTCTGCCCTGGTGAGGCCGCAGCTTGAGTGCTGTGTTCAGTTGTGGGCCGCTCAGTGCAAGAAAGGCATGGAGGCCCTGGAGTGTGTTGAGGGCTGGAGAATGAGTCAGGTAAGTGGTGTGGAGCACAAGTCTTATGGGGAGCGGCTGAGAGGGCCGAGATTGCTTAGTGTGGAGAAGAGGAGGCTCAGGGGTCACCTTGTGGCTCTCTACAGCTACCTGAAAGGAGGTTGTGTTGAGGTGGGGCTTTGTCTCTTCTCCCGGGTAACTAGCAACTGGTCTAGAGGGAATGGCCTCAAGGTATGGCAGAGGAGATGGAGGTTGGGCATTAGGAAGTACTTCTCTGACAGAGTGATCAGGTGCTGGAACGGGCTGCCCAAGGAGGTGCTGGAGTCACTGACCATGGATGTGTTCAAGAAACACTTCGATGTTGTAGTGAGGGACGTGGTTTCCTGGGAAATATTGGTGAAAGGAGTCTGGCTCGTCTGAATGTCTTTGCCGACCTTGGTGATTCCATGATTCTGAGTCCAAAGGCCCTGCTGTGTTGCAGCCACAAATGCTGAGGGTCCAGTCTGATGTCTTGTTTGCACTGATGGCAGTTATCTTAGAAAGGTGACGATAATGAGGAGATGATCCAGAAAACGGGGAGAGCTTCATCCCTCTCCTGTCATCAAGAAATGAAGAAGGAAGGTGTGAGGCTCCGCATGCTGGTTGGCCTGACATTAGTCAGTGGGAAGGAGGTGAAGGAAATCCTTGCTGAAAGTACTGCCGGGCACGGAGTGGATAGGATATGATGGGAATAGAGAGCACGGATGTACAGCCCCACCTGAGTTTCTTTTTCACTGACGTGTCCAGCTTTGTGTGTGAGGGGCTACAGGGACACTTGATGACTTTGCCGTTAGGAAACGCTTGGAGGCTTCCTCACATGATGTGCTGGTAGACACACAATCTGTGATCTCCTCAGGTAAATGGATGCTGAGGTGGACTATAAAGTGGCTGACCACAGGGGTCTGGTGGTCTGAGGTCAGTGACACAGAGTCGTGATGTGGTGATTTGATAGCTGTTTTGGCCAAGATGAGGAAGTGAGGCCAGTGCTGTTCAGTATCTTCATGAAAAGCCCGGGTGATGGGAGTGGAGCTGACTGTGGACAGCCTGCTATTCCTGACTGCACTTGAGCAGTGCAATTGGACTATTTCCCTCTGTCTGTCGAAGATAATATGTGATGAGCTGAATGCCATCTGCTATAAACCAGTGCTCTTGTTGACAATGTGACGTGGTTGCAAGAGGACGTCAAGGGACCCTTTTGGATCCAACACGTTCATGTCTAGAGCCATGTCTTTGTAGTGGATGAAATGGAAAGAGCATTAAGCAAAGGAATGAAGAGGAGGAATCTGCTGCTGACGTGCATGAGAACTTTATTGAGGAAAACACTGAAAGGAAGGATGCACTTGGTGATCACCAAGTGGAAAGCTGACGATGTAAGGTGCAAAGACAGAAGGAAGTAAGTGCCCTCATGATTGCAGACGGCATGTTCCGAGGCTGTTCCCTGCTTGCTTGTTTTGTGCCATGAGAAGAAGATCCATGGCTGGTGTGGCCTTGTGCCATGGGTGAGACAGAGACGTGAGCTAAGTGCGTGAGGCGCGTTGCAGGGTGCAGGTGGTTGGTGTCAGGGTGTGGGCGCAGGCCCTTAGCAGGGGTAGCGGGCTCTCCCGCCGTTGAAGCAGCCCAGGCCTCCGAAGCCGAAGCCGCCGGAGGAGATGGACACTCCCTGGGCATCGAGGGCGCTGCCAACGGCAGCTGATGCGGAGGATCCGACGGCGGTGCTCTGGGGGAAGGAGCTGAGGATGGGTCCCGGCAGGGTGACCACGACGGTGGAGGGCTGGATGACGACTTGGGAGTCCTGGCACTGCCTGACACAGGGCTCGTTGCAGCTGTTAGCCAGCGGGGTGGGTCCCCCACTGCAGGGGCGGCAGAGGTTGTAGCAGGACATGGCTGTGGGGTGGAGGGTCTCTGCAAGAGAGGGTGTTGGGTGAGCGGAGGGTGTTAAGGGGTGAGGGAAGCAATGGCGTTGGGTTCCCAGGCAGCGGGGAGGCCTGCTTGTGGGGAGCATGACAGAGAGGAGGTGGAAGGGCTGCAGAGTTTAGAGGCAGAGTGAGGTATGGAGAGTTTGGCCAGGTGGGGTGGCCAAAGAAAGGCAGCAAGGGGTTCAGGCTCACCTGGAGGTTTGCAGAGGAGAAGGTGTCAGGAGAGTGGTGTGAGGGAGCGAGGCCCAGGGCCGGCTTTTATGCTGCTGTGTGAGTGCCTGAGGGCTTGGAGAGAGCCTCTGCGCCTGGCAGCACTGTGCAGGGTGCAGCTCTTGCATCACCTCGTGTTGCCAGTCATGGGATGTGTGTTCTTCTTCTGGCAACTCTGCCTCTTTGCGTCCTGCTCTTGGGGACGTGTCCTTCTGACAGCAGCGGCACCTTTCAAGTGAGAATGTTGGAGTGTTCTTGCATGTTTGAGTCAGGGCACGCGGAAGTAGTGGCCAAAGCACAGAATGGGAGCAGTGTTGACAGTGAGGTCATTGCTTGGCCTTTGTGCACTCTGCTTTGTGTCTTTGTTGTTAGAGGAGTTGCCAGTTCCAGATCTCCTTGGAAACCTGCTCTGGGCATTCTAGGTATCCTGGTTTTGAAATCATGGCACTTCCCTTTCTGAGATGAATGCCCATGTCATTCCCCAAGGGAACCTAATAGGCGTCATTTCTGTCATCTTCATCAAAGTTATTCTTAATGCTTCCCGCCAGATTCTCCTGGAGAAAATCTGCAGCGTGTATCTACAAAAATTCATCATAGGTTGTGTGAACGGGTGGCTCCCAAGTCCAACTCAGAGGCTTTCTTCGATTTGGTTCCATCAGGCAGGTGACCAGTCTGGTGTCAGATTAGCCAGCGCTGCGTGTTGGGATTTGTTCTCTTCCATGTCTTACTAAATGATCTGGATGCAGGAGTCAAATGCATACAAATTAAGAAGTTTTTGGATGATCCTGACTAGGGATGAGCTGTTGACTCAGTATTAGGGCGGCCTTGGGAGAGCTCTTGAGAGACCAGGGGGCTGAGCAATCGCCAATGGCAGAAAGTTTAATGAGAGCAAGGGCTTGATTCTGCACCTGGCATGGGGATACCCAGGAGATATCTAGGTATTTGGGGATGAGAGACTTAAGAGCAGCCCCACAGAAAGAGATCAGGCGGTTCTGTTTGATGGCAAGTTGATTCTGAGTCAGCAGTGTGGCCTGGCAGCCAACATGGCTGACCGTACCTGGGATGCATCGAGATGAGAAGTGCCAGTGGGAGAGGGTAGGGTCGTCCCACTCTGCTGTGCGCTGGTGTGGCCTCACCTCAAGTACTGTGCTCATCTTTGGCTTCAGCGGTACGAGACAAGGGGAGAGAAGAGCCAACAGAGCAGTGCTGGATCGCAGGGCTGATGCCAGTGGGATGAAGTTGCACAAGACCAAGTGCCGGGTCCTGCACTTTGGCCACAAAACTCCAGGCAACGCTACAGGCTTTGGGCAGAGCGTCTGGAAGGCTGTCTAGAGGAAAGGGACCTGGGGGGATTGGTTGATTCTCAACTGAACATGAGCCAGCAGTGTGCCCGTATAAGCAAGAGGGCGTCCTGGCTTGTATCAGAAATAGTGTGGCCAGCGGGAGCAGGGAAGCGATCATCCTTCTGTACTCTGCCCTGGTGAGGCCGCAGCTTGAGTGCTGTGTTCAGTTGTGGGCCGCTCAGTGCAAGAAAGGCATGGAGGCCCTGGAGTGTGTTGAGGGCTGGAGAATGAGTCAGGTAAGTGGTGTGGAGCACAAGTCTTATGGGGAGCGGCTGAGAGGGCCGAGATTGCTTAGTGTGGAGAAGAGGAGGCTCAGGGGTCACCTTGTGGCTCCCTACAGCTACCTGAAAGGAGGTTGTGTTGAGGTGGGGCTTTGTCTCTTCTCCCAGGTAACTAGGGACTGGTCTAGAGGGAATGGCCTCAAGGTGTGGCAGAGGAGATGGAGGTTGGGCATTAGGAAGTACTTCTCTGACAGAGTGATCAGGTGCTGGAACGGGCTGCCCAAGGAGGTGCTGGAGTCACTGACCATGGATGTGTTCAAGAAACACTTCGATGTTGTAGTGAGGGACGTGGTTTCCTGGGAAATATTGGTGAAAGGAGTCTGGCTCGTCTGAATGTCTTTGCCGACCTTGGTGATTCCATGATTCTGAGTCCAAAGGCCCTGCTGTGTTGCAGCCACAAATGCTGAGGGTCCAGTCTGATGTCTTGTTTGCACTGATGGCAGTTATCTTAGAAAGGTGACGATAATGAGGAGATGATCCAGAAAACGGGGAGAGCTTCATCCCTCTCCTGTCTTCAAGAAATGAAGAAGGAAGGTGTGAGGCTCCGCATGCTGGTTGGCCTGACATTAGTCAGTGGGAAGGAGGTGAAGGAAATCCTTGCTGAAAGTACTGCCGAGCACGGAGTGGATAGGATGTGATGGGAATAGAGAGCACGGATGTACAGCCCCACCTGAGTTTCTTTTTCACTGATGTGTCCAGCTTTGTGTGTGAGGGGCTACAGGGACACTTGATGACTTTGCCGTTAGGAAACGCTTGGAGGCTTCCTCACATGATGTGCTGGTAGACACACAATCTGTGATCTCCTCAGGTAAATGGATTCTGTGGTGGTCTATAAAGTGGCTGAACACAGGGGTCTGGTGGTCTGAGGCGAGTGACACAGAGTAATGATGTGGTGATTTGATAGCTGTTTTGGCCAAGATGAGGAAGTGAGGCCAGTGCTGTTCAGTATCTTCATGAAAAGCCCGGGTGATGGGAGTGGAGCTGACTGTGGACAGCCTGCTATTCCTGACTGCACTTGAGCAGTGCAATTGGACTATTTCCCTCTCTCTGTCGAAGATAATATGTGATGAACAGAATGCCATCTGCTATCCACCAGTGCTCTTGTTGACAAGGTGACGTGGTTGCAAGAGGAGGTTGTGGGGCCTCTGGGACCTAACACGATCATGTCTAGAGCCATGTCTTTGTAGTGGGTGAAATGGAAAGAGCATTAAGCAAAGGAATGAAGAGGAGGAATCTGCTGCTGGCGTGCATGAGAACTTTATTGAGGAAAACGCACTGAAAGGAAGGATGCACTTGGTGATCACCAAGTGGAAAGCTGATGATGTAAGGTGCAAAGACAGAAGGAAGTAAGTGCCCTCATGATTGCAGACGGCCTGTTCCGAGGCTGTTCCCTGCTTGCTTGTTTTGTGCCATGAGAAGAAGATCCATGGCTGGTGTGGCCTTGTGCCATGGGTGAGACAGAGATGTGAGCTAAGTGCGTGAGGCGCGTTGCAGGGTGCAGGTGTTTGGTGTCAGGGTCTGGGCGCAGGCCCTTAGCAGGGGTAGCGGGCTCTCGCGCCGTTGAAGCAGCCCAGGCCTCCGAAGCCGAAGCCGCCGGAGGAGATGGACACTCCCTGGGCGTTGAGGGAGCTGCCAACGGCAGCTGATGCGGAGGATCCGACGGCGGTGCTCTGGGGGAAGGAGCTGAGGATGGGTCCCGGCAGGGTGACCAGCACGGCAGGAGGCTGGATGACGACTTGGGAGTCCTGGCACTGCCTGACACAGGGCTCGTTGCAGCTGTTAGCCAGCGGGGTGGGTCCCCCACTGCAGGGGCGGCAGAGGTCGTAGCAGGACATGGCTGTGGGGTGGAGGGTCTCTGCAAGAGAGGGCATTGGGTGAGCGGAGGGTGTTAAGGGGTGAGTGAAGCAATGGCGTTGCGTTGTCAGTCAGCGGGGAGGCCTGGTTTGGGGTTATGAGGAGCATGACAGAGAGGAGGTGAAAGGGTTGCAGAGTTTGGGGGCAGAGCAAGGTATGGAGAGTTTGGCCAGGTGGGGTGGCCAAAGAAAGGCAGCAAGGGATTCAGGCTCACCTGGAGAAGCACAAAGGAGAAGGTGTCAGGAGAGTGGTGTGAGGGAGCGAGGCCCAGGGCCGGCTTTTATGCTGCTGTGTGAGTGCCTGCGGGCTTGGAGAGAGCCTCTGCGCATGGCAGCACTGTGCAGTGAGCAGCTCTTGCGTGCCAGAGCCTGGCCAGTCATGAGGTGGGGTGTGTTTGCCTTCCCACAACATTTCATTTCCTCGTGTTGTGGATTTGATCCTTTGACCCTGTCGGCATTTTTGAGTGTGACGGGAGTGACAAGGAAGGCGCATCTCTTGGAAGATGTTGGAAGGCTTGTGCAAAGCTTTGGAGGAGTGATGTGGTCTCGTTAGTGATGCCATCGTGTGCTACTCATGCAGTCGTGTTTGTGGCCACTTTGTGAGGTGCGGACCCCATTCCAGGCATCCTTAGAGGGCTGTTCTGTGATTCCCAGGTGCGTTTGGCTTGAGACGCTACTAATTGTACTGCACTGCACTCCCTGCCTGCCTTCTTCTGAATTTGCTTTCCTTGAGCTTAGTGGTTGTCTTCTGCATTGGGTGTGCTGTGTCAACACCTTGATTCCATTTTAGCTTTGAAAATTGTGTTTTGGAGCAAGGAGGCAGGCTTTTTTGTGCTGTTTCAGCGTCGGGCCATTCATGATGGCTTTAATACATTTAGACAGAGGAGTGCAATGTGTGGAGTTGAGATGTTGGGGTTGTTTATTGGTGGGTGCGTGAATGGATGAAGCAGCCATGTGCCCCTTCATGGCCTCTTCTGGAGAAGATGGAGCAAAGTAGAAAGGGAGGCTGTTGTACGGGATGTGCCTAGGTGTGTGAGGCCTGCTTTCCGGGTGTCAGGCCGGAATGCTGAGGAAGCTGTGTGCAGTGGGTTGAGTGGAGGTCCTCAGAGAAGATCAAAGGAGTGGAGCGCGTTTACTGTGAAGAAAGGCTGATGGAGTTGGGCTTGTTCAGCCTGGAGAAGAGTTGGTTCCAGGGAGATCTGACGGTGGCCTTCCAGTACTTGAAGGGAGCTTTCAGGTGGGAGGGGAATCATCTTTTTACACAGTCTGCTTGCAATAGGAGGTTTTAAAGGATTGAGGAGAAATTTGGTTTAGATGTAAGGAAGAAATTCTTGACTCAGGCAATGTGAGGATCTGGCACAGGCTGCCCATTCAGCTTATGGATTCTTCATCTTCGGTGGCACAGCCAGCCTGCTTGGTCCAGGCCCTGGTCAGCGTGATCTTGGGGGCCCATCCGTCCACAGCAGGGATGGTGCTTAAGTTCTCTTCTAACCTTCACTGTTGTGTGATTGTGTAATTGCCTGATTTAAGCTGGTCTCCCATGCTCTGCTCATCCAGAAGCTGAACGAGCATGGGTTGGACAAGTGGAGAGTGAGGTGGACGGAAAGCAGCTGGCTGCAGGCCTGAGCCCAGAGCCTTCTACTGCAGGGCAGCAAGTGCAGTTGGAGGCCAGTTCCTCATACTTACCCCTAAGCGGAGTGTTAAGGGTCTCTTGTCTGGGATGCAAGCTGATCTGACATCCCGTAGAGCTGTGCATCATGTGGTATGAGTTGTTTTTCCAGCAGCTCTGCTTTTTGCGTCCTTGTCTTGAGGACGTGCCCATGTTGCACTGGCGGCACCTTTCAAGTGAGTGCACTGGAAGCCAAAGGAGCGATGTTGCACCTTCGTGTCACGGCACGCGGAAGTAGTGGCCAAAGCACAGAAAACGAGCAGTGTTGAGGGTGTGGTCATGGCTTGGCACTTGTGCAGTATGGTTTGTGCCTCTGTTGCCAGAGGAGCTGCCAGCTCCAAACAGCCGTGTAAGCCTGGCCGGGGCCTTCTAGGTATCCCGCTTTGGAGATGATGGCACATGCTTTTATGAGAACATCGACCACTTAGTTGATGAAGTGTACCGAAGAGGCATAATTTCTATGATACTGAGCAAAGGTATTCATAGTCTTTTTCTTCATAGAGGGAATGTATTGGGACCCTTTTGAAACAGACCTGATGGTTTCTAGAGCCATGTCTTTGTAGTGGGTGAAGTGAAAAGAGCATTGGGCGAAGAAAGGAAGAGGAGGAATGCGATGCTGGCATGCAAGAGAACTTTATTGAGGGAAAGACACTAAAAGGAAGGATCCACTTGGTGATCGCCAAGTGGAAAGAGCACAATTTCAAGTGCAAGGACAGAGGAAAGTTTAAGCGGTCATGTTTCCAGGCAGCCTGGTCTGATGTTGTTCCATGCTTCCCTGTTTCGTGCGGTGAAAAGAAGAGCCGTAGCTGGTGAGCCCATTTGGCATCAGTGACCCAGAGGTGCTTGGTCAGTGCGTGAGGCGCGTTGCAGGGTGCAGGTGTTTGGTGTCAGGGTGTGGGCGCAGGCCCTTAGCAGGGGTAGCGGGCTCTCGCGCCGTTGAAGCAGCCCAGGCCTCCAAAGCCGAAGCCGCCGGAGGAGATGGACACTCCCTGGGCGTTGAGGGCGCTGCCCACGGCAGCTGATGCGGAGGATCCGACGGCGGTGCTCTGGGGGAAGGAGCTGAGGATGGGTCCCGGCAGGGTGACCACGACAGTGGAGGGCTGGATGACGACTTGGGAGTCCTGGCACTGCCTGACACAGGGCTCGTTGCAGCTGTTAGCCAGCGGGGTGGGTCCCCCACTGCAGGGGCGGCAGAGGTTGTAGCAGGACATGGCTGTGGGGTGGAGGGTCTCTGCAAGAGAGGGCATTGGGTGAGTGCAGGGTTTTGTGGGATGAGGGATGCAATGCCATTGGGTTCTCAGGCAGCGGGGAGGCCTGGTTTGGAGTTGTGGGGAGCATGACAGAGAGGAGGTGAAAGGGTTGCAGAGTTTGGGGGCAGAGCAAGGTATGGAGAGTTTGGCCAGGTGGGGTGGCCAAAGAAAGGCAGCAAGGGATTCAGGCTCACCTGGAGAAGCACAAAGGAGAAGGTGTCAGGAGAGTGGTGTGAGTGAGCGAGGCCCAGGGCCGGCTTTTATGCTGCTGTGTGAGTGCCTGAGGGCTTGGAGAGAGCCTCTGCACATGGCAGCACTGTGCAGTGAGCAGCTCTTGCGTGCCAGAGCCTGGCCAGTCATGAGGTGGGGTGTGTTTGCCTTCCCACAACATTTCATTTCCTCGTGTTGTGGATTTGATCCTTTGACCCTGTCGGCACTTTTGAGTGTGACTGGAGTGACAAGGAAGGCGCATCTCTTGGAAGATGTTGGAAGGCTTGTGCAAAGCTTTGGAGGAGTGATGTGGTCTCGTTAGTGATGCCATCGTATGCTACTCATGCAGTCGTGTTTGTGGCCATTTTGTGAGGTGCGGACCCCATTCCAGGCATCCTTAGAGGGCTGTTCTGTGATTCCCAGGTGCGTTTGGCTTAAGACGCTGCTGGTTGCACTGCACTGCACTCCCTGCCTGCCTTCTACTGAATTTGCTTTCCTTGAGCTTAGTGGTTGTCTTCTGCATTGGGTGTGCTGTGTCAACACCTTGATTCCATTTTAGCTTTGAAAATTGTGTTTTGGAGCAAGGAGGCAGGCTTTTTTGTGCTGTTTCAGCGTCTGGCCATCCACGATGGTTTTAATACATTTAGACAGAGGAGTGCAGTGTGTGGAGTTGAGATGTTGGGTTCATTTATTGGTGGGTGTGTGAATGGATGAAGCAGCCATGAGCCCCTTCATGGCCTCTTCTGGAGAAGATGGAGCAAATTAGAAAGAGGGGCTGTTGAACGGGATGTGCCTAGGTGTGTGAGGCCTGCTGGGTGTCACACCGGAATGCTGAGCAAGCTGCGTGCCCTGTTGGGCGGACGCCGGCCCACAGAAGGGATGGTGGTTAAGATCCCTTCCAACCTTCACCATTCCGCATTTGTATAATGGTATGATTTGAGGCTGTGTCCCATGCCACGCTCATGCAGAAGCTGAGGCAGTGTGGGTTAGACAAGTGGAGAGCTTCCGAGGTGGACGGAAAGCAGCTGGTGGAAGGCCTGGTCTCAGAGCCTTGTGATGGAGGGCAGCAAGTGTAGTTGGAGGTAAGTTCCTCCTGCTTACCAGTGGACTGTTAAGGATCTCCTCTCCATGCTGCGTGCTTGCATCACGTAGTGTTGCGTGTCATCTGTTATGAGTTGCTCTTCCAGCAATCTGCCTTTTTGCATACCTGAGGATGCGTCCATTTGGCAGTGGTGGCACGTTCCAAGTGAGAGTACTGGAGGGCAGAGGAGGGATTTGGCACGTTGGTGTCAGAGGATGCGGAAGATTCTGTGTCCAAAGCACAGAAAAGGAGTCAGCGAGGTCATGACTTGGCTCTTGTGCAATATGGTTTGTGCCTTTGTTGTTAGAGGAGGTGCCAATTGCAAACAGCCGTGGAAGCCTGGTCTGGGCATTCTGGGTGTCCCAGGTTGGAGAAGATGGCTCTTCCTTTTATGAGATGATTATCCATCTAGTTCAGCAAGGGGTCCTAATAGGCATAATTTCTAAGGATTTCTGCCATGATTTTCCGAGTTTTTCTGCATATGGCTCTGGGGAAAACGTCTAGCACAGAGATAGGCGAAGACAGTAAGCGTTGAGTGAACTGTTGCCTCACAAGTCCAACTCAAAGGCTTTTGTCAACTGTGATTCTGCACCAGAGAGCAGTGGGCATGGAACAGGCTCCCTAAGGCAGTGCAGATGCACCATGGCTGCTGGATTTCAAGACACGTTGGGCAATGCCTTCAGATCCACCATTTAATTTTTAAGGAGCGTGTTGTGGAGGCTTGAGTTGGACTCAGGTATCCTTGCAGCTCCCTTCCAACTTCCACATCCTTGGGTATTCTCTGATTCCACTGCATTTGTTCCCTCCCTGAGCTTGTTGAGCTGGTTAGCCAGCCTTTAGCTCTTGTCTTCCCCACTGGGCGTGCTGCATGGCTGGCTGGATGCCCCTTGATGAAGGCTGTATCTGGGAGAAAGGAGGCTGCCTGTTTTGTGCCATGCCTGCTTGGGGCCCTCCTTGGAGCTGTCCAAGCAGGCAGGGGAGGGCTGCTTGTGAGAGCAGGACGCTGTCCTCACATGCCTGGTGCAGGGCTAGCATGCTGTGTGATGTCAGGACTGCTGCATTGGAATTCCCTTTTCCTGGGGGGAAATCACACACATTCACAGCGTGGACGTCAGGCTGGCACAGTTCTTGATGGGGGTCTGCTGGGCTGGTTGGTGAGATGACTCATCTGGGATGAGCTGTGAGGGTGACGAGGCAGAGGGTGAGTGGGTCTGTCAGAAAGGGCGGGTTGGTGAAACACAACATCTGAGTGTCAAGGAGTGAGGCTATTTTCCTGCCCTGTATTTACTGTTCAGAATGAGGATTGGAGTAATTCCTAGGTGAAATCTGTGGGTGCAGTCTGTCATGGTCTGAGGTGACTGTGGTGATATTTGCGTCCCAAAGGTTAAATGAATGTGTTGGACTGTCCATAGTCAAGAGAGTAAGTGTTCTTCATGTGTGCTGACACAGAGGTGTTGTATGAGAGAGCATGGGCAGAAGAGCGTCAATGTGGCCAAGACTTTATTAGTGTAGGAGTAGATAATGTATTATGTGCTGAAGGGCATGTGCTAGGCAGCAAAGCTCTTGTTGGAGACACGGTTGCAAGAGGAGGTGTTGGGGCCCTCTTGTAGCAGACCTGATGGTTTCTAGAGCCATGTCTTTGTAGTGGGTGAAGTGGAAAGGGCATTGTGCAAACCACAATGAAGAGGAGGAATCTGAGGCTGACGCGCAAGAGAACTTTATTGAGGGAAAGACACTAAAAGGAAGGATCCACTTGGTGATCGCCAAGTGGAAAGAGCACAATTTCAAGTGCAAGGACAGAGGAAAGTTTAAGCGGTCATGTTTCCAGGCAGCCTGGTCTGTTGTTGTTCCCTGCTTCCCTGTTTCGTGCGGTGAAAAGAAGAGCCGTAGCTGGTGAGCCCATGTGGCATCAGTGACCCAGAGGTGCCTGGTCAGTGCGTGAGGCGTCTTGCAGGGTGCAGGTGTTTGGTGTCAGGGTGTGGGCGCAGGCCCTTAGCAGGGGTAGCGGGCTATCCCGCCGTTGAAGCAGCCCAGGCCTCCGAAGCCGAAGCCGCCGGAGGAGATGGACACTCCCTGGGCGTTGAGGGCGCTGCCCACGGCAGCTGATGCGGAGGATCCGACGGCGGTGCTCTGGGGGAAGGAGCTGAGGATGGGTCCCGGCAGGGTGACCACGACGGTGGAGGGCTGGATGACGACTTGGGAATCCTGGCACTGCCTGACACAGGGCTCGTTGCAGCTGTTAGCCAGCGGGGTGGGTCCCCCACTGCAGGGGCGGCAGAGGTCGTAGCAGGACATGGCTGTGGGGTGGAGGGTCTCTGCAAGAGAGGGTGTTGGGTGAGCGGAGCGTGTTAAGGGGTGATTGAAGCAAAGCCGTTGGGTTCCCAGGCAGCGGGGAGGCCTGCTTGTGGGGAGCATGACAGAGAGGAGGTGGAAGGGCTGCAGAGTTTAGAGGCAGAGTGAGGTATGGAGAGTTTGGCCAGGTGGGGTGGTCAAAGAAAGGCAGCAAGGGGTTCAGGCTCACCTGGAGGTTTGCAGAGGAGAAGGTGTCAGGAGAGTGGTGTGAGGGAGCGAGGCCCAGGGCCGGCTTTTATGCTGCTGTGTGAGTGCCTGAGGGCTTGGAGAGAGCCTCTGCGCCTGGCAGCACTGTGCAGGGTGCAGCTCTTGCATCACCTAGTGTTGCCAGTCATGGGATGTGTGTTCTTCTTCCGGCAACTCTGCCTCTTTGCGTCCTGCTCTTGGGGACGTGTCCTTCTGACAGCAGCGGCACCTTTCAAGTGAGAATGTTGGAGTGTTCTTGCATGTTCGAGTCAGGGCACGCGGAAGTAGTGGCCAAAGCACAGAATGGGAGCAGTGTTGACAGTGAGGTCATTGCTTGGCCTTTGTGCACTCTGCTTTGTGTCTTTGTTGTTAGAGGAGTTGCCAGTTCCAGATCTCCTTGGAAACCTGCTCTGGGCATTCTAGGTATCCTGGTTTTGAAATCATGGCACTTCCCTTTCTGAGATGAATGCCCATGTCATTCCCAAGGGAACCTAATAGGCGTCATTTCTGTCATCTTCATCAAAGTTATTCTTAATGCTTCCAGCCAGATTCTCCTGGAGAAAATCTGCAGCGTGTATCTACAAAAATTCATCATAGGTTGTGTGAACGGGTGGCTCCCAAGTCCAACTCAGAGGCTTTCTTCGATTTGGTTCCATCAGGCAGGTGACCAGTCTGGTGTCAGATTAGCCAGCGCTGCGTGTTGGGATTTGTTCTCTTCCATGTCTTACTAAGTGATCTGGATGCAGGAGTCAAATGCATACAAATTAAGAAGTTTTTGGATGATCCTGACTAGGGATGAGCTGTTGACTCTCTCAGTATTAGGGCGGCCTTGGGAGAGCTCTTGAGAGACCAGGGGGCTGGGCAATCGCCAATGGCAGAAAGTTTAATGAGAGCAAGGGCTTGATTCTGCACCTGGCATGGGGATACCCAGGAGATATCTAGGTATTTGGGGATGAGAGACTTAAGAGCAGCCCCACAGAAAGAGATCAGGCGGTTCTGTTTGATGGCAAGTTGATTCTGAGTCAGCAGTGTGGCCTGGCAGCCAACATGGCTGACCGTACCTGGGATGCATCGAGATGAGAAGTGCCAGTGGGAGAGGGTAGGGTCATCCCACTCTGCTGTGCGCTGGTGTGGCCTCACCTCAAGTACTGTGCTCATCTTTGGCTTCAGCGGTACGAGACAAGGGGAGAGAAGAGCCAACAGAGCAGTGCTGGATCGCAGGGCTGATGCCAGTGGGATGAAGTTGCACAAGACCAAGTGCCGGGTCCTGCACTTTGGCCACAAAACTCCAGGCAACGCTACAGGCTTGGGGCAGAGCGTCTGGAAGGCTGTCTAGAGGAAAGGGACCTGGAGGGATTGGTTGATTCTCAACTGAACATGAGCCAGCAGTGTGCCCGTATAAGCAAGAGGGCGTCCTGGCTTGTATCAGAAATAGGGTGGCCAGCGGGAGCAGGGAAGCGATCATCCCTCTGTAGTCTGCCCTGGTGAGGCCGCAGCTTGAGTGCTGTGTTCAGTTGTGGGCCGCTCAGTGCAAGAAAGGCATGGAGGCCCTGGAGTGTGTTGAGGGCTGGAGAATGAGTCAGGTAAGTGGTGTGGAGCACAAGTCTTATGGGGAGCGGCTGAGAGGGCCGAGATTGCTTAGTGTGGAGAAGAGGAGGCTCAAGGGTCACCTTGTGGCTCTCTACAGCTACCTGAAAGGAGGTTGTGTTGAGGTGGGGCTTTGTCTCTTCTCCCGGGTAACTAGGGACTGGTCTAGAGGGAATGGCCTCACGGTGTGGCAGAGGAGATGGAGGTTGGGCATTAGGAAGTACTTCTCTGACAGAGTGATCAGGTGCTGGAACGGGCTGCCCAAGGAGGTGCTGGAGTCACTGACCGTGGATGTGTTCAAGAAACACTTCGATGTTGTAGTGTGGGACGTGGTTTCCTGGGAAATATTGGTGAAAGGAGTCTGGCTCGTCTGAATGTCTTTGCCGACCTTGGTGGTTCCATGATTCTGAGTCCAAAGGCCCTGCTGTGTTGCAGCCACAAATGCTGAGGGTCCAGTCTGATGTCTTGTTTGCACTGATGGCAGTTATCTTAGAAAGGTGACGATAATGAGGAGATGATCCAGAAAACGGGGAGAGCTTCATCCCCCTCCTGTCTTCAAGAAATGAAGAAGGAAGGTGTGAGGCTCCGCATGCTGGTTGGCCTGACATTAGTCAGTGGGAAGGAGATGAAGGAAATCCTTGCTGAAAGTACTGCCGAGCACGGAGTGGATAGGATGTGATGGGAATAGAGAGCACGGATGTACAGCCCCACCTGAGTTTCTTTTTCACTGACGTGTCCAGCTTTGTGTGTGAGGGGCTACAGGGACACTTGATGACTTTGCCGTTAGGAAACGCTTGGAGGCTTCCTCACATGATGTGCTGGTAGACACACAATCTGTGATCTCCTCAGGTAAATGGATGCTGAGGTGGACTATAAAGTGGCTGACCACAGGGGTCTGGTGGTCTGAGGTCAGTGACACAGAGTCGTGATGTGGTGATTTGATAGCTATTTTGGCCAAGATGAGGAAGTGAGGCCAGTGCTGTTCAGTATCTTCATGAAAAGCCCGGGTGATGGGAGTGGAGCTGACTGTGGACAGCCTGCTATTCCTGACTGCACTTGAGCAGTGCAATTGGACTATTTCCCTCTCTCTGTCGAAGATAATACGTGATGAACAGAATGCCATCTGCTATCCACCAGTGCTCTTGTTGACAAGGTGACGTGGTTGCAAGAGGAGGTTGTGGGGCCTCTGGGACCCAACACGATCATGTCTAGAGCCATGTCTTTGTAGTGGGTGAAATGGAAAGAGCATTAAGCAAAGGAATGAAGAGGAGGAATCTGCTGCTGGCATGCATGAGAACTTTATTGAGGAAAACACACTGAAAGGAAGGATGCACTTGGTGATCGCGAAGTGGAAAGCTGACGATGTAAGGTGCAAAGACAGAAGGAAGTAAGTGCCCTCATGATTGCAGACGGCCTGTTCCGAGGCTGTTCCCTGCTTGCTTGTTTTGTGCCATGAGAAGAAGATCCATGGCTGGTGTGGCCTTGTGCCATGGGTGAGACAGAGACGTGAGCTCAGTGCATGAGGTGCCTTGCAGGGTGCAGGTGTTTGGTGTCAGGGTGTGGGCGCAGGCCCTTAGCAGGGGTAGCGGGCTCTCCCGCCGTTGAAGCAGCCCAGGCCTCCGAAGCCGAAGCCGCCGGAGGAGATGGACACTCCCTGGGCGTTGAGGGAGCTGCCCACGGCAGCTGATGCGGAGGATCCGACGGCGGTGCTCTGGGGGAAGGAGCTGAGGATGGGTCCCGGCAGGGTGACCACGACGGTGGAGGGCTGGATGACGACTTGGGAGTCCTGGCACTGCCTGACACAGGGCTCGTTGCAGCTGTTAGCCAGCGGGGTGGGTCCCCCACTGCAGGGGCGGCAGAGGTCGTAGCAGGACATGGCTGTGGGGTGGAGGGTCTCTGCAAGAGAGAGCATTGGGTGAGCGGAGGGTGTTAAGGGGTCAGGGAAGCAATGGCGTTGCATTGTCAGTCAGCGGGGAGGCCTGGTTTGGGGTTATGAGGAGCATGACAGAGAGGAGGTGAAAGGGTTGCAGAGTTTGGGGGCAGAGCAAGGTATGGAGAGTTTGGCCAGGTGGGGTGGCCAAAGAAAGGCAGCAAGGGATTCAGGCTCACCTGGAGAAGCACAAAGGAGAAGGTGTCAGGAGAGTGGTGTGAGGGAGCGAGGCCCAGGGCCGGCTTTTATGCTGCTGTGTGAGTGCCTGAGGGCTTGGAGAGAGCCTCTGCGCCTGGCAGCACTGTGCAGTGAGCAGCTCTCGCGTGCCAGAGCCTGGCCAGTCATGAGGTGGGGTGTGTTTGCCTTCCCACAACATTTCATTTCCTCGTGTTGTGGATTTGATCCTTTGACCCTGTCGGCATTTTTGAGTGTGACTGGAGTGACAAAGAAGGCGCATCTCTTGGAAGATGTTGGAAGGCTTGTGCAAAGCTTTGGAGGAGTGATGTGGTCTCGTTAGTGATGCCATCGTGTGCTACTCATGCAGTCGTGTTTGTGGCCACTTTGTGAGGTGCGGACCCCATTCCAGGCATCCTTAGAGGGCTGTTCTGTGATTCCCAGGTGCGTTTGGCTTGAGACGCTTCTAATTGTACTGCACTGCACTCCCTGCCTGCCTTCTTCTGAATTTGCTTTCCTTGAGCTTAGTGGTTGTCTTCTACATTGGGTGTGCTGTGTCAACACCTTGATTCCATTTTAGCTTTGAAAATTGTGTTCTGGAGCAAGGAGGCAGGCTTTTTTGTGCTGTTTCAGCGTCTGGCCATCCATGATGGTTTTAATACATTTAGACAGAGGAGTGCAATGTGTGGAGTTGAGATGTTGGGTTCATTTATTGGTGGGTGTGTGAATGGATGAAGCAGCCATGAGCCCCTTCATGGCCTCTTCTGGAGAAGATGGAGCAAAGTAGAAAGGGAGGCTGTTGTACGGGATGTGCCTAGGTGTGTGAGGACTGCTTTCCGGGTGTCAGGCTGGAATGCTGAGGAAGCTGTGTGCAGTGGGTTGAGTGGAGGTCCACAGAGAAGATCAAAGGAGTGGAGCGCGTTTACTGTGAAGAAAGGCTGATGGAGTTGGGCTTGTTCAGCCTGGAGAAGAGTTGGTTCCAGGGAGATCTGACGGTGGCCTTCCAGTACTTGAAGGGAGCTTTCAGGTGGGAGGGGAATCATCTTTTTACACGGTCTGCTTGCAATAGGAGGTTTTGAAGGATTGAGGAGAAATTTGTTTCAGATGTAAGGAAGAACTTCTTGACTCGGGTGCTGGTGAGGCCCTGGCACAGGCTGCCCGGTCAACTTGTGCTTTGTTCATCCCTGGTTTTTCATTCAAGGCCAGGTTGGATGGGGCCCTGTTGGGAGGCCGTCGGCCCACAGAAGGGATGGTGGTTAAGATCCCATCCAACCTTCACCGTTTCGCATTTGTATAATGGTATGATTTGAGGCTGTGTCCCATGCCACGCTCATGCAGAAGCTGAGGCAGTGTGGGTTAGACAAGTGGAGAGCTTCCGAGGTGGACGGAAAGCAGCTGGTGGAAGGCCTGGTCCCAGAGCCTTGTGATGGAGGGCAGCAAGTGTAGTTGGAGGTAAGTTCCTCCTGCTTACCAGTGGACTGTTAAGGATCCCTCTCCATGCTGCGTGCTGCTCTTGCATCGCGTAGTGTTGCATGTCATCAGTTATGAGTTGCTCTTCCAACAATCTGCCTTTTTGCATACCTGAGGATGCGTCCATTTGGCAGTGGTGGCATGTTCCAAGTGAGAGTACCGGAGGGCAGAGGAGGGATTTGGTGCACGTTGGTGTTAGAGGATGCGGAAGATTCTGTGTCCAAAGCACAGAAAAGGAGTCAGCGAGGTCATGACTTGGCTCTTGTGCAATATGGTTTGTGCCTTTGTTGTTAGAGGAGGTGCCAATTGCAAACAGCCGTGGGAGCTTGGTCTGGGCATTCTGGGTGTCCCAGATCGGAGAAGATGGCTCTTCCCTTTCTGAAATGAATACCCATGTCATTCCGCAAGGGATCCTAATAGGCGTAATTTCTAAGGATTTCTGCCAAGATTTTCCTAGTTTTTCTGCATATGGCTCTGGGGAAAACGTCTAGCACAGAGATAGGCAAAGACAGTAAGCGTTGAGTGAACTGTTGCCTCACAAGTCCAACTCAAAGGCTTTTGTCAACTGTGGTTCTGCACCAGAGAGCAGTGGGCATGGAACAGGCTCCCTAAGGCAGTGCAGATGCACCATGGCTGCTGGATTTCAAGACACGTTGGTCAATGCCTTCAGATCCACCGTTTAATTTTGAAGGAGCACGTTGTGGAGGCATGAGTTGGACTCATATGTTTGTTGTTCAGAATGAGGGTTTCAGTAATTCCTCGGTGAACTCTGAGGACGCAGTGTCTCGTGGGCTGCAGACCTGAGTTGTTTGTGGGGGTATTTGCATCCCAAATGGTAAGGGAGTGTGTCAGGCTGTCCGTAGTGAAGAGAGTAAGAGTTCTTTGTGTTGTTTTTGGGCGTGTGTAATTCTTGGATTTGTGGAGATCAGGAAGGTTCTGCATGAGTTGAATGAACCTGTAGAGTTGCACCCATGAGTGGTGAGGGTCTGCTGTGTTGACCATGCTGACATCAATTACGTTAGAAGGATCAGTGTAATGAGAAGCGGTTTCTGTAAACTGTAAGAGACTCTTGCTGTTCCCATCTTAAAGTAGTGAAGAATGAAGACGGATGGAACTTCAGCCTGGTCGGCCTGACATTAGTCCCGGGGAAGGAGGTGGTGGAAATCCTCCCCGAAAGTACAGCCATGCTCAGAATGGCTCAGAAGTTGTTGGAAGTAGAGAACAAAGCTGCACACGCCCACCTCAGATTTTCGGCACTGAAGTGATTGGTTACGTGCATGAGGGGGTGAAGTGACATTTGATGCCCTTTGTCTTAAGGAATGGCTTTGAGGCTTCCTCCCATGACATGCTTTACAGGCAAACTGTCAGCAAACTGCTCAGGTAAGTAGATGCTGAGATGTTCTTAGAAGTGTCTGAAGGCAGGGATCTGTTGGTGTGAGAGGAGTGACAGAGACCTGATGTGGTGAGTTCAGAGTTGTCCAGGCCAAGACGGGGAAGTGAATGAAAGGGAAGTGAACAGAATGACGTTCAGTGTCTTCACCAAACGCCTGGGTGCGGGGACTGGACGTGATTGTGGACAGCCTGCTATTGCTGACTGTGCTTGAGCGGGGCTGTTGCACTGTAAGAAATCAAGACGATAGCACAAAAAGAAAAGATACTGTGACCATGTTTGTTGTAAATATGAGTGAATCTTGCCCAGGTGGAAAAGGAATCAAGTGTGTGCTAATCCAAAGAGAGCATGGGCAGAAGAGCGTCAATGTGGCCAAGACTTTATTAGTGTAGGAGTAGATAATGTATTATGTGCTGAAGGGCATGTGCTAGGCACCCAAGCCCTTGTTGGAGACACGGTTGCAAGAGGAGGTGTTGGGGCCCTTTTGTAGCAGACCTGATGGTTTCTAGAGCCATGTCTTTGTAGTGGGTGAAGTGGAAAGGGCATTGTGCAAACCACAATGAAGAGGAGGAATCTGAGGCTGACGCGCAAGAGAACTTTATTGAGGGAAAGACACTAAAAGGAAGGATCCACTTGGTGATCGCCAAGTGGAAAGAGCACAATTTCAAGTGCAAGGACAGAGGAAAGTTTAAGCAGTCATGTTTCCAGGCAGCCTGGTCTGATGTTGTTCCATGCTTCCCTGTTTTGTGCGGTGAAAAGAAGAGCCGTAGCTGGTGAGCCCATTTGGCATCAGTGACCCAGAGGTGCCTGGTCAGTGCGTGAGGCGCATTGCAGGGTGCAGGTGTTTGGTGTCAGGGTGTGGGCGCAGGCCCTTAGCAGGGGTAGCGGGCTCTCCCGCCGTTGAAGCAGCCCAGGCCTCCGAAGCCGAAGGCGCCGGAGGAGATGGACACTCCCTGGGCGTTGAGGGCGCTGCCCACGGCAGCTGATGCGGAGGATCCGACAGCGGTGCTCTGGGGGAAGGAGCTGAGGATGGGTCCCGGCAGGGTGACCAGCACGGCAGGAGGCTGGATGACGACTTGGGAGTCCTGGCACTGCCTGACACAGGGCTCGTTGCAGCTGTTAGCCAGCGGAGTGGGTCCGCAGGGGCGGCAGAGGTCGTAGCAGGACATGGCTGTGGGGTGGAGGGTCTCTGCAAGAGAGGGTGTTGGGTGAGCGGAGCGTGTTAAGGGGTGAGGGAAGCAATGGCGCTGGGTTCCCAGGCAGCGGGGAACCCTGGTTGCAGGGAGCATGACAGAGAGGAGCTGGATGGGCTGCAGAGTTTGGAGGCAGAGTGAGGTATGGAGAGTTTGGCCAGGTGGTGTGACCAAAGAAAGGCAGCAAGGGGTTCAGGCTCACCTGGAGGTTTGCAGAGGAGAAGGTGTCAGGAGAGTGGTGTGAGGGAGCAAGGCCCAGGGCCGGCTTTTATGCTGCTGTGTGATTGCCTGAGGGCTTTGAGAGAGCCTCTGCGCGTGGCAGCACTGTGCAGGATGCAGCTCTTGCATCACCTAGTGTTGCCAGTCATGGGATGTGTGTTCTTCTTCCGGCAACTCTGCCTCTTTGCGTCCTTCTCTTGAGGACGTGTCCTTCTGACAGCAGCGGCACCTTTCAAGTGAGAATGTTGGAGTGTTCTTGCATGTTTGAGTCAGGGCACGCGGAAGTAGTGGCCAAAGCACAGAATGGGAGCAGTGTTGACAGTGAGGTCATTGCTTGGCCTTTGTGCACTCTGCTTTGTGTCTTTGTTGTTAGAGGAGTTGCCAGTTCCAGATCTCCTTGGAAACCTGCTCTGGGCATTCTAGGTATCCTGGTTTTGAAATCATGGCACTTCCCTTTCTGAGATGAATGCCCATGTCATTCCCCAAGGGAACCTAATAGGCGTCATTTCTGTCATCTTCATCAAAGTTATTCTTAATGCTTCCCGCCAAATTCTCCTGGAGAAAATCTGCAGTGTGTATCTACAAAAATTCATCATAGGTTGTGTGAACGGGTGGCTCCCAAGTCCAACTCAGAGGCTTTCTTCGATTTGGTTCCATCAGGCAGGTGACCAGTCTGGTGTCAGATTAGCCAGCGCTGCGTGTTTGGATCTGTTCTCTTCCATGTCTTACTAAATGATCTGGATGCAGGAGTCAAATGCATACAAATTAAGAAGTTTCTGGATGATCCTGACTAGGGATGAGCTGTTGACTCTCTCAGTATTAGGGCGGCCTTGGGAGAACTCTTGAGAGACCAGGGGGCTGGGCAATTGCCAATGGCAGAAAGTTTAATGAGAGCAAGGGCTTGATTCTGCACCTGGCATGGGGATACCCAGGAGATATCTAGGTATTTGGGGATGAGAGACTTAAGAGCAGCCCCACAGAAAGAGATCAGGCGGTTCTGTTTGATGGCAAGTTGATTCTGAGTCAGCAGTGTGGCCGGGCAGCCAACATGGCTGACCGTACCTGGGATGCATCGAGATGAGAAGTGCCAGTGGTAGAGGGTAGGGTCGTCCCACTCTGCTGTGCGCTGGTGTGGCCTCACCTCAAGTACTGTGCTCATCTTTGGCTTCAGCGGTACGAGACAAGGGGAGAGAAGAGCCAACAGAGCAGTGCTGGATCGCAGGGCTGATGCCAGTGGGATGAAGTTGCACAAGACCAAGTGCCGGGTCCTGCACTTTGGCCACAAAACTCCAGGCAACGCTACAGGCTTGGGGCAGAGCGTCTGGAAGGCTGTCTAGAGGAAAGGGACCTGGGGGGATTGGTTGATTCTCAACTGAACATGAGCCAGCAGTGTGCCCGTATAAGCAAGAGGGCGTCCTGGCTTGTATCAGAAATAGGGTGGCCAGCGGGAGCAGGGAAGCGATCATCCCTCTGTAGTCTGCCCTGGTGAGGCCGCAGCTTGAGTGCTGTGTTCAGATGTGGGCCGCTCAGTGCAAGAAAGGCATGGAGGCCCTGGAGTGTGTTGAGGGCTGGAGAATGAGTCAGGTAAGTGGTGTGGAGCACAAGTCTTATGGGGAGCGGCTGAGAGGGCCGAGATTGCTTAGTGTGGAGAAGAGGAGGCTCAAGGGTCACCTTGTGGCTCTCTACAGCTACCTGAAAGGAGGTTGTGTTGAGGTGGGGCTTTGTCTCTTCTCCCGGGTAACTAGGGACTGGTCTAGAGGGAATGGCCTCACGGTGTGGCAGAGGAGATGGAGGTTGGGCATTAGGAAGTACTTCTCTGACAGAGTGATCAGGTGCTGGAACGGGCTGCCCAAGGAGGTGCTGGAGTCACTGACCGTGGATGTGTTCAAGAAACACTTCGATGTTGTAGTGTGGGACGTGGTTTCCTGGGAAATATTGGTGAAAGGAGTCTGGCTCGTCTGAATGTCTTTGCCGACCTTGGTGGTTCCATGATTCTGAGTCCAAAGGCCCTGCTGTGTTGCAGCCACAAATGCTGAGGGTCCAGTCTGATGTCTTGTTTGCACTGATGGCAGTTATCTTAGAAAGGTGACGATAATGAGGAGATGATCCAGAAAACGGGGAGAGCTTCATCCCCCTCCTGTCTTCAAGAAATGAAGAAGGAAGGTGTGAGGCTCCGCATGCTGGTTGGCCTGACATTAGTCAGTGGGAAGGAGGTGAAGGAAATCCTTGCTGAAAGTACTGCCGAGCACGGAGTGGATAGGATGTGATGGGAATAGAGAGCACGGATGTACAGCCCCACCTGAGTTTCTTTTTCACTGACGTGTCCAGCTTTGTGTGTGAGGGGCTACAGGGACACTTGATGACTTTGCCGTTAGGAAACGCTTGGAGGCTTCCTCACATGATGTGCTGGTAGACACACAATCTGTGATCTCCTCAGGTAAATGGATGCTGAGGTGGACTATAAAGTGGCTGACCACAGGGGTCTGGTGGTCTGAGGTCAGTGACACAGAGTCGTGATGTGGTGATTTGATAGCTGTTTTGGCCAAGATGAGGAAGTGAGGCCAGTGCTGTTCAGTATCTTCATGAAAAGCCCGGGTGATGGGAGTGGAGCTGACTGTGGACAGCCTGCTATTCCTGACTGCACTTGAGCAGTGCAATTGGACTATTTCCCTCTCTCTGTCGAAGATAATACGTGATGAACAGAATGCCATCTGCTATCCACCAGTGCTCTTGTTGACAAGGTGACGTGGTTGCAAGAGGAGGTTGTGGGGCCTCTGGGACCCAACACGATCATGTCTAGAGCCATGTCTTTGTAGTGGGTGAAATGGAAAGAGCATTAAGCAAAGGAATGAAGAGGAGGAATCTGCTGCTGGCATGCATGAGAACTTTATTGAGGAAAACACACTGAAAGGAAGGATGCACTTGGTGATCGCGAAGTGGAAAGCTGACGATGTAAGGTACAAAGACAGAAGGAAGTAAGTGCCCTCATGATTGCAGACGGCCTGTTCCGAGGCTGTTCCCTGCTTGCTTGTTTTGTGCCATGAGAAGAAGATCCATGGCTGGTGTGGCCTTGTGCCATGGGTGAGACAGAGACGTGAGCTCAGTGCATGAGGTGCCTTGCAGGGTGCAGGTGTTTGGTGTCAGGGTGTGGGCGCAGGCCCTTAGCAGGGGTAGCGGGCTCTCCCGCCGTTGAAGCAGCCCAGGCCTCCGAAGCCGAAGCCGCCGGAGGAGATGGACACTCCCTGGGCGTTGAGGGAGCTGCCCACGGCAGCTGATGCGGAGGATCCGACGGCGGTGCTCTGGGGGAAGGAGCTGAGGATGGGTCCCGGCAGGGTGACCAGCACGGCAGGAGGCTGGATGACGACTTGGGAGTCCTGGCACTGCCTGACACAGGGCTCGTTGCAGCTGTTAGCCAGCGGGGTGGGTCCGCCACTGCAGGGGCGGCAGAGGTCGTAGCAGGACATGGCTGTGGGGTGGAGGGTCTCTGCAAGAGAGAGCATTGGGTGAGCGGAGGGTGTTAAGGGGTGAGGGAAGCAATGGCGTTGCATTGTCAGTCAGCGGGGAGGCCTGGTTTGGGGTTATGAGGAGCATGACAGAGAGGAGGTGAAAGGGTTGCAGAGTTTGGGGGCAGAGCAAGGTATGGAGAGTTTGGCCAGGTGGGGTGGCCAAAGAAAGGCAGCAAGGGATTCAGGCTCACCTGGAGAAGCACAAAGGAGAAGGTGTCAGGAGAGTGGTGTGAGGGAGCGAGACCCAGGGCCGGCTTTTATGCTGCTGTGTGAGTGCCTGAGGGCTTGGAGAGAGCCTCTGCGCATGGCAGCACTGTGCAGTGAGCAGCTCTCGCGTGCCAGAGCCTGGCCAGTCATGAGGTGGGGTGTGTTTGCCTTCCCACAACATTTCATTTCCTCGTGTTGTGGATTTGATCCTTTGACCCTGTCGGCATTTTTGAGTGTGACTGGAGTGACAAAGAAGGCGCATCTCTTGGAAGATGTTGGAAGGCTTGTGCAAAGCTTTGGAGGAGTGATGTGGTCTCGTTAGTGATGCCATCGTGTGCTACTCATGCAGTCGTGTTTGTGGCCACTTTGTGAGGTGCGGACCCCATTCCAGGCATCCTTAGAGGGCTGTTCTGTGATTCCCAGGTGCGTTTGGCTTGAGACGCTACTAATTGTACTGCACTGCACTCCCTGCCTGCCTTCTTCTGAATTTGCTTTCCTTGAGCTTAGTGGTTGTCTTCTACATTGGGTGTGCTGTGTCAACACCTTGATTCCATTTTAGCTTTGAAAATTGTGTTCTGGAGCAAGGAGGCAGGCTTTTTTGTGCTGTTTCAGCGTCTGGCCATCCATGATGGTTTTAATACATTTAGACAGAGGAGTGCAATGTGTGGAGTTGAGATGTTGGGGTCGTTTATTGGTGGGTGTGTGAATGGATGAAGCAGCCATGAGCCCCTTCATGGCCTCTTCTGGAGAAGATGGAGCAAATTAGAAAGAGGGGCTGTTGTACGGGATGTGCCTAGGTGTGTGAGGACTGCTTTCCGGGTGTCAGGCCGGAATGCTGAGGAAGCTGTGTGCAGTGGGTTGAGTGGAGGTCCACAGAGAAGATCAAAGGAGTGGAGCGCGTTTACTGTGAAGAAAGGCTGATGGAGTTGGGCTTGTTCAGCCTGGAGAAGAGTTGGTTCCAGGGAGATCTGACGGTGGCCTTCCAGTACTTGAAGGGAGCTTTCAGGTGGGAGGGGAATCATCTTTTTACACGGTCTGCTTGCAATAGGAGGTTTTGAAGGATTGAGGAGAAATTTGTTTCAGATGTAAGGAAGAACTTCTTGACTCGGGTGCTGGTGAGGCCCTGGCACAGGCTGCCCGGTCAACTTGTGCTTTGTTCATCCCTGGTTTTTCATTCAAGGCCAGGTTGGATGGGGCCCTGTTGGGAGGCCGTCGGCCCACAGAAGGGATGGTGGTTAAGATCCCATCCAACCTTCACCGTTTCGCATTTGTGTAATGGTATGATTTGAGGCTGTGTCCCATGCCACGCTCATGCAGAAGCTGAGGCAGTGTGGGTTAGACAAGTGGAGAGCTTCCGAGGTGGACGGAAAGCAGCTGGTGGAAGGCCTGGTCCCAGAGCCTTGTGATGGAGGGCAGCAAGTGTAGTTGGAGGTAAGTTCCTCCTGCTTACCAGTGGACTGTTAAGGATCCCTCTCCATGCTGCGTGCTGCTCTTGCATCGCGTAGTGTTGCATGTCATCAGTTATGAGTTGCTCTTCCAACAATCTGCCTTTTTGCATACCTGAGGATGCGTCCATTTGGCAGTGGTGGCATGTTCCAAGTGAGAGTACCGGAGGGCAGAGGAGGGATTTGGTGCACGTTGGTGTTAGAGGATGCGGAAGATTCTGTGTCCAAAGCACAGAAAAGGAGTCAGCGAGGTCATGACTTGGCTCTTGTGCAATATGGTTTGTGCCTTTGTTGTTAGAGGAGGTGCCAATTGCAAACAGCCGTGGGAGCTTGGTCTGGGCATTCTGGGTGTCCCAGATCGGAGAAGATGGCTCTTCCCTTTCTGAAATGAATACCCATGTCATTCCGCAAGGGATCCTAATAGGCGTAATTTCTAAGGATTTCTGCCAAGATTTTCCTAGTTTTTCTGCATATGGCTCTGGGGAAAACGTCTAGCACAGAGATAGGCAAAGACAGTAAGCGTTGAGTGAACTGTTGCCTCACAAGTCCAACTCAAAGGCTTTTGTCAACTGTGGTTCTGCACCAGAGAGCAGTGGGCATGGAACAGGCTCCCTAAGGCAGTGCAGATGCACCATGGCTGCTGGATTTCAAGACACGTTGGTCAATGCCTTCAGATCCACCGTTTAATTTTGAAGGAGCACGTTGTGGAGGCATGAGTTGGACTCATATGTTTGTTGTTCAGAATGAGGGTTTCAGTAATTCCTCGGTGAACTCTGAGGACGCAGTGTCTCGTGGGCTGCAGACCTGAGTTGTTTGTGGGGGTATTTGCATCCCAAATGGTAAGGGAGTGTGTCAGGCTGTCCGTAGTGAAGAGAGTAAGAGTTCTTTGTGTTGTTTTTGGGCGTGTGTAATTCTTGGATTTGTGGAGATCAGGAAGGTTCTGCATGAGTTGAATGAACCTGTAGAGTTGCACCCATGAGTGGTGAGGGTCTGCTGTGTTGACCATGCTGACATCAATTACGTTAGAAGGATCAGTGTAATGAGAAGCGGTTTCTGTAAACTGTAAGAGACTCTTGCTGTTCCCATCTTAAAGTAGTGAAGAATGAAGACGGATGGAACTTCAGCCTGGTCGGCCTGACATTAGTCCCGGGGAAGGAGGTGGTGGAAATCCTCCCCGAAAGTACAGCCATGCTCAGAATGGCTCAGAAGTTGTTGGAAGTAGAGAACAAAGCTGCACACGCCCACCTCAGATTTTCGGCACTGAAGTGATTGGTTACGTGCATGAGGGGGTGAAGTGACATTTGATGCCCTTTGTCTTAAGGAATGGCTTTGAGGCTTCCTCCCATGACATGCTTTACAGGCAAACTGTCAGCAAACTGCTCAGGTAAGTAGATGCTGAGATGTTCTTAGAAGTGTCTGAAGGCAGGGATCTGTTGGTGTGAGAGGAGTGACGGAGACCTGATGTGGTGAGTTCAGAGTTGTCCAGGCCAAGACGGGGAAGTGAATGAAAGGGAAGTGAACAGAATGACGTTCAGTGTCTTCACCAAACGCCTGGGTGCGGGGACTGGACGTGATTGTGGACAGCCTGCTATTGCTGACTGTGCTTGAGCGGGGCTGTTGCACTGTAAGAAATCAAGACGATAGCACAAAAAGAAAAGATTCTGTGACCATGTTTGTTGTAAATATGAGTGAATCTTGCCCAGGTGGAAAAGGAATCAAGTGTGTGCTGATCCAAAGAGAGCATGGGCAGAAGAGCGTCAATGTGGCCAAGACTTTATTAGTGTAGGAGTAGATAATGTATTATGTGCTGAAGGGCATGTGCTAGGCAGCAAAGCTCTTGTTGAAGACACGGTTGCAAGAGGAGGTGTTGGGGCCCTTTTGTAGCAGACCTGATGGTTTCTAGAGCCATGTCTTTGTAGTGGGTGAAGTGGAAAGAGCATTGTGCAAACCACAATGAAGAGGAGGAATCTGAGGCTGACGCGCAAGAGAACTTTATTGAGGGAAAGACACTAAAAGGAAGGATCCACTTGGTGATCGCCAAGTGGAAAGAGCACAATTTCAAGTGCAAGGACAGAGGAAAGTTTAAGCAGTCATGTTTCCTGGCAGCCTGGTCTGTTGTTGTTCCATGCTTCCCTGTTTCGTGCGGTGAAAAGAAGAGCCGTAGCTGGTGAGCCCATTTGGCATCAGTGACCCAGAGGTGCCTGGTCAGTGCGTGAGGCGCGTTGCAGGGTGCAGGTGGTTGGTGTCAGGGTGTGGGCGCAGGCCCTTAGCAGGGGTAGCGGGCTCTCGCGCCGTTGAAGCAGCCCAGGCCTCCAAATCCGAAGCCGCCGGAGGAGATGGACACTCCCTGGGCGTTGAGGGCGCTGCCCACGGCAGCTGATGCGGAGGATCCGACGGCGGTGCTCTGGGGGAAGGAGCTGAGGATTGGTCCTGGCAGGGTGACCAGCACAGCAGGAGGCTGGATGACGACTTGGGAGTCCTGGCACTGCCTGACACAGGGCTCGTTGCAGCTGTTAGCCAGCGGGGTGGGTCCGCAGGGGCGGCAGAGGTCGTAGCAGGACATGGCTGTGGGGTGGAGGGTCTCTGCAAGAGAGGGTGTTGGGTGAGCGGAGCGTGTTAAGGGGTGAGGGAAGCAATGGCGCTGGGTTCCCAGGCAGCGGGGAACCCTGGTTGCAGGGAGCATGACAGAGAGGAGCTGGATGGGCTGCAGAGTTTGGAGGCAGAGTGAGGTATGGAGAGTTTGGCCAGGTGGTGTGACCAAAGAAAGGCAGCAAGGGGTTCAGGCTCACCTGGAGGTTTGCAGAGGAGAAGGTGTCAGGAGAGTGGTGTGAGGGAGCAAGGCCCAGGGCCGGCTTTTATGCTGCTGTGTGATTGCCTGAGGGCTTTGAGAGAGCCTCTGCGCGTGGCAGCACTGTGCAGTGAGCAGCTCTTGCATCACCTAGTGTTGCCAGTCATGGGATGTGTGTTCTTCTTCCGGCAACTCTGCCTCTTTGCGTCCTTCTCTTGAGGACGTGTCCTTCTGACAGCAGCGGCACCTTTCAAGTGAGAATGTTGGAGTGTTCTTGCATGTTCGAGTCAGGGCACGCGGAAGTAGTGGCCAAAGCACAGAATGGGAGCAGTGTTGACAGTGAGGTCATTGCTTGGCCTTTGTGCACTCTGCTTTGTGTCTTTGTTGTTAGAGGAGTTGCCAGTTCCAGATCTCCTTGGAAACCTGCTCTGGGCATACTAGGTATCCTGGTTTTGAAATCATGGCACTTCCCTTTCTGAGATGAATTCCCATCTCATTCCCCAAGGGAACCCATTGGGCGTCATTTCTGTCATCTTCATCAAAGTTATTCTTAATGCTTCCCGCCAAATTCTCCTGGAGAAAATCTGCAGTGTGTATCTACAAAAATTCATCATAGGTTGTGTGAACGGGTGGCTCCCAAGTCCAACTCAGAGGCTTTCTTCGATTTGGTTCCATCAGGCAGGTGACCAGTCTGGTGTCAGATTAGCCAGCGCTGCGTGTTTGGATCTGTTCTCTTCCATGTCTTACTAAATGATCTGGATGCAGGAGTCAAATGCATACAAATTAAGAAGTTTTTGGATGATCCTGACTAGGGATGAGCTGTTGACTCTCTCAGTATTAGGGCGGCCTTGGGAGAGCTCTTGAGAGACCAGGGGGCTGGGCAATCGCCAATGGCAGAAAGTTTAATGAGAGCAAGGGCTTGATTCTGCACCTGGCATGGGGATACCCAGGAGATATCTAGGTATTTGGGGATGAGAGACTTAAGAGCAGCCCCACAGAAAGAGATCAGGCGGTTCTGTTTGATGGCAAGTTGATTCTGAGTCAGCAGTGTGGCCTGGCAGCCAACATGGCTGACCGTACCTGGGATGCATCGAGATGAGAAGTGCCAGTGGGAGAGGGTAGGGTCGTCCCACTCTGCTGTGCGCTGGTGTGGCCTCACCTCAAGTACTGTGCTCATCTTTGGCTTCAGCGGTACGAGACAAGGGGAGAGAAGAGCCAACAGAGCAGTGCTGGATTGCAGGGCTGATGCCAGTGGGATGAAGTTGCACAAGACCAAGTGCCGGGTCCTGCACTTTGGCCACAAAACTCCAGGCAACGCTACAGGCTTGGGGCAGAGCGTCTGGAAGGCTGTCTAGAGGAAAGGGACCTGGGGGGATTGGTTGATTCTCAACTGAACATGAGCCAGCAGTGTGCCCGTATAAGCAAGAGGGCGTCCTGGCTTGTATCAGAAATAGGGTGGCCAGCGGGAGCAGGGAAGCGATCATCCCTCTGTAGTCTGCCCTGGTGAGGCCGCAGCTTGAGTGCTGTGTTCAGATGTGGGCCGCTCAGTGCAAGAAAGGCATGGAGGCCCTGGAGTGTGTTGAGGGCTGGAGAATGAGTCAGGTAAGTGGTGTGGAGCACAAGTCTTATGGGGAGCGGCTGAGAGGGCCGAGATTGCTTAGTGTGGAGAAGAGGAGGCTCAGGGGTCACCTTGTGGCTCTCTACAGCTACCTGAAAGGAGGTTGTGTTGAGGTGGGGCTTTGTCTCTTCTCCCGGGTAACTAGGGACTGGTCTAGAGGGAATGGCCTCACGGTGTGGCAGAGGAGATGGAGGTTGGGCATTAGGAAGTACTTCTCTGACAGAGTGATCAGGTGCTGGAACGGGCTGCCCAAGGAGGTGCTGGAGTCACTGACCGTGGATGTGTTCAAGAAACACTTCGATGTTGTAGTGTGGGACGTGGTTTCCTGGGAAATATTGGTGAAAGGAGTCTGGCTCGTCTGAATGTCTTTGCCGACCTTGGTGGTTCCATGATTCTGAGTCCAAAGGCCCTGCTGTGTTGCAGCCACAAATGCTGAGGGTCCAGTCTGATGTCTTGTTTGCACTGATGGCAGTTATCTTAGAAAGGTGACGATAATGAGGAGATGATCCAGAAAACGGGGAGAGCTTCATCCCCCTCCTGTCTTCAAGAAATGAAGAAGGAAGGTGTGAGGCTCCGCACTCTGGTTGGCCTGACATTAGTCAGTGGGAAGGAGATGAAGGAAATCCTTGCTGAAAGTACTGCCGAGCACGGAGTGGATAGGATGTGATGGGAATAGAGAGCACGGATGTACAGCCCCACCTGAGTTTCTTTTTCACTGACGTGTCCAGCTTTGTGTGTGAGGGGCTACAGGGACACTTGATGACTTTGCCGTTAGGAAACGCTTGGAGGCTTCCTCACATGATGTGCTGGTAGACACACAATCTGTGATCTCCTCAGGTAAATGGATGCTGAGGTGGACTATAAAGTGGCTGACCACAGGGGTCTGGTGGTCTGAGGTCAGTGACACAGAGTCGTGATGTGGTGATTTGATAGCTGTTTTGGCCAAGATGAGGAAGTGAGGCCAGTGCTGTTCAGTATCTTCATGAAAAGCCCGGGTGATGGGAGTGGAGCTGACTGTGGACAGCCTGCTATTCCTGACTGCACTTGAGCAGTGCAATTGGACTATTTCCCTCTCTCTGTCGAAGATAATATGTGATGAGCAGAATGCCATCTGCTAGCCACCAGTGCTCTTGTGGACAAGGTGACGTGGTTGCAAGAGGACGTCAAGGGGCCCTTTTGGATCCAACACGTTCATGTCTAGAGCCATGTCTTTGTAGTGGGTGAAATGGAAATAGCATTAAGCAAAGGAATGAAGAGGAGGAATCTGCTGCTGGCATGCATGAGAACTTTATTGAGGAAAACACACTGAAAGGAAGGATGCACTTGGTGATCGCCAAGTGGAAAGCTGACGATGTAAGGTGCAGAGACAGAAGGAAGTAAGTGCCCTCATGATTGCAGACGGCCTGTTCTGAGGCTGTTCCCTGCTTGCTTGTTTTGTGCCATGAGAAGAAGATCCATGGCTGGTGTGGCCTTGTGCCATGGGTGAGACAGAGACGTGAGCTCAGTGCATGAGGTGCCTTGCAGGGTGCAGGTGTTTGGTGTCAGGGTGTGGGCGCAGGCCCTTAGCAGGGGTAGCGGGCTCTCGCGCCGTTGAAGCAGCCCAGGCCTCCGAAGCCGAAGCCGCCGGAGGAGATGGACACTCCCTGGGTGTTGAGGGAGCTGCCCACGGCAGCTGATGCGGAGGATCCGACGGTGGTGCTCTGGGGGAAGGAGCTGAGGATGGGTCCCGGCAGGGTGACCAGCACGGCAGGAGGCTGGATGACGACTTGGGAGTCCTGGCACTGCCTGACACAGGGCTCGTTGCAGCTGTTAGCCAGCGGGGTGGGTCCCCCACTGCAGGGGCGGCAGAGGTCGTAGCAGGACATGGCTGTGGGGTGGAGGGTCTCTGCAAGAGAGGGCATTGGGTGAGCGGAGGGTGTTAAGGGGTGAGTGAAGCAATGGCGTTGCGTTGTCAGTCAGCGGGGAGGCCTGGTTTGGGGTTATGAGGAGCATGACAGAGAGGAGGTGAAAGGGTTGCAGAGTTTGGGGGCAGAGCAAGGTATGGAGAGTTTGGCCAGGTGGGGTGGCCAAAGAAAGGCAGCAAGGGATTCAGGCTCACCTGGAGAAGCACAAAGGAGAAGGTGTCAGGAGAGTGGTGTGAGTGAGCGAGGCCCAGGGCCGGCTTTTATGCTGCTGTGTGAGTGCCTGAGGGCTTGGAGAGAGCCTCTGCGCATGGCAGCACTGTGCAGTGAGCAGCTCTTGCGTGCCAGAGCCTGGCCAGTCATGAGGTGGGGTGTGTTTGCCTTCCCACAACATTTCATTTCCTCGTGTTGTGGATTTGATCCTTTGACCCTGTCGGCATTTTTGAGTGTGACTGGAGTGACAAAGAAGGCGCATCTCTTGGAAGATGTTGGAAGGCTTGTGCAAAGCTTTGGAGGAGTGATGTGGTCTCGTTAGTGATGCCATCGTGTGCTACTCATGCAGTCGTGTTTGTGGCCACTTTGTGAGGTGCGGACCCCATTCCAGGCATCCTTAGAGGGCTGTTCTGTGATTCCCAGGTGCCTTTGGCTTGAGACGCTGCTAGTTGCACTGCACTGCACTCCCTGCCTGCCTTCTTCTGAATTTGCTTTCTTTGAGCTTAGTCGTTGTCTTCTGTATTGGGTTTGCTGTGTCAACACCTTGATTCCGTTTTTGCTTTGAAAATTGTGTTTTGGAGCAAGGTGGCAGGCTTTTCTGTGCTGTTTCAGCATTGGGCCATCCATGACGGCTTTAATACTTTTAGGCAGAGGAGTGCAATGTGTGGAGTTGAGATGTTGGGGTCGTTTATTGGTGGGTGTGTGAATGGATGAAGCAGCCATGAGCCCCTTCATGACCTCTTCTGGAGAAGATGGAGCAAAGTAGAAAGGGAGGCTGTTGTATGCGATGTCCCTAAGTGTGTGAGGCCTGCTTTCCGGGTGTCAGGCCGGAATGCTGAGGAAGCTGTGTGCAGTGGGTTGAGTGGAGGTCCTCAGAGAAGATCAAAGGAGTGGAGCGCGTTTACTGTGAAGAAAGGCTGATGGAGTTGGGCTTGTTCAGCCTGGAGAAGAGTTGGTTCCAGGGAGATCTGACGGTGGCCTTCCAGTACTTGAAGGGAGCTTTCAGGTGGGAGGGGAATCAT
The DNA here is from genome assembly GCF_951394365.1 of Tetrao urogallus. Taxonomy (NCBI): domain Eukaryota; kingdom Metazoa; phylum Chordata; class Aves; order Galliformes; family Phasianidae; genus Tetrao; species Tetrao urogallus. The sequence goes on from NC_136815.1 coordinate 718,832, forward strand.
CTTTTTACATGGTCTGCTTGCAATAGGAGGTTTTAAAGGATTGAGGAGAAATTTGGTTTAGATGTAAGGAAGAACTTCTTGACTCGGGTGCTGGGGAGGCCCTGGCACAGGCTGCCCGGTCAACTTGTGCCTTGTTCATCCCTGGGGGCATTCAAGGCCAGGTTGGATGGAGCCCTGTTGGGAGGCTGTCGGCCCACAGAAGGGATGGTGGTTAAGATCCCTTCCAACCTTCACCATTCCGCATTTGTATAATGGTATGATTTGAGGCTGTGTCCCATGCCACGCTCATGCAGAAGCTGAGGCAGTGTGGGTTAGACAAGTGGAGAGCTTCCGAGGTGGACGGAAAGCAGCTGGTGGAAGGCCTGGTCCCAGAGCCTTGTGATGGAGGGCAGCAAGTGTAGTTGGAGGTAAGTTCCTCCTGCTTACCAGTGGATTGTTAAGGATCTCCTCTCCATGCTGCGTGCTGCTCTTGCATCGCGTAGTGTTGCGTGTCATCTGTTATGAGTTGCTCTTCCAGCAATCTGCCTTTTTGCATACCTGAGGACGCGTCCATTTGGCACTGGTGGCACGTTCCAAGTGAGAGTACTGGAGGGCAGGGGAGGGATTTGGCACGTTGGTGTCAGAGGATGCGGAAGATTCTGTGTCAAAGCACAGAAAAGGAGTCAGCGAGGTCATGGCTTGGCACTTGTGCAATATGGTTTGTGCCTTTGTTGTTAGAGGAGGTGCCAATTGCAAACAGCCGTGGAAGCCTGGTCTGGGCATTCTTGGTGTCCCAGGTTGGAGAAGATGGCTCTTCCTTTTATGAGATGATTACCCATCTAGTTCAGCAAGGGATCCTAATAGGCATAATTTCTAAGGATTTCTGCCAAGATTTTCCTAGTTTTTCTGCATATGGCAGAGCCAAGTCTTTGTAGTGGATGAAGTGGAAAGAGCATTGTGCAAACCACAATGAAGAGGAGGAATCTGAGGCAAGAGAACTTTATTGAGGGAAAGACACTAAAAGGAAGGATCCACTTGGTGATCGCCAAGTGGAAAGAGCACAATTTCCAGTGCAAGGAAAGAGGAAATTTAAAACGGCCATGTTTCCAGGCAGCCTGGTCTGATGTTGTTCCATGCTTCCCTGTTTCATGCCCTGAAAAGAAGAGCCATAGCTGGTGAGCCCAAGTGCGATCAGTGACCCAGAGGTGCCTGGTCAGTGCGTCAGGCGCGTTGCAGGGTGCAGGTGTTTGGTGTCAGGGTGTGGGTGCAGGCCCTTAGCAGGGGTAGCGGGCTCTCCCGCCGTTGAAGCAGCCCAGGCCTCCGAAGCCGAAGCCGCCGGAGGAGATGGACACTCCCTGGGCGTCGAGTGCGCTGCCCACGGCAGCTGATGCAGAGGATCCGACAGCGGTGCTCTGGGGGAAGGAGCTGAGGATGGGTCCCGGCAGGGTGACCACGACGGTGGAGGGCTGGATGACGACTTGGGAGTCCTGGCACTGCCTGACACAGGGCTCGTTGCAGCTGTTAGCCAGCGGGGTGGGTCCGCAGGGGCGGCAGAGGTTGTAGCAGGACATGGCTGTGGGGTGGAGTGTCTCTGGAAGAGAGGGGATTGGGTGAGTGCAGGGTTTGTGGGGTTGAATAGAGGTTGTGGTGGTATGTACAGTTCTGTCAAGCATAACGTGTGGCTTGAAGGGCTGCTGTGATTGGTGGCAGAGGGGTTGTGCAGAGCTGGTCCGGGTGGGCCATTAGAAGAAAAAGGATGGGGTTGCGGGCTCACCTGGAAGAGCGGAGATGAGAAGGCTTCAGGAGATTGGTGTGAGGGATCGAGGCACAGAGCTTCCTTTTATGCTGCTCTGCTAGTGCCTGAGGGGTTGGAAACAGCCTCAGCACGTGGCGGCATTGTGCAGTGAGCTGCTGTTGCATCACATAGTGTTGCACATGATGTGGTGCATGTTGTTCTTGCAGCAAGTCTGCCTTTTTACTTCCTTCTCTCGACGATGTGTCCAGTTGGCACGGCGGTACCTTTCAAGTGAGAATATTGGAGGCCAAGGGAGTGATCTTGCACGTTCATGTCATGGCACGTTGAGGAAGTGGCCAAAGCACAGAAAAGGAGCAGTGTTGTCTTTGAGGTCATTGCTTGGCACTTTTGCTGTATGGTTTGTGTCTTTGTTCTTAGAGGAGTTGCCAATTCCAGGCAACCGTGGAAGCATGGTTTAATGTTCTAAGTATCCATGTTTGATGATGATGGCACTTCCTTTTCTGAGATGATTACCCATCTATTTCAGCAAGCGAACCTAATAGGCATAATTTCTAAGGACATCGTTTTTTTTTTCATACTGTTTTTCTCCGTATCCTTCTGGAGAGAATGTTGAGAACATATATAGACAAAGATGTAACGTGTTGAGGGCTGACTGTACCCTGGGGTGATCAGGACCAGCACTACCTGTGGGAGAGGGTAGGGTTGTACCTTGCTGCTCTGCACTGCTGCAGCCTCAGCTCGAATACTGTGTGCGAATACTTAAACAATACGAGAAGCACATAAAACTATTAGTGAGCTTCAAATTGCAGCCTGTATAGTGCTGTATGTTTTGGTGGGACTGAAGTTCCTTGTTTGTTCAGCCAAGGGCACAGGAGGCTGAGGTGAGTCATCACAGCTCCTCAAAAGGTAGAGGAGGGGCAGCACTGATCTCTAGTCTTTGGTGACAGGGACAGTGCCTGAAGAAATGGCATGGAGCTGCATCATGGGAGAGTCAAGTGGGGGTTAGAGAAAGATTCTGCCCCAGAGGGCAATATGCATGGGACTGGCTTTCCATTGCAGTGCACAAGCACTAAAGCTGCTGGAGTTCAAGAGGCATTTGGACAATGCTTTCAGATCTACCATTTAATAATTAAGGACTCATGTGAACTCATGAGTTGGATTCAGTTATTGTTGTGGATCCCTTCCAATACCCTTGGGTATTCTCTGATTCCACTGCATTCGTTCCCTCCCCGAGCTCATCGCAGCTTGTCAGCCAGCCTTTATCTCTTGTCTTTCCCTCTGGGTGTGCTCCATGGCTGGCTGGATGCCCTTCGTTCTTAAAAGGCTGTAGCTGGGAGAAAGGAGGCTGCCTGTTTTGTGCCGTGCCTGCTTAGAGCTCTCCTTAGAGCTGTCCTGCTTGAGCCCCTCCTTGAAGCTATCCAAGTAGGCAGGGGAGGGCTGTTTGTGAGAGCAGGACGCTGTCCTTTCACAAGCTCTGTGGTGTCAGGACTCCTGCCATGCTCCCCAAATAGTGGCACTCATCACTGCATTGGAATGCCCTTTTCTAGGGGGAAATCACGCACATTCAGCGTGGAGGTGTGGTGGCACACTGCTAGACGGGGGTCTGCTAGGATGATTGGTGAGATTTGGGATGAGATTTGAGGGTGACAAGAGGCAGAGGGTGAGTCAGAAAGGGCAGGCTAATGAATCACAGCGGGCTGTTTGTATGGGGTGTAGCTTTACTGGTCAACAGAGTGAGTGTTTTCCAGGTTGTCATAGAAGTGAAAGCCGCTTGGTTTTGAGGATAACAGGAGGGCAGTGCATAGGTCCAATGAACCTGTTGGGTCGCACTTAACAATGGGTAGGGTCTGATGAGTTGTTTTTGCTGACTATCTTTGAAAGGTAGTGGTAATGAGAAAAGGCTTTTGGAAACTGGAGGAGACTCAACCAAGGCGCCTGTTTTCCAGGCTGTTCTACAAAAGTATCATGCGTGATGGTGAGGAAGACGGAGAAGCTGTTAAGACTGAAGGGCTGTGCCCACTAATGCAGAGGGTCCTGGCTGATGTCCTTGACCTTGGTAACCAGGGTCAGGTCCTGCCCTTCATCCCCTCTTGGAATTTGCAGCATGCGTGCATGCAGCTGCTGTCTGAAATGTCCAGATCCTATTCCTGACCATCATACACTGTTCAGAGAAAGAGCCTCATCATCTACACATTGCTCCATGATGAGACACCAAACACCATGAGTCAACAGCCTTTCCTCTTCACATATCTTGGAGTCCTGCTCACCCCAAACTCTCAGAAATGTCATGGCCTTTCATAAATATCAACAGATAGTTCAAGGGTGTCTCATCAAGCAATGCATCAATCAAAGCCCAAGCTGCAAACATAATGGCTGCAGCAAAGGGGAGCACTACAGAGTGCCAAAAGGAACGCCTTGGGATCATGGAAGGACTCTGCCTGCATTACGATGGTTGCAAATAGATGATCATTGAGGACTCTTCCAACCCAACTCCCATCTGTGATGCACACTATAACTCCCAATGCCACTAGAACTGCCAACTCCAAACTAGACCTGCAAGGACAACAGCCTCACCTTCAAAACAGTCCTCCACTGCCTCTGAGGACTGCCACCCATCAGGTAATTACAGACAGCCTCCATTCTCACACACAGCCTCTTAATGCATAAGGACAAAAAGAAACCAATGTGGAATAGCCAGTAAGAGAGGTAAAGACAAAACACTGGACCCCTCCTTCCAAAGGAGATGCAAACTACACGGCAGGAATGCCGAGCAATATCTCACCAAAACCAATGCCTACCTGCTGCACGTGAGCCAAATCATCCGCACACACTGACGTGTACGTTCTAGAGCAGCTCCTTGCCTACAGTACTTTCATTTGAAACTGCTGGCAGGGTCAAATGCCATTTGTCCCACAGAAGAAAATTTAAAGGAAGCAAAGTGAGAAGGCAAACACACCCCACCTCATGACTGACCGAACTCTGGCATGCAACAGCAGCTCACTGCACAATGCTGCCATGCACAGAGGCTCTCTCAAAGCCCTCAGGCACTCACACATCAGCATATAAGCCGGCCCTGAGCCTCGCTCCCTCACACCACTCTCCTGACACCTTCTCCTCTGCAAACCTCCAGGTGAGCCTGCACCCTGCTGCCCTCCTTCACCAAACGCACCTGGCCAACTCTCCACAACTCCTCTGCCCCCACCCTCTGTAGTCTTCCTGCTTCCCCACAGCCACACTGCCAACAGCTCCACATCATGACATCCACTCCTTGGGAAGCCCAAAGCAGTACTCCTTTAGCCCTCAACACCCTCCACTCACCCAACATCCTCTCTTGCAGAGACCCTCCACTCATAGCCATGTCCTGCTACGACCTCTGCCGCCCCTGCAGCGGAGGACCCACCCCGCTGGCTAACAGCTGCAACGAGCCCTGTGTCAGGCAGTGCCAGGACTCCCAAGTCGTCATCCAGCCTCCTGCCGTGCTGGTCACCCTGCCGGGACCCATCCTCAGCTCCTTCCCCCAGAGCACCGCCGTCGGATCCTCCGCATCAGCTGCCGTGGGCAGCGCCCTCGACGCCCAGGGAGTGTCCATCTCCTCCGGCGCCTTCGGCTTCGGAGGCCTGGGCTGCTTCAACGGCGGGAGAGCCCGCTACCCCTGCTAAGGGCCTGCGCCCACACCCTGACACCAAACACCTGCACCCTGCAACGCGCCTCACGCACTGACCAGGCACCTCTGGGTCACTGATGCCACATGGGCTCACCAGCTACGGCTCTTCTTTTCAGGGCACGAAACAGGGAAGCATGGAACAGCATCAGACCATGCTGCCTGGAAACATGACCGCTTAAACTTTCCTCTGTCCTTGCACTGGAAATTGTGCTCTTTCCACTTGGCGATCACCAAGTGGATCCTTCCTTTTAGTGTCTTTCCCTCAATAAAGTTCTCTTGCATGCCAGCATCACGTTCCTCATCTTCCTTTCTTCACCCAATGCTCTTTCCACTTCACCCACTACAAAGACATGGCTCTAGAAACCATCAGGTCCGCTTGAAAAGGGTCCCAAAACATTCCCTCTATGAAGAAATAGAGTATGAAAATCGTTGCTCAATATCATAGAAATTATGCCTCTTCGGTACGCTTCATCAACTAAGTGGTTGATGTTCTCATAAAAGCATGTGCCATCATCTCCAAAGCAGGATACCTAGAAGGCCCAGACCAGGCTTCCACGGCTGTTTGGAGCTGGCAGCTCCTGTAACAACAGAGGCACAAACCAAACTGCACAAGTGCCAAGCCATGACCTCACTGTCAACACTGCTCATTTTCTGTGCTTTGGCCACTACTTCTGCGTGCCATGACACGAAGGTGCAACATCGCTCCTTTGGCTTCCAGTGCACTCACTTGAAAGGTGCCGCCAGTGCAACATGGGCACGTCCTCAAGAAAAAGACGCAAAAAGCAGAGCTGCTGGAAAAACAACTCATACCACATGATGCACAGCTCTACGGGATGTCAGATCAGCTTGCATCCCAGACAAGAGACCCTTAACACTCCGCTTAGGGGTAAACACGAGGAACTGGCCTCCAACTGCACTTGCTGCCCTGCAGTAGAAGGCTCTGGGCTCAGGCCTTCAGCCAGCTACTTTCCGTCCACCTCGCTCTCCACTTGTCCAACCCATGCTGGTTCAGCTTCTGGATGAGCACAGCATGGGAGACCAGCTTAAATCAGGCAATTACACAATCACACAACAGTGAAGGTTCGAAGAGAACTTAAGCACCATCCCTGCTGTAGATGGATGGGTCCCCAAGATCACGCTGACCAGGGCCTGGACCAAGCAGGCCTGCTTAAACCAAATTTTTCCTCAATACTTTAAAATGTCCTATTGCAAGCAGACCGTGTAAAAAGTTGCTTCCCTTCCTGCTTGTAAGCTCCCTTCATGTACTGGAAGGCCACAGTGAGGTCTTCCCAGAGCCAACTCCTCTCCAGGCTGAACAAGCCCAACTCCATCAGCCTTTCTTCACTGCTGTTGCCCTGCAGTTCTTTGATCTCCTTTGTGACCCTCCTCCAGACCCACCCCACACAGCTCCACCAGCATTCCTGGCTGACACCCAGCAGGCCTCACACACCTAGGCACATCCCGTTGAACAGCCCTCTTTGTACTTTGCTCCATCTTCCTTAGACATTGAAGTACTGCTCACCTCAGCTGAACCAGGGCATGCCTTGCACTCCTCAGCTGTGCCCTTGACCACATGGCCTGGAGAGGCTCATGACTGCATGCCCATGCAGCAGGGATGATTCTGATTTCTCTATGGAATCTCCAAATCCGTCTTGTAACTATCAAAGCCTATGCAGAGAAGTTATAGTCTCAGCCACTGACACTCAACTCAGCAATGATCCCACAAACTCTGCTTCAGCCTTTCAGACCAATCCGCTCCTCCTCAGCTCAGGGCTTGCTACCTCTGAACCCTGCCTGAGAGGACATGTACTGCTCACACACACAGCGCTCCTCAGCCTCAACAACCTCCTGTCCCCATGACGGACAATGGATAGCTGAAACTACACAAAAGATGCACTAACCCCATTCCCAAATAAGTACTTGAAAGCACAAACGGGGGAACCAAGATGTCAGTGCAGCACACCCAATGGGAAACGGAAGGGCAAAGCACATGGAAACCAAACTGGGATGAAGGCAGTCACTCAGAAAATACGATGCAAGCAATAAACTCTCATGCCAAACTCACCCAGGAAGTCCAGAGCAGCCTTGCTAGGGTGCCAAGAAATGGGGTCCCCACCACACAACGCAGTCATAAACCTTACAAAATAAGCGCTGTGCAAGACCTCATCCCCTGTTCTACACCTCTCCCATGCTTTAGATCCATCTTCCAACCACCCCCATGAGACATGCTTTGTGTATAAATCCACCAAAACACTCACTCACACTTAAAAACAGCTGACAGGGTCAAAGAATCAAATCCACCACGCAACCAAATGAAAAGGCAGTGTAGTGAGAAGGCAAACACACCCCATGGCATGACGGACCAGGCTCTGGCATGCAAGAGCTGCTCACTGCAAAATGCTGCCATGCGCAGAGGCTCTCTCCAAGCCCTCAGGCACTCACACAGCAGCATAAAAGCCAGCCCTGGGCCTCGCTCCCTCACACCATTCTCCTGACACCTTCTCCTCTGCAAACCTCCAGGTGAGCCCAAACATTCCACTGCCCTCCTTTTCCCAACCTGGACAAACTCTCCATTCCCCTCTGCCCAAAACTCTGCAGCCCTTCCACCTCCTCTCTGTCATGCTCCCCACAACCCCAAACGAGGCGCTTCGCTGCCTGGGGACACAATGGCATTGCTTCCCTCACCCCTTAACGCCCTGCACTCACCCAACACCCTCTCTTGCAGAGACCCTCCACCCCACAGCCATGTCCTGCTACAACCTCTGCCGCCCCTGCAGTGGGGGACCCACCCCGCTGGCTAACAGCTGCAACGAGCCCTGTGTCAGGCAGTGCCAGGACTCCCAAGTCGTCATCCAGCCCTCCACCGTCGTGGTCACCCTGCCGGGACCCATCCTCAGCTCCTTCCCCCAGAGCACCGCCGTCGGATCCTCTGCATCAGCTGCCGTGGGCAGCGCACTCGACGCCCAGGGAGTGTCCATCTCCTCCGGCGGCTTCGGAGGCCTGGGCTGCTTCAACGGCGGGAGAGCCCGCTACCCCTGCTAAGGGCCTGCGCCCACACCCTGACACCAAACACCTGCACCCTGCAACGCGCCTCACGCACTGAGCTCACGTCTCTGTCTCACCCATGGCACAAGGCCACACCAGCCATGGATCTTCTTCTCATGGCACAAAACAAGCAAGCAGGGAACAGCCTCAGAACAAGCCGTCTCCAAACATGAGTGCACTTACTACCTCCTGTCTCTGCACCTTACATCGTGACCTTTCCACTTGGCGATCACCAAGTGCATCCTTCCTTTTAGTGTTTTCCTCAATAAAGTTCTCATGCATGTCAGCAGCAGATTCCTCCTCTTCATTCCTTTGCTTAATGCTCTTTCCATTTCACCCACTACAAAGACATGGCTCTAGACATGAATGTGTTGGGTCCCAGAGGCCCTACAACCTCCTCTTGCAACCACGTCACCTTGTCCACAAGAGCACTGGTGGCTAGCAGATGGCATTCTGCTCATCACATATTATCTTCTACAAAGAAAGGGAAATAGTCCAATTGCACTGCTCAAGTGCAGTCAGGAATAGCAGGCTGTCCACAGTCAGCTCCACTCCCATCACCCGGGCTTTTCATGAAGATACTGAACTGCACTGACCTCACTTCCCAGTCTTGGCCAAAACAGCTATCAAATCACCACATCACGACTCTGTGTCACTCGCCTCAGACCACCAAACCCCTGTGTTCAGCCACTTTATAGACCACCACAGAATCCATTTACCTGAGGAGATCACAGACTGTGTGTCTACCAGCACATCATGTAAGGAAGCCTCCAAGCGATTCCTAACGGCAAAGTCATCAAGTGTCCCTGTAGCCCGTCACACACAAAGCTGGACACGTCAGTGACAAAGAAACTCAGGTCGGGCTGTACATCCGTGCTCTCTATTCCCATCACATCCTATCCACTCCGTGCTCGGCAGTACTTTCAGCAAGGATTTCCTTCATCTCCTTCCCACTGACTAATGTCAGGCCGACCAGCATGCGGAGCCTCACACCTTCCTTCTTCATTTCTTGAAGACAGGAGGGGGATGAAGCTCTCCCCGTTTTCTGGATCATCTCCTCATTATCGTCACCTTTCTAAGATAACTGCCATCAGTGCAAACAAGACATCAGACTGGACCCTCAGCATTTGTGGCTGCAACACAGCAGGGCCTTTGGACTCAGAATCACGGAATCACCAAGGTTGGCAAAGACATTCAGACGAGCCGTACTCCTTTCACCAATATTTCCCAGGAAACCACGTCCCTCACTACAACATTGAAATGTTTCTTGAACACATCCACGGTCAGTGACTCCAGCACCTCCTTGGGCAGTCCTTCCAGCACCTGATCACTCTGTCAGAGAAGTACTTCCTAATGCCCAACCTCCATCCCCTCTGCCACACCTTGAGGCCATTCCCTCTAGACCAGTCGCTAGTTACCCGGGAGAAGAGACAAAGCCCCACCTCAACACAACCTCCTTTCAGGTAGCTGTAGAGAGCCACAAGGTGACCCCGGAGCCTCCTCTTCTCCACACTAAACAATCTCGGCCCTCTCAGCCGCTCCCCATAAGACTTGTGCTCCACACCACTTACCTGACTCATTCTCCAGCCCTCAACACACTCCAGGGCCTCCATGCCTTTCTTGCACTGAGCGGCCCACATCTGAACACAGCACTCAAGCTGCGCCTCACCAGGGCAGACTACAGAGGGATGATCGCTTCCCTGCTCCCGCTGGCCACCCTATTTCTGATACAAGCCAGGACGCCCTCTTGCTTATACGGGCACACTGCTGGCTCATGTTCAGTTGAGAATCAACCAATCCCCCCAGGTCCCTTTCCTCTAGACAGCCTTCCAGACGCTCTGCCCCAAGCCTGTAGCATTGCCTGGAGTTTTGTGGCCAAAGTGCAGGACCCGGCACTTGGTCTTGTGCAACTTCATCCCACTGGCATCAGCCCTGCAATCCAGCACTGCTCTGTTGGCTCTTCTCTCCCCTTGTCTCGTACCGCTGAAGCCAAAGATGAGCACAGTACTTGAGGTGAGGCCACACCAGCGCACAGCAGAGTGGGACGACCCTACCCTCTCCCACTGGCACTTCTCATCTCGATGCATCCCAGGTACGGTCAGCCATGTTGGCTGCCCGGCCACACTGCTGACTCAGAATCAACTTGCCATCAAACAGAACCGCCTGATCTCTTTCTGTGGGGCTGCTCTTAAGTCTCTCATCCCCAAATACCTAGATATCTCCTGGGTATCCCCATGCCAGGTGCAGAATCAAGCTCTTGCTCTCCTTAAACTTTCTGCCATTGGCAATTGCCCAGCCCCCTGGTCTCTCAAGAGCTCTCCCAAGGCCGCCCTAATACTGAGAGAGTCAACAGCTCATCCCTAGTCAGGATCATCCAAAAACTTCTTAATTTGTATGCATTTGACTCCTGCATCCAGATCACTTAGTAAGACATGGAAGAGAACAAATCCCAACACGCAGCGCTGGCTAATCTGACACCAGACTGGTCACCTGCCTGATGGAACCAAATCGAAGAAAGCCTCTGAGTTGGACTTGGGAGCCACCCGTTCACACAACCTATGATGAATTTTTGTAGATACACGCTGCAGATTTTCTCCAGAAGAATCTGGCAGGAAGCATTAAGAATAACTTTGATGAAGATGACAGAAATGACGCCTATTAGGTTCCCTTGGGGAATGAGATGGGCATTCATCTCAGAAAGGGAAGTGCCATGATTTCAAAACCAGGATACCTAGAATGCCCAGAGCAGGCTTCCAAGGAGATCTGGAACTGGCAACTCCTCTAACAACAAAGACACAAAGCAGAGTGCACAAAGGCCAAGCAATGACCTCACTGTCAACACTGCTCCCATTCTGTGCTTTGGCCACTACTTCCGCGAGTCACTGCCCTGACTTGAACATGCAAGAACACTCCAACATTCTCACTTGAAAGGTGCCGCTGCTGTCAGAAGGACACGTCCCCAATAGAAGGAAGCGAAGAGGCAGAGTAGCTGGAAGAAGAACACACATCCCATGACTGGCAACACTAGGTGATGCAAGAGCTGCACCCTGCACAGTGCTGCCACGCGCAGAGGCTCTCTCCAAGCCCTCAGGCACTCACACAGCAGCATAAAAGCCGGCCCTGGGCCTTGCTCCCTCACACCACTCTCCTGACACGTTCTCCTCTGCAAACCTCCAGGTGAGCCTGAACCCCTTGCTGCCTTTCTTTGGCCACCCCACCCGGCCAAACTCTCCATACCTTGCTCGGCCTCCAAACTCTGTAACCCTTCCACCTCCTCTCTGTCATGCTCCCCGCAACCAGGCCTCCCCGCTACATGGGAACCCAACGCCATTGCTTCCCTCACCCCTTAACACTCTCCGCTCACCCAACAACCTCTCTTGCAGAGACCCTCCACCCCACAGCCATGTCCTGCTACAACCTCTGCCGCCCCTGCAGTGGGGGACCCACCCCGCTGGCTAACAGCTGCAACGAGCCCTGTGTCAGGCAGTGCCAGGACTCCCAAGTCGTCATCCAGCCCTCCACCGTCGTGGTCACCCTGCCGGGACCCATCCTCAGCTCCTTCCCCCAGAGCACCGCCGTCGGATCCTCCGCATCAGCTGCCGTGGGCAGCGCACTCGACGCCCAGGGAGTGTCCATCTCCTCCGGCGGCTTCGGCTTCGGAGGCCTGGGCTGCTTCAACGGCGCGAGAGCCCGCTACCCCTGCTAAGGGCCTGCGCCCACACCCTGACACCAAACACCTGCACCCTGCAACACGCCTCACGCACTGACCAGGCACTGCTGGGTCACTGACAGCACATAGCATCAGCAGCTCTTCAACCATGGCTCTTCTTTCGTCATAACAAAGAAGCAAGCAGGGAAGGGGACCTGACAACACTGCTTACAAGGAGGGCCTCTGAAAAATTTAATATCTTGAATGTACTTCTCTAAATCCTTTTCTTTCTCTACACTGATGCTGATGGTTATGCTACATGCACTTAAGGCCATGGCTTTCAGTCTTCGTGCTCCTTGCTTTCATGTATTTTCCTCAATAAAGTCCTCTTGCACACCAGCCTCAGAATTCTCACCATCCTTTCTTCAGCAAATGCTCTTCACACCTCTCCCATTCCAAAGACACGGCTCAAGAGGCCATTCGGATGGGACCAAGGGGGCCCCATGACCTCCCCTGCCACAAATGGCACCAGCAAGAACAGCTGGGGCAGCGACTGGGCTTCCAGCCCATCACGCAACATCTATGCTTGCCCACACAAATTCTTGGGCACACCAACGCCCTTCTGCCCATGTCCACTGAAACAACCTCTCCCTGGCAGCACACCCCAGCAGGAGGCTCCTATAATAACCAAAAAAACATAGACACAGAATCCTTTACCTGTTAAAGAATTTGTAGTGACCACGCCGTCCTACTGTCCCGCTCAAGCACACTCAGGTACAGCTGTCAGACAGGGAACACAGCCCATACTTTCAGTACCTCAAAGGACAGGGACTACACCAATTATTCTGCTGGATAACCGGTTCTACCGCTTGCTCCCCTCACACTGCAAAAAGCTTCCTTTCTCTAACAAGCAAGGTTCAAATTCAGTGCTGTCCACTGTCCTTTCTTCTGGCAGCAGACGGTCATGCAAAAGGGCTGGCTCTCTTCTCATCCTTCCCTAACATCTGGGATTTATACGCAAGGATAAGATCTACCAAGAGTATCCTTGTGTCCCGACTCAAAACTGCCTGCTGTCTCAGCTTCTCCACATCGTAAGGAAGCTCCAGGCCCATCAGCCCTGCACTGGAGCTGCTCCACCATATCCATGTCTGTCTTCCACTTCGGAACGTAAACTTAAGCCACCTGCACTGAGCAGAAATAAAAGAGTGCATCCTCCAGCGTGCTAGTGATGCTCTTCCCAATGGCCTTCTGGAGAACGATGAACTCATTTGTCACACGGCTGCGTTGTTGCCCTACCATCACCTTGCTCGCCAACAGCAAAACCCAGGTCCTCCTCAGCAAAGCTGGCTGCCACCCTCTCATTTCCATTGCTCCCTGTTACTGCTTCCCCTCTGCAGGACTTCACTGTCCCCTCCTGCTGCCTCTGGATGTCCCCCTGTGACACACAACCCAGCCTCTCCACATCCTTCACAAACGAGGACTATTCACCTGGGCCATCTGCTGCTCCTTCCCGTCTTCTACCATTTGCAAACTCACTGGGATCTCTACCATCGCACAGCTTTTTAATGCAGGCGCTGAACACTGCTGGCCTTACTACCGAGCCTTGACACAATCGGGGCACTCCACCACACCGCGGCATTCAGCCACTTTCAAGCCCACCCCTGCGTCCTCTTTGACAGTTTCTCTGGGATCGCGTCATGGGAGGAAGCCTCAATGCCTTTACTAAAGGCAAGGCAATCAACTGTCACGGCCCCCCGTCATCCACCAGGCACATCACTTCAGTGTACAGGAAACTGAGGTGGCTTTGTACATCCACTGCTTTCTGCAAGGATTGCCTTCACCTCCTCCCCACTGACTAATATCAGGTCAACCAGCCTGAAGTTTCTCTCAGCTTCCTTCTTCATTTCTTGAACGCAGGAGGGAGATGAGTCTCTTCCATTCTTCAGGAATCACTTCAATTCACCAGGACCTTATAGGGTCAACTGAAAAGGGCCTTACAAAGACATCAGGCACGTCCCTCAGCATCTGTGGGAGAAACTTGTCAGGTCCTGTAGACTTTCGCACACCCAGGGGCACAACTTCTTCATTTGACCCAGCAACCGGCAGCATGCATCTTTCCCACATCCCTCCGGGCAGCACAAAGGGAACTCCAGATGGCACTGTGTCAGACCAAAGCCCAGGCTTCCATCTGAATGATCCCCGATAAGGGTGGCATAGAGAGAGGACACTGGGACCTTTCTGGGACTAAGGCAGTACTCCCAACTCCAAAAGCCCTGTCAGCTCTGACACAGCCCCACACGGACAGCATCCTGCTCTGGTTGTCCACCCCAGGCGCACAGCAGGCAGCCTCCTTTCTGCGGCTGCACCTCTGCAGGCACCAGGGGCAACAGACACCTAAGCAGGCAGCGCTCCCAGGGGGAGAGTCACGTGGTGTCACGTGGAGCCACGTGCTGACACGTGGGACAAAGGCAACGAAGGAGGGAATGCAATTCCAGTGGCACCAAGCCCAAGAGGCACAGAGGCATGGAGCAGCTTAACAAGGATGCCAGGACATGGTGTACACACCTCACAACACAGCCACAAACCACCACCACAAGTGCCACACGGTGACCTCACTCCTGATACCCACCCACCACTCACACTGTCAGCACGTATGGACTCAAATACCAGTCCCACGTGAACACTGCCAACAGGGTCAAAGGAACACAACCACAAAAGAAGGAAATGAAAAGGCAGCATTTGGGGAAGACAAAAACACATCGTGTCATCACTGGTCAAGCATAGGCACGCAAGAGCTGTTCGCTGCATGCAATGCTGCCATGCGCAAAAGCTCTCTCCAAGCCCTCAGGCACTCACACAGCAGCATAAAAGCCGGCCCTGGGCCTTGCTCCCTCACACCACTCTCCTGACACCTTCTCCTCTCAGCTCGTCCAGGTGAGCCAGAACCTTCCGCTGCCTTTCTTTGGCCCCCACACCAGGCCTAACTCTCCATACCTTGCTCTGACCCCAAACTCTGCCGCCCTTCCAACTCCTCTCTGTCATGCTCCCCACAACCCCAAATCAGGCCTCCCTGCTGCCTGAGAACCCAACACCATTGCTTCACTCACCCCTCAATACCCTGCACTCTCCCAACACCCTCTCTTGCAGAGACCCTCCACCCCACAGCCATGTCCTGCTACAACCTCTGCCGCCCCTGCGGACCCACCCCGCTGGCTAACAGCTGCAACGAGCCCTGTGTCAGGCAGTGCCAGGACTCCCAAGTCGTCATCCAGCCTCCTGCCGTGCTGGTCACCCTGCCGGGACCCATCCTCAGCTCCTTCCCCCAGAGCACCACCGTCGGATCCTCCGCATCAGCTGCCGTGGGCAGCGCCCTCGACGCCCAGGGAGTGTCCATCTCCTCCGGCGGCTTCGGCTTCGGAGGCCTGGGCTGCTTCAACGGCGCGAGAGCCCGCTACCCCTGCTAAGGGCCTGCGCCCACACCCTGACACCAAACACCTGCACCCTGCAACGCGCCTCACGCACTGACCAGGCACCTCTGGGACACTGATGCCAAATGGGCTCACCAGCTACAGCTCTTCTTTTCACCGCACGAAACAGGGAAGCATGGAACAACATCAGACCAGGCTGCCTGGAAACATGACCGCTTAAACATTCCTCTGTCCTTGCACTTGAAATTGTGCTCTTTCCACTTGGCGATCACCAAGTGGATCCTTCCTTTCAGTGTGTTTTCCTCAATAAAGTTCTCTTGCACGTCAGCCTCAGATTCCTCCTCTTCATTGTGGTTTGCACAATGCCCTTTCCATTTCACCCACTACAAAGACATGGCTCTAGAAACCATCAGGTCTGCTACAAAAGGGCCCCAACACCTCCTCTTGCAACCGTGCCTATAAATTGAGCTTTGCTGCCTAGCACATGCCCTTCAGTACACAATACATTATCTACTCCTACACTAATAAAGTCTAGGCCACATTGACGCTCTTCTGCCCATGCTCTCTCCTACAACACCCCTGGGTCAGCACACACTTGATTCCTTTTCCACCTGGGCAAGATTCACTCATATTTACAACAAACATGGTCACAGAATCTTTTCTTTTTGTGCTATCGTCTTGATTTCTTACAGTGCAACAGCCCCGCTCAAGCACAGTCAGCAATAGCAGGCTGTCCACAATCACGTCCAGTCCCCGCACCCAGGCGTTTGGTGAAGACACTGAACGTCATTCTGTTCACTTCCCTTTCATTCACTTCCCCGTCTTGGCCTGGACAACTCTGAACTCACCACATCAGGTCTCTGTCACTCCTCTCACACCAACAGATCCCTGCCTTCAGACACTTCTAAGAACATCTCAGCATCTACTTACCTGAGCAGTTTGCTGACAGTTTGCCTGTAAAGCATGTCATGGGAGGAAGCCTCAAAGCCATTCCTAAAGGCAAGGGCATCAAATGTCACTTCACCCCCTCATGCACATAACTAATCACTTCAGTGCCGAAAATCTGAGGTGGGCGTGTGCAACTTTGTTCTCTACTTCCAACAGCTTCTGTTGCTGAGCCATTCTGAGCATGGCTGTACTTTCTGGGAGGATTTCCACCACCTCCTTCCCCGGGACTAATGTCAGGCCGACCAGGATGAAGTTCCATCCGTCTTCATTCTTCACTACTTTAAGATGGGAACAGCAAGAGTCTCTTACAGTTTACAGAAACCGCTTCTCATTACACTGATCCTTCTAACGTAATTGACGTCAGCATGGTCAACACAGCAGACCCTCACCACTCATGGGTGCAACTCTACAGGTTCATTCAACTCATGCAGAACCTTCCTGATCTCCACAAATCCAAGAATTACACACGCCCAAAAACAACACAAAGAACTCTTACTCTCTTCACTACGGACAGCCTGACACACTCCCTTACCATTTGGGATGCAAATACCCCCACAAACAACTCAGGTCTGCAGCCCACGAGACACTGCATCCTCAGAGTTCACCGAGGAATTACTGAAACCCTCATTCTGAACAACAAACATATGAGTCCAACTCATGCCTCCACAACGTGCTCCTTCAAAATTAAACGGTGGATCTGAAGGCATTGCCCAACGTGTCTTGAAATCCAGCAGCCATGGTGCATCTGCACTGCCTTAGGGAGCCTGTTCCATGCCCACTGCCCTCTGGTGCAGAACCACAGTTGAAAAAAGCCTTTGAGTTGGACTTGTGAGGCAACAGTTCACTCAACGCTTACTGTCTTTGCCTATCTCTGTGCCACACGCTTTCCCCAGAGCCATATGCAGAAAAACTAGGAAAATCTTGGCAGAAATCCTTAGAAATTACGCCTATTAGGATCCCTTGCGGAATGACATGGGTATTCATTTCAGAAAGGGAAGAGCCATCTTCTCCAATCTGGGACACCCAGAATGCCCAGACCAGGCTTCCACGGCTGTTTGCAATTGGCACCTCCTCTAACAACAAAGGCACAAACCATATTGCACAAGTGCCAAGCCATGACCTCGCTGACTCCTTTTCTGTGCTTTGGACACAGAATCTTCCGCATCCTCTGACACCAACGTGCCAAATCCCTCCTCTGCCCTCCGGTACTCTCACTTGGAACTTGCCACCACTGCCAAATGGACGCATCCTCAGGTATGCAAAAAGGCAGATTGCTGGAAGAGCAACTCATAACAGATGACACGCAACACTACGCGATGCAAGAGCAGCACGCAGCATGGAGAGGAGATCCTTAACAGTCCACTGGTAAGCAGGAGGAACTTACCTCCAACTACACTTGCTGCCCTCCATCACAAGGCTCTGGGACCAGGCCTTCCACCAGCTGCTTTCCATCCACCTCGGAAGCTCTCCACTTGTCTAACCCACACTGCCTCAGCTTCTGCATGAGCGTGGCATGGGACACAGCCTCAAATCATACCATTATACAAATGCAGAACAGTGAAGGTTGGAAGAGGTCTTAATCATCATCCCTTCTGTGGGCCGACGGCCTCCCAACAGGGCCCTATCCAACCTGGCCTTGAATGAAAAACCAGGGATGAACAAGGCACAAGTTGACCGGGCAGCCTGTGCCAGGGCCTCACCAGCACCCGAGTCAAGAAGTTCTTCCTTACATCTAAACCAAATTTCTCCTCAATCCTTTAAAATGCACTATTGCAAGCAGACCGTGTAAAAAGATGGTTCCCCTCCCACCTGAAAACTCCCTTCAAGTACTGGAAGGCCACCGTCAGATCTCCCTGGAACCAACTCTTCTCCAGGCTGAACAAGCCCAACTCCATCAGCCTTTCTTCACAGTAAACGCGCTCCACTCCTTTGATCTTCTCTGAGGACCTCCACTCAACCCACTGCACACAGCTTCCTCAGCATTCCGGCCTGACACCCGGAAAGCAGGCCTCACACACCTAGGCACATCCCGTACAACAGCCTCCCTTTCTACTTTGCTCCATCTTCTCCAGAAGAGGTCATGAAGGGGCTCATGGCTGCTTCATCCATTCACACACTCACCAATAAACGACCCCAGCATCTCAACTCCACACATTGCACTCCTCTGTCTAAATGTATTAAAACCATCATGGATGGCCAGACGCTGAAACAGCACAAAAAAGCCTGCCTCCTTGCTCCAAAACACAATTTTCAAAGCAAAAACGGAATCAAGGTGTTGACACAGCACACCCAATGTAGAAGACAACCACTAAGCTCAAGGAAAGCAAATTCAGAAGAAGGCAGGCAGGGAGTGCTGTACAGTACAATTAGCAGCGTCTCAAGCCAAACGCACCTGGGAATCACAGAACGGCCCTCTAAGGAGGCCAGGAATGGGGTCCGCGCCTCATAAAGTGGCCACAAACACGACTGCATGAGTAGCACACGACGGCATCACTAACGAGACCACATCACTCCTCCAAAGCTTTGCACAATCCCTCCAACATCTTCCAAGAGATGCACCTTCCTCGTCACTCCCGTCACACTCAAAAGTGCCGACAGGGTCAAAGGATCAAATCCACAACACGAGGAAATGAAAAGGAAGTGTTGTGGGAAGGCAAACACACCCCACCTCATGACTGGCCAGGCTCTGGCACGCAAGAGCTGCTCACTGCACAATGCTGCCATGCGCAGAGGCTCTCTCCAAGCCCTCAGGCACTCACACAGCAGCATAAAAGCTGGCCCTGGGACTCGCTCCCTTAAACCACTCTCCTGACACCTTCTCCTCTGCAAACCTTCAGGTGAGCCTGCAACCCCATTCCCTTCAATCCCTGCCCCACCTGGCCAAGTTCTCCACAACTCCTCTGCCTCCAGATCTTGCACCACCCCACTGCCACACTCCCTGCACCTGATCCCACTCATCCCTTCTCCCTTGGTCACCGCAACACAGCACCTTACACCCACAAAACCCCCCTCACACCCAACACCCTCTCTTCCAGAGACGCTCCACCCCACAGCCATGTCCTGCTACGACCTCTGCCGCCCCTGCGGACCCACCCCACTGGCTAACAGCTGCAACGAGCCCTGTGTCAGGCAGTGCCAGGACTCCCAAGTCGTCATCCAGCCCTCCACCGTCGTGGTCACCCTGCCGGGACCCATCCTCAGCTCCTTCCCCCAGAGCACCACCGTCGGATCCTCCGCATCAGCTGCTGTGGGCAGCGCACTCGACGCCCAGGGAGTGTCCATCTCCTCCGGCGCCTTCGGCTTCGGAGGCCTGGGCTGCTTCAACGGCGCGAGAGCCCGCTACCCCTGCTAAGGGCCTGCGCCCACACCCTGACACCAAACACCTGCACCCTGCAACACGCCTCACGCACTGACCAGGCACTGCTGGGTCACTGACAGCACATGGCATCAGCAGCTCTTCAACCATGGCTCTTCTTTCGTCATAACAAAGAAGCAAGCAGGGAAGGGGACCTGACAACACTGCTTACAAGGAGGGCCTCTGAAAAATTTAATATCTTGAATGTACTTCTCTAAATCCTTTTCTTTCTCTACACTGATGCTGATGGTTATGCTACATGCACTTAAGGCCATGGCTTTCAGTCTTCGTGCTCCTTGCTTTCATGTATTTTCCTCAATAAAGTCCTCTTGCACACCAGCCTCAGAATTCTCACCATCCTTTCTTCAGCAAATGCTCTTCACACCTCTCCCATTCCAAAGACACGGCTCTAGAGGCCATTCGGATGGGAACAAGGGGGCCCCATGACCTCCCCTGCCACAAATGGCACCAGCAAGAACAGCTGGGGCAGCGACTGGGCTTCCAGCCCATCACGCAACATCTATGCTTGCCCACACAAATTCTTGGGCACACCAACGCCCTTCTGCCCATGTCCACTGAAACAACCTCTCCCTGGCAGCACACCCCAGCAGGAGGCTCCTATAATAACCAAAAAAACATAGACACAGAATCCCTTACCTGTTAAAGAATTTGTAGTGACCACGCCGTCCTACTGTCCCGCTCAAGCACACTCAGGTACAGCTGTCAGACAGGGAACACAGCCCATACTTTCAGTACCTCAAAGGACAGGGACTACACCAATTATTCTGCTGGATAACCGGTTCTACCGCTTGCTCCCCTCACACTGCAAAAAGCTTCCTTTCTCTAACAAGCAAGGTTCAAATTCAGTGCTGTCCACTGTCCTTTCTTCTGGCAGCAGACGGTCATGCAAAAGGGCTGGCTCTCTTCTCATCCTTCCCTAACATCTGGGATTTATACGCAAGGATAAGATCTACCAAGAGTATCCTTGTGTCCCGACTCAAAACTGCCTGCTGTCTCAGCTTCTCCACATCGTAAGGAAGCTCCAGGCCCATCAGCCCTGCACTGGAGCTGCTCCACCATATCCATGTCTGTCTTCCACCTCGGAATGTAAACTTGAATCACCTGCACTGAGCAGAAAAAAAACAGTGCATCCTCCAGCGTGCTAGCGATGCTCTTCCCAATGGCCTTCTGGAGAACGATGAACTCATTTGTCACACGGCTGCGTTGTTGCCCTACCATCACCTTGCTCGCCAACAGCAAAACCCAGGTCCTCCTCAGCAAAGCTGGCTGCCACCCTCTCATTTCCATTGCTCCCTGTTACTGCTTCCCCTCTGCAGGACTTCACTGTCCCCTCCTGCTGCCTCTGGATGTCCCCCTGTGACACACAACCCAGCCTCTCCACATCCTTCACAAACGAGGACTATTCACCTGGGCCATCTGCTGCTCCTTCCCGTCTTCTACCATTTGCAAACTCACTGGGATCTCTACCATCGCACAACTTTTTAATGCAGGCGCTGAACACTGCTGGCCTTACTACCGAGCCTTGACACAATCGGGGCACTCCACCACACCGCGGCATTCAGCCACTTTCAAGCCCACCCCTGCGTCCTCTTTGACAGTTTCTCTGGGATCGCGTCATGGGAGGAAGCCTCAATGCCTTTACTAAAGGCAAGGCAATCAACTGTCACGGCCCCCCGTCATCCACCAGGCACATCACTTCAGTGTACAGGAAACTGAGGTGGCTTTGTACATCCACTGCTTTCTGCAATGATTGCCTTCACCTCCTCCCCACTGACTAACATCAGGTCAACCAGCCTGAAGTTTCTCTCAGCTTCCTTCTTCATTTCTTGAACGCAGGAGGGAGATGAGTCTCTTCCATTCTTCAGGAATCACTTCAATTCACCAGGACCTTATAGGGTCAACTGAAAAGGGCCTTACAAAGACATCAGGCACGTCCCTCAGCATCTGTGGGAGAAACTTGTCAGGTCCTGTAGACTTTCGCACACCCAGGGGCACAACTTCTTCATTTGACCCAGCAACCGGCAGCATGCATCTTTCCCACATCCCACCGGGCAGCACAAAGGGAACTCCAGATGGCACTGTGTCAGACCAAAGCCCAGGCTTCCATCTGAATGATCCCCGATAAGGGTGGCATAGAGAGAGGACACTGGGACCTTTCTGGGACTAAGGCAGTACTCCCAACTCCAAAAGCCCTGTCAGCTCTGACACAGCCCCACATGGACAGCATCCTGCTCTGGTTGTCCACCCCAGGCGCACAGCAGGCAGCCTCCTTTCTGCGGCTGCACCTCTGCAGGCACCAGGGGCAACAGACACCTAAGCAGGCAGCGCTCCCAGGGGGAGAGTCACGTGGTGTCACGTGGAGCCACGTGCTGACACGTGGGACAAAGGCAACGAAGGAGGGAATGCAATTCCAGTGGCACCAAGCCCAAGAGGCACAGAGGCATGGAGCAGCTTAACAAGGATGCCAGGACATGGTGTACACACCTCACAACACAGCCACAAACCACCACCACAAGTGCCACACGGTGACCTCACTCCTGATACCCACCCACCACTCACACTGTCAGCACGTATGGACTCAAATACCAGTCCCACGTGAACACTGCCAACAGGGTCAAAGGAACACAACCACAAAAGAAGGAAATGAAAAGGCAGCATTTGGGGAAGACAAAAACACATCGTGTCATCACTGGTCAAGCATAGGCACGCAAGAGCTGTTCGCTGCATGCAATGCTGCCATGCGCAAAAGCTCTCTCCAAGCCCTCAGGCACTCACACAGCAGCATAAAAGCCGGCCCTGGGCCTTGCTCCCTCACACCACTCTCCTGACACCTTCTCCTCTCAGCTCGTCCAGGTGAGCCAGAACCTTCCGCTGCCTTTCTTTGGCCCCCACACCAGGCCTAACTCTCCATACCTTGCTCTGACCCCAAACTCTGCCGCCCTTCCAACTCCTCTCTGTCATGCTCCCCACAACCCCAAATCAGGCCTCCCTGCTGCCTGAGAACCCAACACCATTGCTTCACTCACCCCTCAATACCCTGCACTCTCCCAACACCCTCTCTTGCAGAGACCCTCCACCCCACAGCCATGTCCTGCTACAACCTCTACCGCCCCTGCGGACCCACCCCACTGGCTAACAGCTGCAACGAGCCCTGTGTCAGGCAGTGCCAGGACTCTCAAGTCGTCATCCAGCCCTCCACCGTCGTGGTCACCCTGCCGGGACCCATCCTCAGCTCCTTCCCCCAGAGCACCGCCGTCGGATCCTCCGCATCAGCTGCCGTGGGCAGCGCCCTCGACGCCCAGGGAGTGTCCATCTCCTCTGGCGGCTTCGGCTTCGGAGGCCTGGGCTGCTTCAACGGCGCGAGAGCCCGCTACCCCTGCTAAGGGCCTGCGCCCACACCCTGACACCAAACACCTGCACCCTGCAACGCGCCTCACGCATTGACCAGGCACCTCTGGGACACTGATGCCAAATGGGCTCACCAGCTACAGCTCTTCTTTTCACCGCACGAAACAGGGAAGCATGGAACAACATCAGACCAGGCTGCCTGGAAACATGACCGCTTAAACTTTCCTCTGTCCTTGCGCTTCAAATTGTGCTCTTTCCACTTGGCGATCACCAAGTGGATCCTTCCTTTCAGTGTGTTTTCCTCAATAAAGTTCTCTTGCATGTCAGCCTCAGATTCCTCCTCTTCATTGTGGTTTGCACAATGCCCTTTCCATTTCACCCACTACAAAGACATGGCTCTAGAAACCATCAGGTCTGCTACAAAAGGGCCCCAACACCTCCTCTTGCAACCGTGCCTATAAATTGAGCTTTGCTGCCTAGCACATGCCCTTCAGTACACAATAGATTATCTACTCCTACACTAATAAAGTCTAGGCCACATTGACGCTCTTCTGCCCATGCTCTCTCCTACAACACCCCTGGGTCAGCACACACTTGATTCCTTTTCCACCTGGGCAAGATTCACTCATATTTACAACAAACATGGTCACAGAATCTTTTCTTTTTGTGCTATCGTCTTGATTTCTTACAGTGCAACAGCCCCGCTCAAGCACAGTCAGCAATAGCAGGCTGTCCACAATCACGTCCAGTCCCCGCACCCAGGCGTTTGGTGAAGACACTGAACGTCATTCTGTTCACTTCCCTTTCATTCCCTTCCCCGTCTTGGCCTGGACAACTCTGAACTCACCACATCAGGTCTCTGTCACTCCTCTCACACCAACAGATCCCTGCCTTCAGACACTTCTAAGAACATCTCAGCATCTACTTACCTGAGCAGTTTGCTGACAGTTTGCCTGTAAAGCATGTCATGGGAGGAAGCCTCAAAGCCATTCCTAAAGGCAAGGGCATCAAATGTCACTTCACCCCCTCATGCACATAACTAATCACTTCAGTGCCGAAAATCTGAGGTGGGCGTGTGCAACTTTGTTCTCTACTTCCAACAACTTCTGTTGCTGAGCCATTCTGAGCATGGCTGTACTTTCTGGGAGGATTTCCACCACCTCCTTCCCCGGGACTAATGTCAGGCCGACCAGGCTGAAGTTCCATCCGTCTTCATTCTTCACTACTTTAAGATGGGAACAGCAAGAGTCTCTTACAGTTTACAGAAACCGCTTCTCATTACACTGATCCTTCTAACGTAATTGATGTCAGCATGGTCAACACAGCAGACCCTCACCACTCATGGGTGCAACTCTACAGGTTCATTCAACTCATGCAGAACCTTCCTGATCTCCACAAATCCAAGAATTACACACGCCCAAAAACAACACAAAGAACTCTTACTCTCTTCACTACGGACAGCCTGACACACTCCCTTACCATTTGGGATGCAAATACCCCCACAAACAACTCAGGTCTGCAGCCCACGAGACACTGCGTCCTCAGAGTTCACCGAGGAATTACTGAAACCCTCATTCTGAACAACAAACATATGAGTCCAACTCATGCCTCCACAACGTGCTCCTTCAAAATTAAACGGTGGATCTGAAGGCATTGCCCAACGTGTCTTGAAATCCAGCAGCCATGGTGCATCTGCACTGCCTTAGGGAGCCTGTTCCATGCCCACTGCCCTCTGGTGCAGAACCACAGTTGAAAAAAGCCTTTGAATTGGACTTGTGAGGCAACAGTTCACTCAACGCTTACTGTCTTTGCCTATCTCTGTGCCACACGCTTTCCCCAGAGCCATATGCAGAAAAACTAGGAAAATCTTGGCAGAAATCCTTAGAAATTACGCCTATTAGGATCCATTGCGGAATGACATGGGTATTCATTTCAGAAAGGGAAGAGCCATCTTCTCCGACCTGGGACACCCAGAATGCCCAGACCAGGCTTCCACGGCTGTTTGCAATTGGCACCTCCTCTAACAACAAAGGCACAAACCATATTGCACAAGTGCCAAGCCATGACCTCGCTGACTCCTTTTCTGTGCTTTGGACACAGAATCTTCCGCATCCTCTGACAACAACGTGCCAAATCCCTCCCCTGCCCTCCAGTACTCTCACTTGGAACGTGCCACCACTGCCAAATGGACGCGTCCTCAGGTATGCAAAAAGGCAGATTGCTGGAAGAGCAACTCATAACTGATGACACGCAACACTACGCGATGCAAGAGCAGCACGCAGCATGGAGAGGAGATCCTTAACAGTCCACTGGTAAGCAGGAGGAACTTACCTCCAACTACACTTGCTGCCCTCCATCACAAGGCTCTGGGACCAGGCCTTCCACCAGCTGCTTTCCATCCACCTCGGAAGCTCTCCACTTGTCTAACCCACACTGCCTCAGCTTCTGCATGAGCGTGGCATGGGACACAGCCTCAAATCATACCATTATACAAATGCAGAACAGTGAAGGTTGGAAGGGGTCTTAATCATCATCCCTTCTGTGGGCCGACGGCCTCCCAACAGGGCCCTATCCAACCTGGCCTTGAATGAAAAACCAGGGATGAACAAGGCACAAGTTGACCGGGCAGCCTGTGCCAGGGCCTCACCAGCACCCGAGTCAAGAAGTTCTTCCTTACATCTAAACCAAATTTCTCCTCAATCCTTTAAAATGCACTATTGCAAGCAGACCGTGTAAAAAGATGGTTCCCCTCCCACCTGAAAACTCCCTTCAAGTACTGGAAGGCCACCGTCAGATCTCCCTGGAACCAACTCTTCTCCAGGCTGAACAAGCCCAACTCCATCAGCCTTTCTTCACAGTAAACGCGCTCCACTCCTTTGATCTTCTCTGAGGACCTCCACTCAACCCACTGCACACAGCTTCCTCAGCATTCCGGCCTGACACCCGGAAAGCAGGCCTCACACACCTAGGCACATCCCGTACAACAGCCTCCCTTTCTACTTTGCTCCATCTTCTCCAGAAGAGGCCATGAAGGGGCTCATGGCTGCTTCATCCATTCACACACCCACCAATAAACGACCCCAACATCTCAACTCCACACATTGCACTCCTCAGTCTAAATGTATTAAAACCATCATGGTTGGCCCGATGCTGAAACAGCACAAAAAAGCCTGCCTCCTTGCTCCAAAACACAATTTTCAAAACAAAACCGGAATCAAGGTGTTGACACAGCACACCCAATGTAGAAGACAACCACTAAGCTCAAGGAAAGCAAATTCAGAAGAAGGCAGGCAGGGAGTGCTGTACAGTACAATTAGCAGCGTCTCAAGCCAAACGCACCTGGGAATCACAGAACGGCCCTCTAAGGAGGCCAGGAATGGGGTCCGCGCCTCATAAAGTGGCCACAAACACGACTGCATGAGTAGCACACGACGGCATCACTAACGAGACCACATCACTCCTCCAAAGCTTTGCACAATCCCTCCAACATCTTCCAAGAGATGCGCCTTCCTCGTCACTCCCGTCACACTCAAAAGTGCCGACAGGGTCAAAGGATCAAATCCACAACACGAGGAAATGAAAAGGAAGTGTTGTGGGAAGGCAAACACACCCCACCTCATGACTGGCCAGGCTCTGGCACGCAAGAGCTGCTCACTGCACAATGCTGCCATGCGCAGAGGCTCTCTCCAAGCCCTCAGGCACTCACACAGCAGCATAAAAGCTGGCCCTGGGACTCGCTCCCTTAAACCACTCTCCTGACACCTTCTCCTCTGCAAACCTCCAGGTGAGCCTGCAACCCCATTCCCTTCAATCCCTGCCCCACCTGGCCAAGTTCTCCACAACTCCTCTGCCTCCAGATCTTGCACCACCCCACTGCCACACTCCCTGCACCTGATCCCACTCATCCCTTCTCCCTTGGTCACCGCAACACAGCACCTTACACCCACAAAACCCCCCTCACACCCAACACCCTCTCTTCCAGAGACGCTCCACTCTACAGCCATGTCCTGCTACGACCTCTGCCGCCCCTGCGGACCCACCCCGCTGGCTAACAGCTGCAACGAGCCCTGTGTCAGGCAGTGCCAGGACTCCCAAGTCGTCATCCAGCCCTCCACCGTCGTGGTCACCCTGCCGGGACCCATCCTCAGCTCCTTCCCCCAGAGCACCGCCGTCGGATCCTCCGCATCAGCTGCTGTGGGCAGCGCACTCGACGCCCAGGGAGTGTCCATCTCCTCTGGCGGCTTCGGCTTCGGAGGCCTGGGCTGCTTCAACGGCGCGAGAGCCCGCTACCCCTGCTAAGGGCCTGCGCCCACACCCTGACACCAAACACCTGCACCCTGCAACACGCCTCACGCACTGACCAGGCACTGCTGGGTCACTGACAGCACATGGCATCAGCAGCTCTTCAACCATGGCTCTTCTTTCGTCATAACAAAGAAGCAAGCAGGGAAGGGGACCTGACAACACTGCTTACAAGGAGGGCCTCTGAAAAATTTAATATCTTGAATGTACTTCTCTAAATCCTTTTCTTTCTCTACACTGATGCTGATGGTTATGCTACATGCACTTAAGGCCATGGCTTTCAGTCTTCGTGCTCCTTGCTTTCATGTATTTTCCTCAATAAAGTCCTCTTGCACACCAGCCTCAGAATTCTCACCATCCTTTCTTCAGCAAATGCTCTTCACACCTCTCCCATTCCAAAGACACGGCTCTAGAGGCCATTCGGATGGGAACAAGGGGGCCCCATGACCTCCCCTGCCACAAATGGCACCAGCAAGAACAGCTGGGGCAGCGACTGGGCTTCCAGCCCATCACGCAACATCTATGCTTGCCCACACAAATTCTTGGGCACACCAACGCCCTTCTGCCCATGTCCACTGAAACAACCTCTCCCTGGCAGCACACCCCAGCAGGAGGCTCCTATAATAACCAAAAAAACATAGACACAGAATCCTTTACCTGTTAAAGAATTTGTAGTGACCACGCCGTCCTACTGTCCCGCTCAAGCACACTCAGGTACAGCTGTCAGACAGGGAACACTGCCCATACTTTCAGTACCTCAAAGGACAGGGACTACACCAATTATTCTGCTGGATAACCGGTTCTACCGCTTGCCCCCCTCACACTGCAAAAAGCTTCCTTTCTCTAACAAGCAAGGTTCAAATTCAGTGCTGTCCACTGTCCTTTCTTCTGGCAGCAGACGGTCATGCAAAAGGGCTGGCTCTCTTCTCATCCTTCCCTAACATCTGGGATTTATACGCAAGGATAAGATCTACCAAGAGTATCCTTGTGTCCCGACTCAAAACTGCCTGCTGTCTCAGCTTCTCCACATCGTAAGGAAGCTCCAGGCCCATCAGCCCTGCACTGGAGCTGCTCCACCATATCCATGTCTGTCTTCCACCTCGGAACGTAAACTTGAATCACCTGCACTGAGCAGAAATAAAAGAGTGCATCCTCCAGCGTGCTAGCGATGCTCTTCCCAATGGCCTTCTGGAGAACAATGAACTCTTTTGTCACACGGCTGCGTTGTTGCCCTACCATCACCTTGCTCGCCAACAGCAAAACCCAGGTGCTTTTCAGCAAAGCTGGCTGCCACCCTCTCATTTCCATTACTCCCTGTTACCGCTTCCCATCTGCAGGACTTCACTGTCCCCTCCTGCTGCCTCTGGATGTCCCTCTGTGACACACAACCCAGCCTCTCCACATCCTTCACAAACGAGGACTATTCACCTGGGCCATCGGCTGCTCCTTCCCATCTTCTACCATTTACAAACTCACTGGGACCTCTACCATCGCCCAGCTTTTTAATACAGGCGCTGAACACTGCTGGCCTTACTACCGAGCCTTGACACAATCGGGGCACTTCACCACACTGCTGCATTCAGCCACTTTCAAGCCCACCCCTGCGTCCTCTTTGACAGTTTCTCTGGGATCGCGTCATGGGAGGAAGCCTCAATGCCTTTACTAAAGGCAAGGCAATCAACTGTCACGGCCCCCCGTCATCCACCAGGCACATCACTTCAGTGTAGAGGAAACTGAGGTGGCTTTGTACATCCACTGCTTTCTGCAAGGATTGCCTTCACTTCCTCCCCACTGACTAACATCAGGTCAACCAGCCTGAAGTTTCTCTCAGCTTCCTTCTTCATTTCTTGAACGCAGGAGGGAGATGAGTCTCTCCCATTCTTCAGGAATCACTTCAATTCACCAGGACCTTATAGGGTCAACTGAAAAGGGCCTTACAAAGACATCAGGCACGTCCCTCAGCATCTGTGCGAGAAACTTGTCAGGTCCTGTAGACTTTTGCACACCCAGGGGCACAAGTTCTTCATTTGACCCAGCAACCGGCAGCATGCATCTTTCCCACATCCCACCGGGCAGCACAAAGGGAACTCCAGATGGCACTGTGTCAGACCAAAGCCCAGGCTTCCATCTGAATGATCCCCGATAAGGGTGGCATAGAGAGAGGACACTGGGACTTTTCTGGGACTAAGGCAGTACTCTTAACTCCAAAAGCCCTGTTAGCTCTGACACAGCCCCACACGGACAGCATCCTGCTCTGGTTGTCCACCCCAGGCGCACAGCAGGCAGCCTCCTTTCTGCGGCTGCACCTCTGTAAGCACCAGGGGCAGCAGACACCTGAGCAGGCAGCACTCCCAGGGGGAGAGGGAGACAGGCTGAAGACTGCTTTGTCACGTGGGACAAAGGCAAGGAAGGAGGGAATGCAATTCCAGTGGCACCAGGCCCAAGAGGCACTGAGGCATGGAGCAGCTTAACAAGGATGCCAGGACATGGCGTACACACCTCACAACACAGCCACAAACCACCACCACAAGTGCCACACGGTGACCTCACTCCTGATACCCACCCACCACTCACACTTTCAGCACGTATGGACTCAAATACCAGTCCCACGTGAACACTGCCAACAGGGTCAAAGGAATACAACCACAAGAGAAGGAAATGAAAAGGCAGCATTTGGGGAAGACAAAAACACATCGTGTCATCACTGGCCAAGCATAGGCACGCAAGTGCTGTTCGCTGCACGCAATGCTGTCTTGCGCAGAGGCTCTCTCCAAGCCCTCAGGCACTCACACAGCAGCATAAAAGCCGGCCCTGGGCCTTGCTCCCTCACACCACTCTCCTGACACCTTCTCCTCTCAGCTCGTCCAGGTGAGCCTGAATCCCTTGCTGCCTTTCTTTGGCCACCCCACCTGGCCAAACTCTCCATACCTTGCTCTGACCCCAAACTCTGCTGCCCTTCCACCTCCTCTCTGTCATGCTCCCCACAACCCCTAATCAGACGTCAAGAACCCAACGGCATTGCTTCCCTCACCCCTCAACACCCTCTGCTCACACAACACCCTCTCTTGCAGAGACCCTCCACTCCACAGCCATGTCCTGCTACAACCTCTGCCGCCCCTGCAGCGGGGGACCCACCCCGCTGGCTAACAGCTGCAACGAGCCCTGTGTCAGGCAGTGCCAGGACTCCCAAGTCGTCATCCAGCCCTCCACCGTCGTGGTCACCCTGCCGGGACCCATCCTCAGCTCCTTCCCCCAGAGCACCGCCGTCGGATCCTCCGCATCAGCTGCCGTGGGCAGTGCCCTCGACGCCCAGGGAGTGTCCATCTCCTCCGGCGGCTTCGGCTTCGGAGGCCTGGGCTGCTTCAACGGTGCGAGAGCCCGCTACCCCTGCTAAGGGCCTGCACCCACACCCTGACACCAAACA
The DNA here is from genome assembly GCF_951394365.1 of Tetrao urogallus. Lineage (NCBI taxonomy): Eukaryota > Metazoa > Chordata > Aves > Galliformes > Phasianidae > Tetrao > Tetrao urogallus. The sequence goes on from NC_136815.1 coordinate 749,751, forward strand.
CCTGCACCCTGCAACGTGCCTCACGCACTGACCAGGCACCTCTGGGTCACTGATGCCACATGGGCACACCAGCTATGGCTCTTCTTTTCAGGGAATGAAACAGGGAAGCATGGAACAACATCAGACCAGGCTGCCTGGAAACATGGCCGCTTAAACATTCCTCTGTCCTTGCACATGAAATTGTGCTCTTTCCACTTGGCGATCACCAAGTGGATCCTTCCTTTCAGTGTGTTTTCCTCAATAAAGTTCTCTTGCACGTCAGCCTCAGATTCCTCCTCTTCATTGTGGTTTGCACAATGCCCTTTCCACTTCACCCACTACAAAGACATGGCTCTAGAAACCATCAGGTCTGCTACAAAAGGGCCCCAACACCTCCTCTTGCAACCGTGTCTCCAACAAGAGCTTTGCTGCCTAGCACATGCCCTTCAGCACATAATACATTATCTACTCCTACACTAATAAAGTCTAGGCCACATTGACGCTCTTCTGCCCATGCTCTCTCCTACAACACCCCTGGGTCAGTACACACTTGATTCCTTTTCCACCTGGGCAAGATTCACTCATATTTACAACAAACATGGTCACAGAATCTTTTCTTTTTGTGCTATCGTCTTGATTTCTTACAGTGCAACAGCCCCGCTCAAGCACAGTCAGCAATAGCAGGCTGTCCACAATCACGTCCAGTCCCCGCACCCAGGCGTTTGGTGAAGACACTGAATGTCATTCTGTTCACTTCCCTTTCATTCCCTTCCCCGTCTTGGCCTGGACAACTCTGAACTCACCACATCAGGTCTCTGTCACTCCTCTCACACCAACAGATCCCTGCCTTCAGACACTTCTAAGAACATCTCAGCATCTACTTACCTGAGCAGTTTGCTGACAGTTTGCCTGTAAAGCATGTCATGGGAGGAAGCCTCAAAGCCATTCCTTAAGACAAAGGCATCAAATGTCACTTCACCCCCTCATGCACGTAACTAATCACTTCAGTGCCGAAAATCTGAGGTGGGCGTGTGCAGCTTTGTTCTCTACTTCCAACAACTTCTGAGCCATTCTGAGCATGGCTGTACTTTCTGGGAGGATTTCCACCACCTCCTTCCCCGGGACTAATGTCAGGCCGACCAGGATGAAGTTCCATCCGTCTTCATTCTTCACTACTTTAAGAAGGGAACAGCAAGAGTCTCTTACAGTTTACAGAAACCGCTTCTCATTACACTGATCCTTCTAACGTAATTGACGTCAGCATGGTCAACACAGCAGACCCTCACCACTCATGGGTGCAACTCTACAGGTTCATTCAACTCATGCAGAACCTTCCTGATCTCCACAAATCCAAGAATTACACACGCCCAAAAACAACACAAAGAATTCTTACTCTCTTCACTACGGACAGCCTGACACACTCCCTTACCATTTGGGATGCAAATACCCCCACAAACAACTCAGGTCTGCAGCCCACGAGACACTGCGTCCTCAGAGTTCACCGAGGAATTACTGAAACCCTCATTCTGAACAACAAACATATGAGTCCAACTCATGCCTCCACAACGTGCTCCTTCAAAATTAAACGGTGGATCTGAAGGCATTGCCCAACGTGTCTTGAAATCCAGCAGCCATGGTGCATCTGCACTGCCTTAGGGAGCCTGTTCCATGCCCACTGCTCTCTGGTGCAGAACCACAGTTGAAAAAAGACTTTGAGTTGGACTTGTGAGGCAACAGTTCACTCAACGCTTACTGTCTTTGCCTATCTCTGTGCCACACGTTTTCCCCAGAGCCATATGCAGAAAAACTAGGAAAATCTTGGCAGAAATCCTTAGAAATTACGCCTATTAGGATCCATTGCGGAATGACATGGGTATTCATTTCAGAAAGGGAAGAGCCATCTTCTCCGATCTGGGACACCCAGAATGCCCAGACCAGGCTTCCACGGCTGTTTGCAATTGGTACCTCCTCTAACAACAAAGGCACAAACCATATTGCACAAGTGCCAAGCCATGACCTCGCTGACTCCTTTTCTGTGCTTTGGACACAGAATCTTACGCATCCTCTGACACCAACGCGCCAAATCCCTCCTCTGCCCTCCAGTACTCTCACTTGGAACGTGCCACCACTGCCAAATGGACGCGTCCTCAGGTATGCAAAAAGGCAGATTGCTGGAAGAGCAACTCATTACAGATGAAACACAACACTACGCGATGCAAGAGTAGTACGCAGCATGGAGAGGAGATCCTTAACAGTCCACTGGTAAGCAGGAGGAACTTACCTCCAACTACACTTGCTGCCCTCCATCACAAGGCTCTGGGACCAGGCCTTCCACCAGCTGCTTTCCATCCACCTCGGAAGCTCTCCACTTGTCTAACCCACACTGCCTCAGCTTCTGCATGAGCGTGGCATGGGACACAGCCTCAAATCATACCATTATACAAATGCAGAACAGTGAAGGTTGGAAGGGATCTTTATCATCATCCCTTCTGTGGGCCGACGGCCTCCCAACAGGGCCCCATCCAACCTGGCCTTGAATGCCCCCAGGGATGCACAACGCACAAGTTGAAGGAGTAGCCTGTGCTAGGGCCTCACCAGCACCCGAGTCAAGAAGTTCTGCCTTACATTTAAACCAAATTTCTTCTCAATCCTTAAAAAAAAATCCTTTTGCAAGCAGACCATGTGAAAAGATGATTCCTCCCCCAGCCTGTAAGCTCCCTTCAAGTACTGGAAGGCCACCGTCAGATCTCCCTGGAACCAACTCTTCTCCAGGCTGAACAAGCCCAACTCCATCAGCCTTTCTTCACAGTAAACGCGCTCCACTCCTTTGATCTTCTCTGAGGACCTCCACTCAACCCACTGCACACAGCTTCCTCAGCATTCCGGCCTGACACCCGGAAAGCAGGCCTCACACACCTAGGCACATCCCATTCAACAGCCCCTCTCTCTACTTTGCTCCATCTTCTCCAGAAGAGGTCATGAAGGGGCTCATGGCTGCTTCATCCATTCACACACCCACCAATAAACGACCCCAACATCTCAACTCCACACATTGCACTCCTCAGTCTAAATGTATTAAAACCATCATGGATGGCCCGATGCTGAAACAGCACAGAAATGCCTGCCTCCTTGCTCCAAAACACAAATTTCAAAGCAAAAATGGAATCAAGGTGTTGACACAGCACAATCAATACAGAAGACAACGACTAAGCTCAAGGAAAGCAAATTCAGAAGAAGGCAGGAAGGGAGTGCAGTGCAGTGCAACCAGCAGCGTCTCAAGCCAAACGCACACGGGAATCACAGAACAGCCCTCTAAGGAGGCCTGCCTTCAGCACCTCACAAAGTGGCCACAAACACGACTGCATGAGTAGCACACGACGGCATCACTAACGAGACCACATCACTCCTCCAAAGCTTTGCACAAGCCTTCCAACATCTTCCAAGACATGCGCCTTCCTCGTCACTCCCGTCACACTCAAAAGTGCCGACAGGGTCAAAGGATCACATCCACAACACGAGGAAATGAAAAGGAAGTGTTGTGGGAAGGCAAACACACCCCACCTCATGACTGGCCAGGCTCTGGCACGCAAGAGCTGCTCACTGCACAATGCTGCCATGCGCAGAGGCTCTCTCCAAGCCCTCAGGCACTCACACAGCAGCATAAAAGCCGGCCCTGGGCCTCCCTCCCTCACACCACTCTCCTGACACCTTCTCTTCTGAGCTCTTCCAGGTGAGCCTGCAACCCCATTCCCTTCAATCCCTGCCCCACCTGGCCAAGTTCTCCACAACTCCTCTGCCCCCAGATCTTGCATAATCCCAATGCCACACTCCCTGCACCTGAACCCACTTCTCCCTTCTCCCTTGGTCACCGCAGCACAGCTCCTTACACCCACAAAACCCCCCTCACACCCAACACCCTCTCTTGCAGAGACCCTCCACCCCACAGCCATGTCCTGCTACAACCTCTGCCGCCCCTGCAGTGGGGGACCCACCCCGCTGGCTAACAGCTGCAACGAGCCCTGTGTCAGGCAGTGCCAGGACTCCCAAGTCGTCATCCAGCCCTCCACCGTCGTGGTCACCCTGCCGGGACCCATCCTCAGCTCCTTCCCCCAGAGCACCGCCGTCGGATCCTCCGCATCAGCAGCTGTGGGCAGCGCCCTCGACGCCCAGGGAGTGTCCATCTCCTCCGGCGGCTTCGGCTTCGGAGGCCTGGGCTGCTTCAACGGCGCGAGAGCCCGCTACCCCTGCTAAGGGCCTGCGCCCACACCCTGACACCAAACACCTGCACCCTGCAAGGCACCTCATGCACTGAGCTCACGTCTCTGTGTCACTCATGGCACAAGGCCACACCAGCCATGGATCTTCTTCTCATGGCACAAAACAAGCAAGCAGAGAACACCCTCGGAACATGCCGTCTGCAAACATGAGTGCACTTACTTCCTCCTGTCTCTGCACCTTACATCGTGACCTTTCCACTTGGCGATCACCAAGTGTATCCTTCCTTTCAGTGTGTTTTCCTCAATAAAGTTCTCATGCATGCCAGCAGCACATTTCTCCTCTTCATTCCTTTGCTTAATGCTCTTTCCGTTTCACCCATTACAAAGACATGGCTCTAGACATGATCGTGTTGGGTCCCAGAGGCCCCACGACCTCCTCTTGCAACCACGTCACCTTGTCAACAAGAGCACTGGTGGCTAGCAGATGGCATTCTGCTCATCACCTATTATCTTCTGCAAAGAAAGGGAAATAGTCCAATTGCACTGCTCAAGTGCAGTCAGGAATAGCAGGCTGTCCACAGTCAGCTCCACTCCCATCACCCGGGCTTTTCATGACGATACTGAACAGCACTGGCCTCACTTCCCAGTCTTGGCCAAAACAGCTACGAACTCACAACATCACGACTCTGTTTTACTCACCTCAGACCTCCGGACCCTTGTGGTCAGCCACTTTACAGACCAACTCAGCATCCATTTCCCTGTACAGATCGCACACACTTTGCCCATCAGCACATCCAGGGAGAAAACCTCAAAGCCTTCGCTAAAGGCAAAGGCACTGCACGCCCTTATGCGCAAAGCTGCTCACTTCAAAGTAGAAAAACGCAGGTAGGTTTGCCCTTTCGTGCTCTCTATTCCCACCACTTCTTAGCCAGTCGGAGGGAATCCCATGACAGCTATCCACATTGAGCACTCCCCATCATGTTCTTCTTCCTCTGGCATATGGCAACACAGTCCGGGATTTCCTCTTCACTTCCCCAGCGGCACAGGACACTTCCACAGATATCTATTTTGCCACTCTTCCTTCTTCCTTCTCCTTCAAGACAGCAGGGCTATGAGCTCTGGCCCGCACATCACAAGCCCCTCCCAGGCACTCTGACCTCTCCAAGACAAATGACGGCGCCCTTGCAAGGACATCTCATGGCTCCCTCAGCATTCATGGGTAGAACCAGGCCGACCTCACAGCCTTGAGCACGTCCACCCTACTTCTCTTCATCTCCCTTAGCAACAAGCGCTATTCACCTCAGCAGCAAGCCACAGAGCACTCACCTCAGCTGAACGGGGGCATGAGATATGATTTAGGGGCCTGTGGTAGCAGTGGTGGTGGGAGGACGGTTGGACTAGATGACCTTGTCGGTCCTTTCCAACCTCGCGATTCTATCATTCTATCATTCTACGGCCTGCAACCTTCAGCCATGTGCTTGACCACATGGCCAGGAGTGGCTCACGGCTGCATCTCCACGTAGCATGCATGCTTCCAATTTCCCTGTGCAATCTCCAAATCCTCACGGCAACCATCAAAGGCCATGCAGAGAAACGGCCTCAGCCAACTGACATTCGACTCCACAGGGATCCCACAGCGCCTGCTTCAGCCTTCATCACCAGCACCCTCCCGTTCTGCTCAGGGCTTGCTACCTCTCAACCACGCCTGAGACAACTGTGTCCTGACCTCACAAACCCCCTCCTCTGCCTAAATAAGCCACAATCCCCACACAGAGCCCTGCGCTGAAACTACACCAAAGACGCAGGAAACCAGTTCCCAAATCAAACCTTGACAGATTAGAGGAACCCAGATGTCTGCAAAGCACACCCAATGGGAAAGAGAAGGGCAAAGCACATGGAAAGGGACAGGTAGCGAAAGCAAGCAGGGAGCAAATGCCACACAAGGGTCTCATGCCGGACGCACTTGCAAAGCCCAGAGCAGCCTGCGAGGATGCCACGAAATGGGATCCTCACCACACAAGGCACCACACAAACCACCCTACATCAGTGCTACGCAGTGACCTCACTCCTAAGACCACAACTCTTCCATGCCTTAGATGCATCTCCCAACCACCATCATGAGACACACCTTCCAAGTAAATGCAACAAAATAGTCATTTTCCCTTAAAAACTGCCGACAAGGTCAAAGGATCAAATCCACAACAAAAGGTAATGAAAAGAGAGAGCTGTGGAAGGCAAACACACCCCACCTCATGACCTGCCAGCCTCTGACACGCAAGAGCTGCTCACTGCACAATGCTGCCATGCGCAGAGGCTCTCTCCAAGCCCTCAGGCACTCACACAGCAGCATATAAGCCGGCCCTGGGACTCGCTCCCTCACACCACTCTTCCTGGCACCTTCTCCTCTGCAAACCTCCAGGTAAGCCTGCACCCTGCTGCCCTCCTTCACCCAGCGCAACTGGCCCAGCTCTCCACAACACCTCTGCCCCCAACCCCTGCAACCTTCCTGCATCCCCACAGCCACACTGCCCACAGCTCCACATCACGACACCCAACTCCCTGGGAACCCAACGCCATTGCTTCCTTCAACCCTCAAAAAACCGCACTCACCCAACGCCCTCTCTTGCAGAGACCCTCCACTCCACAGCCATGTCCTGCTACGACCTCTGCCGCCCCTGCAGTGGGGGACCCACCCCGCTGGCTAACAGCTGCAACGAGCCCTGTGTCAGGCAGTGCCAGGACTCCCAAGTCGTCATCCAGCCCTCCACCGTCGTGGTCACCCTGCCAGGACCCATCCTCAGCTCCTTCCCCCAGAGCACCGCCGTCGGATCCTCCGCATCAGCTGCCGTGGGCAGCGCCCTCAACGCCCAGGGAGTGTCCATCTCCTCCGGCGGCTTCGGATTTGGAGGCCTGGGCTGCTTCAACGGCGGGAGAGCCCGCTACCCCTGCTAAGGGCCTGCGCCCACACCCTGACACCAACCACCTGCACCCTGCAACGCGCCTCACGCACTGACCATGCACCTCTGGGTCACTGATGCCAAATGGGCTCACCAGCTACGGCTCTTCTTTTTACTGCACGAAACAGGGAAGCATGGAACAACATCAGACCATGCTGCCTGGAAACATGACCGCTTAAACTTTCCTCTGTCCTTGCACTTGAAATTGTGCTCTTTCCACTTGGCGATCACCAAGTGAATCCTTCCTTTTAGTGTTTTTCCCTCAATAAAGTTATCTTGCACGTCAGCCTCAGATTCCTCCTCTTCATTGTGGTTTGCACAATGCCCTTTCCACTTCACCCACTACAAAGACATGGCTCTAGAAACCATCAGGTCTGCTACAAAAGGGCCCCAACACCTCCTCTTGCAACCGTGTCTCCAACAAGAGCTTTGCTGCCTAGCACATGCCCTTCAGCACATAATACATTATCTACTCCTACACTAATAAAGTCTAGGCCACATTGACGCTCTTCTGCCCATGCTCTCTCCTACAACACCCCTGGGTCAGCACACACTTGATTCCTTTTCCACCTGGGCAAGATTCACTCATATTTACAACAAACATGGTCACAGAATCTTTTCTTTTTGTGCTATCGTCTTGATTTCTTACAGTGCAACAGCCCCGCTCAAGCACAGTCAGCAATAGCAGGCTGTCCTCAATCACGTCCAGTCCCTGCACCCAGGCGTTTGGTGAAGACACTGAACGTCATTCTGTTCACTTCCCTTTCATTCACTTCCCCGTCTTGGCCTGGACAACTCTGAACTCACCACATCAGGTCTCTGTCACTCCTCTCACACCAACAGATCCCTGCCTTCAGACACTTCTAAGAACATCTCAGCATCTACTTACCTGAGCAGTTTGCTGACAGTTTGCCTGTAAAGCATGTCATGGGAGGAAGCCTCAAAGCCATTCCTAAAGGCAAGGGCATCAAATGTCACTTCACCCCCTCATGCACATAACTAATCACTTCAGTGCCGAAAATCTGAGGTGGGCGTGTGCAACTTTGTTCTCTACTTCCAACAACTTCTGTTGCTGAGCCATTCTGAGCATGGCTGTACTTTCTGGGAGGATTTCCACCACCTCCTTCCCCGGGACTAATGTCAGGCCGACCAGGCTGAAGTTCCATCCGTCTTCATTCTTCACTACTTTAAGATGGGAACAGCAAGAGTCTCTTACAGTTTACAGAAACCGCTTCTCATTACACTGATCCTTCTAACGTAATTGATGTCAGCATGGTCAACACAGCAGACCCTCACCACTCATGGGTGCAACTCTACAGGTTCATTCAACTCATGCAGAACCTTCCTGATCTCCACAAATCCAAGAATTACACACGCCCAAAAACAACACAAAGAACTCTTACTCTCTTCACTACGGACAGCCTGACACACTCCCTTACCATTTGGGATGCAAATACCCCCACAAACAACTCAGGTCTGCAGCCCACGAGACACTGCGTCCTCAGAGTTCACCGAGGAATTACTGAAACCCTCATTCTGAACAACAAACATATGAGTCCAACTCATGCCTCCACAACGTGCTCCTTCAAAATTAAACGGTGGATCTGAAGGCATTGCCCAACGTGTCTTGAAATCCAGCAGCCATGGTGCATCTGCACTGCCTTAGGGAGCCTGTTCCATGCCCACTGCCCTCTGGTGCAGAACCACAGTTGAAAAAAGACTTTGAGTTGGACTTGTGAGGCAACAGTTCACTCAACGCTTACTGTCTTTGCCTATCTCTGTGCCACACGCTTTCCCCAGAGCCATATGCAGAAAAACTAGGAAAATCTTGGCAGAAATCCTTAGAAATTACGCCTATTAGGATCCATTGCGGAATGACATGGGTATTCATTTCAGAAAGGGAAGAGCCATCTTCTCCGACCTGGGACACCCAGAATGCCCAGACCAGGCTTCCACGGCTGTTTGCAATTGGCACCTCCTCTAACAACAAAGGCACAAACCATATTGCACAAGTGCCAAGCCATGACCTCGCTGACTCCTTTTCTGTGCTTTGGACACAGAATCTTCCGCATCCTCTGACAACAACGTGCCAAATCCCTCCTCTGCCCTCCAGTACTCTCACTTGGAACGTGCCACCACTGCCAAATGGACGCGTCCTCAGGTATGCAAAAAGGCAGATTGCTGGAAGAGCAACTCATAACAGATGAAACGCAACACTACGCGATGCAAGAGTAGTACGCAGCATGGAGAGGAGATCCTTAACAGTCCACTGGTAAGCAGGAGGAACTTACCTCCAACTACACATGCTGCCCTCCATCACAAGGCTCTGGGACCAGGCCTTCCACCAGCTGCTTTCCGTCCACCTCGGAAGCTCTCCACTTGTCTAACCAACACTGCCTCAGCTTCTGCATGAGCGTGGCATGGGACACAGCCTCAAATCATACCATTATACAAATGTGGAACGGTGAAGGTTGGAAGGGCTGACGGCCTCCCAACAGGGCCCCATCCAACCTGGCCTTGAATGAAAAACCAGGGATGAACAACGCACAAGTTGACTGGGCAGCCTGTGACAGGGCCTCACCAGCACCCGAGTCAAGAAGTTCTGCCTTACATCTAAACCAAATTTCTTCTCAATCCTTCAAAACCTCCTATTGCAAGCAGACTGTGTAAAAAGATGATTCCCCTCCCACCTGAAAGCTCCCTTCAAGTACTGGAAGGCCACCGTCAGATCTCCCTGGAACCAACTCTTCTCCAGGCTGAACAAGCCCAACTCCATCAGCCTTTCTTCACAGTAAACGCGCTCCACTCCTTTGATCTTCTCTGAGGACCTCCACTCAACCCACTGCACACAGCTTCCTCAGCATTCCGGCCTGACACCCGGAAAGCAGGCCTCACACACCTAGGCACATCCCGTACAACAGCCTCCCTTTCTACTTTGCTCCATCTTCTCCAGAAGAGGCCATGAAGGGGCTCATGGCTGCTTCATCCATTCACACACTCACCAATAAACGACCCCAGCATCTCAACTCCACACATTGAACTCCTCTGCCTAAATGTATTAAAACCATCATGGATGGCCAGACGCTGAAACAGCACAGAAAAGCCTGCCTCCTTGCTCCAAAACACAATTTTCAAAACAAAAATGGAATCAAGGTGTTGACACAGCACACCCAATGTAGAAGACAACCACTAAGCTCAAGGAAAGCAAATTCAGAAGAAGGCAGGCAGGGAGTGCTGTACAGTACAATTAGCAGCGTCTCAAGCCAAACGCACCTGGGAATCACAGAACGGCCCTCTAAGGAGGCCAGGAATGGGGTCCGCGCCTCATAAAGTGGCCACAAACACGACTGCATGAGTAGCACACGACGGCATCACTAACGAGACCACATCACTCCTCCAAAGCTTTGCACAATCCCTCCAACATCTTCCAAGAGATGCGCCTTCCTCGTCACTCCCGTCACACTCAAAAGTGCCGACAGGGTCAAAGGATCAAATCCACAACACGAGGAAATGAAAAGGAAGTGTTGTGGGAAGGCAAACACACCCCACCTCATGACTGGCCAGGCTCTGGCACGCAAGAGCTGCTCACTGCACAATGCTGCCATGCGCAGAGGCTCTCTCCAAGCCCTCAGGCACTCACACAGCAGCATAAAAGCCGGCCCTGGGCCTTGCTCCCTCACACCACTCTCCTGACACCTTCTCCTCTCAGCTCTTCCAGGTGAGCCTGAATCCCTTGCTGCCTTTCTTTGGCCTCCCCACCTGGCCAAACTCTCCATACCTTGCTCTGACCCCAAAATCTGCAGCCCTTCCACCTCCTCTCTGTCATGCTCCCCACAACCCCTAATCAGACGTCAAGAACCCAACGGCATTGCTTCCCTCACCCCTCAACACCCTCCGCTCACACAACACCCTCTCTTCCAGAGACGCTCCACCCCACAGCCATGTCCTGCTACAACCTCTGCCGCCCCTGCAGTGGGGGACCCACCCCGCTGGCTAACAGCTGCAACGAGCCCTGTGTCAGGCAGTGCCAGGACTCCCAAGTCGTTATCCAGCCCTCCACCGTCGTGGTCACCCTGCCGGGACCCATCCTCAGCTCCTTCCCCCAGAGCACCGCCGTCGGATCCTCCGCATCAGCTGCCGTGGGCAGCGCCCTCAACGCCCAGGGAGTGTCCATCTCCTCCGGCGCCTTCGGCTTCGGAGGCCTGGGCTGCTTCAACGGCGCGAGAGCCCGCTACCCCTGCTAAGGGCCTGCGCCCACACCCTGACACCAAACACCTGCACCCTGCAACGTGCCTCACGCACTGACCAGGCACCTCTGGGTCACTGATGCCAAATGGGCTCACCAGCTATGGCTCTTCTTTTCACCGCACGAAACAGGGAAGCATGGAACAACATCAGACCAGGCTGCCTGGAAACATGGCCGCTTAAACATTCCTCTGTCCTTGCACATGAAATTGTGCTCTTTCCACTTGGCGATCTCCAAGTGGATCCTTCCTTTCAGTGTGTTTTCCTCAATAAAGTTCTCTTGCACGTCAGCCTCAGATTCCTCCTCTTCATTGTGGTTTGCACAATGCCCTTTCCACTTCACCCACTACAAAGACATGGCTCTAGAAACCATCAGGTCTGCTACAAAAGGGCCCCAACACCTCCTCTTGCAACCGTGTCTCCAACAAGAGCTTTGCTGCCTAGCACATGCCCTTCAGCACATAATACATTATCTACTCCTACACTAATAAAGTCTAGGCCACATTGACGCTCTTCTGCCCATGCTCTCTCCTACAACACCCCTGGGTCAGCACACACTTGATTCCTTTTCCACCTGGGCAAGATTCACTCATATTTACAACAAACATGGTCACAGAATCTTTTCTTTTTGTGCTATCGTCTTGATTTCTTACAGTGCAACAGCCCCGCTCAAGCACAGTCAGCAATAGCAGGCTGTCCACAATCATGTCCAGTCCCCGCACCCAGGCGTTTGGTGAAGACACTGAATGTCATTCTGTTCACTTCCCTTTCATTCACTTCCCCGTCTTGGCCTGGACAACTCTGAACTCACCACATCAGGTCTCTGTCACTCCTCTCACACCAACAGATCCCTGCCTTCAGACACTTCTAAGAACATCTCAGCATCTACTTACCTGAGCAGTTTGCTGACAGTTTGCCTGTAAAGCATGTCATGGGAGGAAGCCTCAAAGCCATTCCTAAAGGCAAGGGCATCAAATGTCACTTCACCCCCTCATGCACATAACTAATCACTTCAGTGCCGAAAATCTGAGGTGGGCGTGTGCAACTTTGTTCTCTACTTCCAACAACTTCTGTTGCTGAGCCATTCTGTGCATGGCTGTACTTTCTGGGAGGATTTCCACCACCTCCTTCCCCGGGACTAATGTCAGGCCGACCAGGATGAAGTTCCATCCGTCTTCATTCTTCACTACTTTAAGATGGGAACAGCAAGAGTCTCTTACAGTTTACAGAAACCGCTTCTCATTACACTGATCCTTCTAACGTAATTGATGTCAGCATGGTCAACACAGCAGACCCTCACCACTCATGGGTGCAACTCTACAGGTTCATTCAACTCATGCAAAACCTTCCTGATCTCCACAAATCCAAGAATTACACACGCCCAAAAACAACACAAAGAGCTCTTACTCTCTTCACTACGGACAGCCTGACACACTCCCTTACCATTTGGGATGCAAATACCCCCACAAACAACTCAGGTCTGCAGCCCATGAGACACTGCGTCCTCAGAGTTCACCGAGGAATTACTGAAACCCTCATTCTGAACAACAAACATATGAGTCCAACTCATGCCTCCACAACGTGCTCCTTCAAAATTAAACGGTGGATCTGAAGGCATTGCCCAACGTGTCTTGAAATCCAGCAGCCATGGTGCATCTGCACTGCCTTAGGGAGCCTGTTCCATGCCCACTGCCCTCTGGTGCAGAACCACAGTTGAAAAAAGACTTTGAGTTGGACTTGTGAGGCAACAGTTCACTCAACGCTTACTGTCTTTGCCTATCTCTGTGCCACACGCTTTCCCCAGAGCCATATGCAGAAAAACTCGGAAAATCATGGCAGAAATCCTTAGAAATTATGCCTATTAGGATCCATTGCGGAATGACATGGGTATTCATTTCAGAAAGGGAAGAGCCATCTTCTCCGACCTGGGACACCCAGAATGCCCAGACCAGGCTTCCACGGCTGTTTGCAATTGGCACCTCCTCTAACAACAAAGGCACAAACCATATTGCACAAGTGCCAAGCCATGACCTCGCTGACTCCTTTTCTGTGCTTTGGACACAGAATCTTCCGCATCCTCTGACACCAACGTGCCAAATCCCTCCTCTGCCCTCCAGTACTCTCACTTGGAACGTGCCACCACTGCCAAATGGACGCGTCCTCAGGTATGCAAAAAGGCAGATTGCTGGAAGAGCAACTCATAACTGATGACACGCAACACTACGCGATGCAAGAGTAGTACGCAGCATGGAGAGGAGATCCTTAACAGTCCACTGGTAAGCAGGAGGAACTTACCTCCAACTACACATGCTGCCCTCCATCACAAGGCTCTGGGACCAGGCCTTCCACCAGCTGCTTTCCGTCCACCTCGGAAGCTCTCCACTTGTCTAACCAACACTGCCTCAGCTTCTGCATGAGCGTGGCATGGGACACAGCCTCAAATCATACCATTATACAAATGTGGAACGGTGAAGGTTGGAAGGGCTGACGGCCTCCCAACAGGGCCCCATCCAACCTGGCCTTGAATGAAAAACCAGGGATGAACAACGCACAAGTTGACTGGGCAGCCTGTGACAGGGCCTCACCAGCACCCGAGTCAAGAAGTTCTGCCTTACATCTAAACCAAATTTCTTCTCAATCCTTCAAAACCTCCTATTGCAAGCAGACTGTGTAAAAAGATGATTCCCCTCCCACCTGAAAGCTCCCTTCAAGTACTGGAAGGCCACCGTCAGATCTCCCTGGAACCAACTCTTCTCCAGGCTGAACAAGCCCAACTCCATCAGCCTTTCTTCACAGTAAACGCGCTCCACTCCTTTGATCTTCTCTGAGGACCTCCACTCAACCCACTGCACACAGCTTCCTCAGCATTCCGGCCTGACACCCGGAAAGCAGGCCTCACACACCTAGGCACATCCCGTACAACAGCCTCCCTTTCTACTTTGCTCCATCTTCTCCAGAAGAGGCCATGAAGGGGCTCATGGCTGCTTCATCCATTCACACACTCACCAATAAACGACCCCAGCATCTCAACTCCACACATTGAACTCCTCTGTCTAAATGTATTAAAACCATCATGGATGGCCAGACGCTGAAACAGCACAGAAAAGCCTGCCTCCTTGCTCCAAAACACAATTTTCAAAACAAAAATGGAATCAAGGTGTTGACACAGCACACCCAATGTAGAAGACAACCACTAAGCTCAAGGAAAGCAAATTCAGAAGAAGGCAGGCAGGGAGTGCTGTACAGTACAATTAGCAGCGTCTCAAGCCAAACGCACCTGGGAATCACAGAACGGCCCTCTAAGGAGGCCAGGAATGGGGTCCGCGCCTCATAAAGTGGCCACAAACACGACTGCATGAGTAGCACACGACGGCATCACTAACGAGACTCACATCACTCCTCCAAAGCTTTGCACAATCCCTCCAACATCTTCCAAGAGATGCGCCTTCCTCGTCACTCCCGTCACACTCAAAAGTGCCGACAGGGTCAAAGGATCAAATCCACAACACGAGGAAATGAAAAGGAAGTGTTGTGGGAAGGCAAACACACCCCACCTCATGACTGGCCAGGCTCTGGCACGCAAGAGCTGCTCACTGCACAATGCTGCCATGCGCAGAGGCTCTCTCCAAGCCCTCAGGCACTCACACAGCAGCATAAAAGCCGGCCCTGGGCCTTGCTCCCTCACACCACTCTCCTGACACCTTCTCCTCTCAGCTCTTCCAGGTGAGCCTGAATCCCTTGCTGCCTTTCTTTGGCCTCCCCACCAGGCCTAACTCTCCATACCTTGCTCTGACCCCAAAATCTGCAGCCCTTCCACCTCCTCTCTGTCATGCTCCCCACAACCCCAAATCAGACGTCAAGAACCCAACGGCATTGCTTCCCTCACCCCTCAACACCCTCCGCTCACACAACACCCTCTCTTCCAGAGACGCTCCACCCCACAGCCATGTCCTGCTACAACCTCTGCCGCCCCTGCAGCGGGGGACCCACCCCGCTGGCTAACAGCTGCAACGAGCCCTGTGTCAGGCAGTGCCAGGACTCCCAAGTCGTCATCCAGCCCTCCACCGTCGTGGTCACCCTGCCGGGACCCATCCTCAGCTCCTTCCCCCAGAGCACCGCCGTCGGATCCTCCGCATCAGCTGCCGTGGGCAGCGCCCTCAACGCCCAGGGAGTGTCCATCTCCTCCGGCGGCTTCGGCTTCGGAGGCCTGGGCTGCTTCAACGGCGCGAGAGCCCGCTACCCCTGCTAAGGGCCTGCGCCCACACCCTGACACCAAACACCTGCACCCTGCAACGCGCCTCACGCACTGACCAGGCACCTCTGGGACACTGATGCCAAATGGGCTCACCAGCTATGGCTCTTCTTTTCACCGCACGAAACAGGGAAGCATGGAACAACATCAGACCAGGCTGCCTGGAAACATGGCCGCTTAAACATTCCTCTGTCCTTGCACATGAAATTGTGCTCTTTCCACTTGGCGATCTCCAAGTGGATCCTTCCTTTCAGTGTGTTTTCCTCAATAAAGTTCTCTTGCACGTCAGCCTCAGATTCCTCCTCTTCATTGTGGTTTGCACAATGCCCTTTCCACTTCACCCACTACAAAGACATGGCTCTAGAAACCATCAGGTCTGCTACAAAAGGGCCCCAACACCTCCTCTTGCAACCGTGTCTCCAACAAGAGCTTTGCTGCCTAGCACATGCCCTTCAGCACATAATACATTATCTACTCCTACACTAATAAAGTCTAGGCCACATTGACGCTCTTCTGCCCATGCTCTCTCCTACAACACCCCTGGGTCAGCACACACTTGATTCCTTTTCCACCTGGGCAAGATTCACTCATATTTACAACAAACATGGTCACAGAATCTTTTCTTTTTGTGCTATCGTCTTGATTTCTTACAGTGCAACAGCCCCGCTCAAGCACAGTCAGCAATAGCAGGCTGTCCACAATCATGTCCAGTCCCCGCACCCAGGCGTTTGGTGAAGACACTGAACGTCATTCTGTTCACTTCCCTTTCATTCACTTCCCCGTCTTGGCCTGGACAACTCTGAACTCACCACATCAGGTCTCTGTCACTCCTCTCACACCAACAGATCCCTGCCTTCAGACACTTCTAAGAACATCTCAGCATCTACTTACCTGAGCAGTTTGCTGACAGTTTGCCTGTAAAGCATGTCATGGGAGGAAGCCTCAAAGCCATTCCTAAAGGCAAGGGCATCAAATGTCACTTCACCCCCTCATGCACATAACTAATCACTTCAGTGCCGAAAATCTGAGGTGGGCGTGTGCAACTTTGTTCTCTACTTCCAATAACTTCTGTTGCTGAACCATTCTGAGCATGGCTGTACTTTCTGGGAGGATTTCCACCACCTCCTTCCCCGGGACTAATGTCAGGCCGACCAGGATGAAGTTCCATCCGTCTTCATTCTTCACTACTTTAAGATGGGAACAGCAAGAGTCTCTTACAGTTTACAGAAACCGCTTCTCATTACACTGATCCTTCTAACGTAATTGATGTCAGCATGGTCAACACAGCAGACCCTCACCACTCATGGGTGCAACTCTACAGGTTCATTCAACTCATGCAAAACCTTCCTGATCTCCACAAATCCAAGAATTACACACGCCCAAAAACAACACAAAGAGCTCTTACTCTCTTCACTACGGACAGCCTGACACACTCCCTTACCATTTGGGATGCAAATACCCCCACAAACAACTCAGGTCTGCAGCCCACGAGACACTGCGTCCTCAGAGTTCACCGAGGAATTACTGAAACCCTCATTCTGAACAACAAACATATGAGTCCAACTCATGCCTCCACAACGTGCTCCTTCAAAATTAAACGGTGGATCTGAAGGCATTGCCCAACGTGTCTTGAAATCCAGCAGCCATGGTGCATCTGCACTGCCTTAGGGAGCCTGTTCCATGCCCACTGCCCTCTGGTGCAGAACCACAGTTGAAAAAAGACTTTGAGTTGGACTTGTGAGGCAACAGTTCACTCAACGCTTACTGTCTTTGCCTATCTCTGTGCCACACGCTTTCCCCAGAGCCATATGCAGAAAAACTAGGAAAATCTTGGCAGAAATCCTTAGAAATTACGCCTATTAGGATCCATTGCGGAATGACATGGGTATTCATTTCAGAAAGGGAAGAGCCATCTTCTCCGACCTGGGACACCCAGAATGCCCAGACCAGGCTTCCACGGCTGTTTGCAATTGGCACCTCCTCTAACAACAAAGGCACAAACCATATTGCACAAGAGCCAAGCCATGACCTCGCTGACTCCTTTTCTGTGCTTTGGACACAGAATCTTCCGCATCCTCTGACAACAACGTGCCAAATCCCTCCTCTGCCCTCCAGTACTCTCACTTGGAACGTGCCACCACTGCCAAATGGACGCGTCCTCAGGTATGCAAAAAGGCAGATTGCTGGAAGAGCAACTCATAACTGATGACACGCAACACTACGCGATGCAAGAGTAGTACGCAGCATGGAGAGGAGATCCTTAACAGTCCACTGGTAAGCAGGAGGAACTTACCTCCAACTGCACTTGCTGCCCTCCATCACAAAGCTCTATGACCAGGCCTTCCACCAGCTGCTTTCCGTCCACATCGGAAGCTCTCCACTTGTCTAACCAACACTGCCTCAGCTTCTGCATGAGCGTGGCATGGGACACAGCCTCAAATCATACCATTATACAAATGTGGAATGGTGAAGGTTGGAAGGGCTGACGGCCTCCCAACAGGGCCCCATCCAACCTGGCCTTGAATGAAAAACTAGGGATGAACAACGCACAAGTTGACTGGGCAGCCTGTGACAGGGCCTCACCAGCACCCGAGTCAAGAAGTTCTGCCTTACATCTAAACCAAATTTCTTCTCAATCCTTCAAAACCTCCTATTGCAAGCAGACTGTGTAAAAAGATGATTCCCCTCCCACCTGAAAGCTCCCTTCAAGTACTGGAAGGCCACCGTCAGATCTCCCTGGAACCAACTCTTCTCCAGGCTGAACAAGCCCAACTCCATCAGCCTTTCTTCACAGTAAACGCGCTCCACTACTTTGATCTTCTCTGAGGACCTCCACTCAACCCACTGCACACAGCTTCCTCAGCATTCCGGCCTCACACCCGGAAAGCAGGCCTCACACACCTAGGCACATCCCATTCAACAGCCCCTCTCTCTACTTTGCTCCATCTTCTCCAGAAGAGGTCATGAAGGGGCTCATGGCTGCTTCATCCATTCACACACCCACCAATAAACGACCCCAACATCTCAACTCCACACATTGAACTCCTCTGCCTAAAAATATTAAAGCCATCATGGATGGCCCGATGCTGAAACAGCACAGAAAAGCCTGCCTCCTTGCTCCAAAACACAAATTTCAAAGCAAAAATGGAATCAAGGTGTTGACACAGCACAATCAATACAGAAGACAACGACTAAGCTCAAGGAAAGCAAATTCAGTAGAAGGCAGGCAGGGAGTGCAGTGCAGTGCAACCAGCAGCGTCTCAAGCCAAACGCACACGGGAATCACAGAACAGCCCTCTAAGGAGGCCTGCCTTCAGCACCTCACAAAGTGGCCACAAACACGACTGCATGAGTAGCACACAATGGCATCACTAACGAGACCACATCACTCCTCCAAAGCTTTGCACAAGCCTTCCAACATCTTCCAAGACATGCGCCTTCCTCGTCACTCCCGTCACACTCAAAAGTGCCGACAGGGTCAAAGGATCACATCCACAACACGAGGAAATGAAAAGGAAGTGTTGTGGGAAGGCAAACACACCCCACCTCATGACTGGCCAGGCTCTGGCACGCAAGAGCTGCTCACTGCACAATGCTGCCATGCGCAGAGGCTCTCTCCAAGCCCTCAGGCACTCACACAGCAGCATAAAAGCCGGCCCTGGGCCTCCCTCCCTCACACCACTCTCCTGACACCTTCTCTTCTGAGCTCTTCCAGGTGAGCCTGCAACCCCATTCCCTTCAATCCCTGCCCCACCTGGCCAAGTTCTCCACAACTCCTCTGCCCCCAGATCTTGCATAATCCCAATGCCACACTCCCTGCACCTGAACCCACTTCTCCCTTCTCCCTTGGTCACCGCAGCACAGCTCCTTACACCCACAAAACCCCCCTCACACCCAACACCCTCTCTTGCAGAGACCCTCCACCCCACAGCCATGTCCTGCTACAACCTCTGCCGCCCCTGCAGTGGGGGACCCACCCCGCTGGCTAACAGCTGCAACGAGCCCTGTGTCAGGCAGTGCCAGGACTCCCAAGTCGTCATCCAGCCCTCCACCGTCGTGGTCACCCTGCCGGGACCCATCCTCAGCTCCTTCCCCCAGAGCACCGCCGTCGGATCCTCCGCATCAGCAGCTGTGGGCAGCGCCCTCGACGCCCAGGGAGTGTCCATCTCCTCCGGCGGCTTCGGCTTCGGAGGCCTGGGCTGCTTCAACGGCGCGAGAGCCCGCTACCCCTGCTAAGGGCCTGCGCCCACACCCTGACACCAAACACCTGCACCCTGCAAGGCACCTCATGCACTGAGCTCACGTCTCTGTGTCACTCATGGCACAAGGCCACACCAGCCATGGATCTTCTTCTCATGGCACAAAACAAGCAAGCAGAGAACACCCTCGGAACATGCCGTCTGCAAACATGAGTGCACTTACTTCCTCCTGTCTCTGCACCTTACATCGTGACCTTTCCACTTGGCGATCACCAAGTGTATCCTTCCTTTCAGTGTGTTTTCCTCAATAAAGTTCTCATGCATGCCAGCAGCACATTTCTCCTCTTCATTCCTTTGCTTAATGCTCTTTCCGTTTCACCCATTACAAAGACATGGCTCTAGACATGATCGTGTTGGGTCCCAGAGGCCCCACGACCTCCTCTTGCAACCACGTCACCTTGTCAACAAGAGCACTGGTGGCTAGCAGATGGCATTCTGCTCATCACCTATTATCTTCTGCAAAGAAAGGGAAATAGTCCAATTGCACTGCTCAAGTGCAGTCAGGAATAGCAGGCTGTCCACAGTCAGCTCCACTCCCATCACCCGGGCTTTTCATGACGATACTGAACAGCACTGGCCTCACTTCCCAGTCTTGGCCAAAACAGCTACGAACTCACAACATCACGACTCTGTTTTACTCACCTCAGACCTCCGGACCCTTGTGGTCAGCCACTTTACAGACCAACTCAGCATCCATTTCCCTGTACAGATCGCACACACTTTGCCCATCAGCACATCCAGGGAGAAAACCTCAAAGCCTTCGCTAAAGGCAAAGGCACTGCACGCCCTTATGCGCAAAGCTGCTCACTTCAAAGTAGAAAAACGCAGGTAGGTTTGCCCTTTCGTGCTCTCTATTCCCACCACTTCTTAGCCAGTCGGAGGGAATCCCATGACAGCTATCCACATTGAGCACTCCCCATCATGTTCTTCTTCCTCTGGCATATGGCAACACAGTCCGGGATTTCCTCTTCACTTCCCCAGCGGCACAGGACACTTCCACAGATATCTATTTTGCCACTCTTCCTTCTTCCTTCTCCTTCAAGACAGCAGGGCTATGAGCTCTGGCCCGCACATCACAAGCCCCTCCCAGGCACTCTGACCTCTCCAAGACAAATGACGGCGCCCTTGCAAGGACATCTCATGGCTCCCTCAGCATTCATGGGTAGAACCAGGCCGACCTCACAGCCTTGAGCACGTCCACCCTACTTCTCTTCATCTCCCTTAGCAACAAGCGCTATTCACCTCAGCAGCAAGCCACAGAGCACTCACCTCAGCTGAACGGGGGCATGAGATATGATTTAGGGGCCTGTGGTAGCAGTGGTGGTGGGAGGACGGTTGGACTAGATGACCTTGTCGGTCCTTTCCAACCTCGCGATTCTATCATTCTATCATTCTACGGCCTGCAACCTTCAGCCATGTGCTTGACCACATGGCCAGGAGTGGCTCACGGCTGCATCTCCACGTAGCATGCATGCTTCCAATTTCCCTGTGCAATCTCCAAATCCTCACGGCAACCATCAAAGGCCATGCAGAGAAACGGCCTCAGCCAACTGACATTCGACTCCACAGGGATCCCACAGCGCCTGCTTCAGCCTTCATCACCAGCACCCTCCCGTTCTGCTCAGGGCTTGCTACCTCTCAACCACGCCTGAGACAACTGTGTCCTGACCTCACAAACCCCCTCCTCTGCCTAAATAAGCCACAATCCCCACACAGAGCCCTGCGCTGAAACTACACCAAAGACGCAGGAAACCAGTTCCCAAATCAAACCTTGACAGATTAGAGGAACCCAGATGTCTGCAAAGCACACCCAATGGGAAAGAGAAGGGCAAAGCACATGGAAAGGGACAGGTAGCGAAAGCAAGCAGGGAGCAAATGCCACACAAGGGTCTCATGCCGGACGCACTTGCAAAGCCCAGAGCAGCCTGCGAGGATGCCACGAAATGGGATCCTCACCACACAAGGCACCACACAAACCACCCTACATCAGTGCTACGCAGTGACCTCACTCCTAAGACCACAACTCTTCCATGCCTTAGATGCATCTCCCAACCACCATCATGAGACACACCTTCCAAGTAAATGCAACAAAATAGTCATTTTCCCTTAAAAACTGCCGACAAGGTCAAAGGATCAAATCCACAACAAAAGGTAATGAAAAGAGAGAGCTGTGGAAGGCAAACACACCCCACCTCATGACCTGCTAGCCTCTGACACGCAAGAGCTGCTCACTGCACAATGCTGCCATGCGCAGAGGCTCTCTCCAAGCCCTCAGGCACTCACACAGCAGCATATAAGCCGGCCCTGGGACTCGCTCCCTCACACCACTCTTCCTGGCACCTTCTCCTCTGCAAACCTCCAGGTAAGCCTGCACCCTGCTGCCCTCCTTCACCCAGCGCAACTGGCCCAGCTCTCCACAACACCTCTGCCCCCAACCCCTGCAACCTTCCTGCATCCCCACAGCCACACTGCCCACAGCTCCACATCACGACACCCAACTCCCTGGGAACCCAACGCCATTGCTTCCTTCAACCCTCAAAAAACCGCACTCACCCAACGCCCTCTCTTGCAGAGACCCTCCACTCCACAGCCATGTCCTGCTACGACCTCTGCCGCCCCTGCAGTGGGGGACCCACCCCGCTGGCTAACAGCTGCAACGAGCCCTGTGTCAGGCAGTGCCAGGACTCCCAAGTCGTCATCCAGCCCTCCACCGTCGTGGTCACCCTGCCGGGACCCATCCTCAGCTCCTTCCCCCAGAACACCACCGTCGGATCCTCCGCATCAGCTGCCGTGGGCAGCGCCCTCGACGCCCAGGGAGTGTCCATCTCCTCCGGCGGCTTCGGCTTCGGAGGCCTGGGCTGCTTCAACGGCGCGAGAGCCCGCTACCCCTGCTAAGGGCCTGCGCCCACACCCTGACACCAAACACCTGCTCCCTGCAACGCGCCTCACGCACTGACCAGGCACCTCTGGGTCACTGACAGCACATGGCATCAGCAGCTCTTCAACCATGGCTCTTCATTCGTCATAACAAAGAAGCAAGCAGGGAACGGGACCTGACAACACTGCTTACAAGGAGGGCCTCTGAAAAATTTAATATCTTGAATGTACTTCTCTAAATCCTTTTCTTTCTCTACACTGATGCTGATGGTTATGCTACATGCACTTAAAGCCATGGCTTTCAGTCTTCGTGCTCCTTCCTTTCATGTATTTCCTCAATAAAGTTCTCTTGCACACCAGCCTCAGAATTCTCTCCATCCTTTCTTCAGCAAATGCTCTTCACACCTCTCCCATTCCAAAGACACGGCTCTAGAGGCCATTCGGATGGGACCAAGGGGGCCCCATGACCTCCCCTGCCACAAATGGTACCAGCAAGAACAGTTGGGGCAGCGACTGGGCTTCCAGCACATCACGCAACATCCATGCTTGCCCACACAAACTCTTGGGCACACCAACGCCCTTCTGCCCATGTCCTCTGAAACAACCTCTCCCTGGCAGCACACCCCAGCAGGAGGCTCCTATAATGACCAAAAAAACATAGACACAGAATCCTTTACCTGTTAAAGAATTTGTAGTGACCACGCCGTCCTACTGTCCCGCTCAAGCACACTCAGGTACAGCTGTCAGACAGGGAACACTGCCCATACTTTCAGTACCTCAAAGGACAGGGACTACACCAATTATTCTGCTGGATAACCGGTTCTACCGCTTGCCCCCCTCACACTGCAAAAAGCTTCCTTTCTCTAACAAGCAAGGTTCAAATTCAGTGCTGTCCACTGTCCTTTCTTCTGGCAGCAGACGGTCATGCAAAAGGGCTGGCTCTCTTCTCATCCTTCCCTAACATCTGGGATTTATACGCAAGGATAAGATCTACCAAGAGTATCCTTGTGTCCCGACTCAAAACTGCCTGCTGTCTCAGCTTCTCCACATCGTAAGGAAGTTCCAGGCCCATCAGCCCTGCACTGGAGCTGCTCCACCATATCCATGTCTGTCTTCCACCTCGGAACGTAAACTTGAATCACCTGCACTGAGCAGAAAAAAAACAGTGCATCCTCCAGCGTGCTAGCGATGCTCTTCCCAATGGCCTTCTGGAGAACGATGAACTCATTTGTCACACGGCTGTGTTGTTGCCCTACCATCACCTTGCTCGCCAACAGCAAAACCCAGGTCCTCCTCAGCAAAGCTGGCTGCCACCCTCTCATTTCCATTGCTCCCTGTTACTGCTTCCCCTCTGCAGGACTTCACTGTCCCCTCCTGCTGCCTCTGGATGTCCCCCTGTGACACACAACCCAGCCTCTCCACATCCTTCACAAACGAGGACTATTCACCTGGGCCATCGGCTGCTCCTTCCCGTCTTCTACCATTTGCAAACTCACTGGGATCTCTACCATCGCCCAGCTTTTTAATACAGGCGCTGAACACTGCTGGCCTTACTACTGAGCCTTGACACATTCGGGGCACTTCACCACACTGCTGCATTCAGCCACTTTCAAGCCCACCCCTGCGTCCTCTTTGACAGTTTCTCTGGGATCGCGTCATGGGAGGAAGCCTCAATGCCTTTACTAAAGGCAAGGCAATCAACTGTCACGGCCCCCCGTCATCCACCAGGCACATCACTTCAGTGTACAGGAAACTGAGGTGGCTTTGTACATCCACTGCTTTCTGCAAGGATTGCCTTCACTTCCTCCCCACTGACTAACATCAGGTCAACCAGCCTGAAGTTTCTCTCAGCTTCCTTCTTCATTTCTTGAACGCAGGAGGGAGATGAGTCTCTCCCATTCTTCAGGAATCACTTTGATTCACCAGGACCTTACAGGGTCAACTGAAAAGGGCCTTACAAAGACATCAGGCACGTCCCTCAGCATCTGTGCGAGAAACTTGTCAGGTCCTGTAGACTTTTGCACACCCAGGGGCACAAGTTCTTCATTTGACCCAGCAACCGGCAGCACGCATCTTTCCCACATCCCACCGGGCAGCACAAAGGGAACTCCAGATGGCACTGTGTCAGACCAAAGCCCAGGCTTCCATCTGGATGATCCCCGATAAGGGTGGCATAGAGAGAGGACACTGGGACCTTTCTGGGACTAAGGCAGTACTCCCAACTCCAAAAGCCCTGTCAGCTCTGACACAGCCCCACACGGACAGCATCCTGCTCTGGTTGTCCACCCCAGGCGCACAGCAGGCAGCCTCCTTTCTGCAGCTGCACCTCTGTACGCACCAGGGCCAGCAGACACCTGAGCAGGCAGCGCTCCCAGGGGGAGAGGGAGACGGGCTGAAGACTGCTTTGTCACGTCGGACAAAGGCAAGGAAGGAGGGAATGCAATTCCAGTGGCAATAAAGCCCAAGAGGCACTGAGGCATGGAGCAGCTTAACAAGGATGCCAGGACATGGCGTACACACCTCACAACACAGCCACAAACCACCACCACAAGTGCCACACGATGACCTCACTCCTGATACCCACCCACCACTCACACTTTCAGCACGTATGGACTCAAATACCTGTCCCACGTGAACACTGCCAACAGGGTCAAAGGAATACAACCACAAGAGTAGGAAATGAAAAGGCAGCATTTTCGGAAGACAAAAACGCATCGTGTCATCACTGGTCAAGCATTGGCACGCAAAAGCTGTCCGCTGCACGCAATGCTGCCATGCGCAGAGGCTCTCTCCAAGCCCTCAGGCACTCACACAGCAGCATAAAAGCCGGCCCTGGGACTCGCTCCCTCACACCACTCTTCCTGGCACCTTCTCCTCTGCAAACCTCCAGGTAAGCCTGCACCCTGCTGCCCTCCTTCACCCAGCGCAACTGGCCCAGCTCTCCACAACACCTCTGACCCCAACCCCTGCAACCTTCCTGCATCCCCACAACCACACTGCCCACAGCTCCACATCACGACACCCAACTCCCTGGGAACCCAACGCCATTGCTTCCTTCAACCCTCAAAAAACCGCACTCACCCAACGCCCTCTCTTGCAGAGACCCTTCACCCCACAGCCATGTCCTGCTACGACCTCTGCCGCCCCTGCAGTGGGGGACCCACCCCGCTGGCTAACAGCTGCAACGAGCCCTGTGTCAGGCAGTGCCAGGACTCCCAAGTTGTCATCCAGCCCTCCACCGTCGTGGTCACCCTGCCGGGACCCATCCTCAGCTCCTTCCCCCAGAACACCACCGTCGGATCCTCCGCATCAGCTGCCGTGGGCAGCGCCCTCGACGCCCAGGGAGTGTCCATCTCCTCCGGCGCCTTCGGCTTCGGAGGCCTGGGCTGCTTCAACGGCGCGAGAGCCCGCTACCCCTGCTAAGGGCCTGCGCCCACACCCTGACACCAAACACCTGCACCCTGCAACGCGCCTCACGCACTGACCAGGCACCTCTGGGTCACTGACAGCACATGGCATCAGCAGCTCTTCAACCATGGCTCTTCATTCGTCATAACAAAGAAGCAAGCAGGGAAGGGGACCTGACAACACTGCTTACAAGGAGGGCCTCTGAAAAATTTAATATCTTGAATGTACTTCTCTAAATCCTTTTCTTTCTCTACACTGATGCTGATGGTTATGCTACATGCACTTAAAGCCATGGCTTTCAGTCTTCGTGCTGCTTCCTTTCATGTATTTCCTCAATAAAGTTCTCTTGCACACCAGCCTCAGAATTCTCTCCATCCTTTCTTCAGCAAATGCTCTTCACACCTCTCCCATTCCAAAGACACGGCTCTAGAGGCCATTCGGATGGGACCAAGGGGGCCCCATGACCTCCCCTGCCACAAATGGTACCAGCAAGAACAGTTGGGGCAGCGACTGGGCTTCCAGCACATCACGCAACATCCATGCTTGCCCACACAAACTCTTGGGCACACCAACGCCCTTCTGCCCATGTCCTCTGAAACAACCTCTCCCTGGCAGCACACCCCAGCAGGAGGCTCCTATAATGACCAAAAAAACATAGACACAGAATCCTTTACCTGTTAAAGAATTTGTAGTGACCACGCCGTCCTACTGTCCCGCTCAAGCACACTCAGGTACAGCTGTCAGACAGGGAACACTGCCCATACTTTCAGTACCTCAAAGGACAGGGACTACACCAATTATTCTGCTGGATAACCGGTTCTACCGCTTGCCCCCCTCACACTGCAAAAAGCTTCCTTTCTCTAACAAGCAAGGTTCAAATTCAGTGCTGTCCACTGTCCTTTCTTCTGGCAGCAGACGGTCATGCAAAAGGGCTGGCTCTCTTCTCATCCTTCCCTAACATCTGGGATTTATACGCAAGGATAAGATCTACCAAGAGTATCCTTGTGTCCCGACTCAAAACTGCCTGCTGTCTCAGCTTCTCCACATCGTAAGGAAGTTCCAGGCCCATCAGCCCTGCACTGGAGCTGCTCCACCATATCCATGTCTGTCTTCCACCTCGGAACGTAAACTTGAATCACCTGCACTGAGCAGAAAAAAAACAGTGCATCCTCCAGCGTGCTAGCGATGCTCTTCCCAATGGCCTTCTGGAGAACGATGAACTCATTTGTCACACGGCTGTGTTGTTGCCCTACCATCACCTTGCTCGCCAACAGCAAAACCCAGGTCCTCCTCAGCAAAGCTGGCTGCCACCCTCTCATTTCCATTGCTCCCTGTTACTGCTTCCCCTCTGCAGGACTTCACTGTCCCCTCCTGCTGCCTCTGGATGTCCCCCTGTGACACACAACCCAGCCTCTCCACATCCTTCACAAACGAGGACTATTCACCTGGGCCATCGGCTGCTCCTTCCCGTCTTCTACCATTTGCAAACTCACTGGGATCTCTACCATCGCCCAGCTTTTTAATACAGGCGCTGAACACTGCTGGCCTTACTACTGAGCCTTGACACATTCGGGGCACTTCACCACACTGCTGCATTCAGCCACTTTCAAGCCCACCCCTGCGTCCTCTTTGACAGTTTCTCTGGGATCGCGTCATGGGAGGAAGCCTCAATGCCTTTACTAAAGGCAAGGCAATCAACTGTCACGGCCCCCCGTCATCCACCAGGCACATCACTTCAGTGTACAGGAAACTGAGGTGGCTTTGTACATCCACTGCTTTCTGCAAGGATTGCCTTCACTTCCTCCCCACTGACTAACATCAGGTCAACCAGCCTGAAGTTTCTCTCAGCTTCCTTCTTCATTTCTTGAACGCAGGAGGGAGATGAGTCTCTCCCATTCTTCAGGAATCACTTCGATTCACCAGGACCTTACAGGGTCAACTGAAAAGGGCCTTACAAAGACATCAGGCACGTCCCTCAGCATCTGTGCGAGAAACTTGTCAGGTCCTGTAGACTTTTGCACACCCAGGGGCACAAGTTCTTCATTTGACCCAGCAACCGGCAGCACGCATCTTTCCCACATCCCACCGGGCAGCACAAAGGGAACTCCAGATGGCACTGTGTCAGACCAAAGCCCAGGCTTCCATCTGGATGATCCCTGATAAGGGTGGCATAGAGAGAGGACACTGAGACCTTTCTGGGACTAAGGCAATACTCCCAACTCCAAAAGCCCTGTCAGCTCTGACACAGCCCCACACGGACAGCATCCTGCTCTGGTTGTCCACCCCAGGCGCACAGCAGGCAGCCTCCTTTCTGCAGCTGCACCTCTGTACGCACCAGGGCCAGCAGACACCTGAGCAGGCAGCGCTCCCAGGGGGAGAGGGAGACGGGCTGAAGACTGCTTTGTCACGTCGGACAAAGGCAAGGAAGGAGGGAATGCAATTCCAGTGGCAATAAAGCCCAAGAGGCACTGAGGCATGGAGCAGCTTAACAAAGATGCCAGGACATGGCGTACACACCTCACAACACAGCCACAAACCACCACCACAAGTGCCACACGATGACCTCACTCCTGATACCCACCCACCACTCACACTTTCAGCACGTATGGACTCAAATACCAGTCCCACGTGAACACTGCCAACAGGGTCAAAGGAATACAACCACAAGAGTAGGAAATGAAAAGGCAGCATTTTCGGAAGACAAAAACGCATCGTGTCATCACTGGTCAAGCATTGGCACGCAAAAGCTGTTCGCTGCACGCAATGCTGCCATGCGCAGAGGCTCTCGCCAAGCCCTCAGGCACTCACACAGCAGCATAAAAGCCGGCCCTGGGCCTTGTTCCCTCATACCACTCTCCTGACACCTTCTCCTCTCAGCTCGTCCAGGTGAGCCTGAATCCCTTGCTGCCTTTCTTTGGCCCCCACACCTGGTCAAACTCTCCATACCTTGCTCTGACCCCAAACTCTGCTGCACTTCCACCTCCTCTCTGTCATGCTCCCCACAACCCCTAATCAGGCCTCCCTGCTGCCTGAGAACCCAACGGCTTTGCTTCCCTCACCCCTCAAAACCCTGCACTCACCCAACGTCCTCTCTTGCAGAGACCCTCCACCCACAGCCATGTCCTGCTACAACCTCTGCCGCCCCTGCAGTGGGGGACCCACCCCGCTGGCTAACAGCTGCAACGAGCCCTGTGTCAGGCAGTGCCAGGACTCCCAAGTCGTCATCCAGCCTCCTGCTGTGCTGGTCACCCTGCCAGGACCCATCCTCAGCTCCTTCCCCCAGAGCACCGCCGTCGGATCCTCCGCATCAGCTGCCGTGGGCAGCGCCCTCGACGCCCAAGGAGTGTCCATCTCCTCCGGCGGCTTCGGCTTCGGAGGCCTGGGCTGCTTCAACGGCGCGAGAGCCCGCTACCCCTGCTAAGGGCCTGCGCCCACACCCTGACACCAAACACCTGCACCCTGCAACGCGCCTCACGCACTGACCAGGCACCTCTGGGTCACTGATGCCAAATGGGCTCACCAGCTATGGCTCTTCTTTTCACCGCACGAAACAGGGAAGCATGGAACAACATCAGACCAGGCTGCCTGGAAACATGGCCGCTTAAACTTTCCTCTGTCCTTGCACTTCAAATTGTGCTCTTTCCACTTGGCGATCACCAAGTACATCCTACCTTTTAGTGTCTTTCCCTCAATAAAGTTCTCTTGCACGTCAGCCTCAGATTCCTCCTCTTCATTGTGGTTTGCACAATGCCCTTTCCACTTCACCCACTACAAAGACATGGCTCTAGAAACCATCAGGTCTGCTACAAAAGGGCCCCAACACCTCCTCTTGCAACCGTGTCTCCAACAAGAGCTTTGCTGCCTAGCACATGCCCTTCAGCACATAATACATTATCTACTCCTACACTAATACAGTCTTGGCCACATTGACGCTCTTCTGCCCATGCTCTCTCCTACAACACCCCTGGGTCAGCACACACTTGATTCCTTTTCCACCTGGGCAAGATTCACTCATATTTACAACAAACATGGTCACAGAATCTTTTCTTTTTGTGCTATCGTCTTGATTTCTTACAGTGCAACAGCCCCGCTCAAGCACAGTCAGCAATAGCAGGCTGTCCACAATCACGTCCAGTCCCCGCACTCAGGCGTTTGGTGAAGACACTGAATGTCATTCTGTTCACTTCCCTTTCATTCACTTCCCGGTCTTGGCCTGGACAACTCTGAACTCACCACATCAGGTCTCTGTCACTCCTCTCACACCAACAGATCCCTGCCTTCAGACACTTCTAAGAACATCTCAGCATCTACTTACCTGAGCAGTTTGCTGACAGTTTGCCTGTAAAGCATGTCATGGGAGGAAGCCTCAAAGCCATTCCTTAAGACAAAGGGCATCAAATGTCACTTCACCCCCTCATGCACGTAACCAATCACTTCAGTGCCGAAAATCTGAGGTGGGCGTGTGCAGCTTTGTTCTCTACTTCCAACAACTTCTGAGCCATTCTGAGCATGGCTATACTTTCTGGGAGGATTTCCACCACCTCCTTCCCCGGGACTAATGTCAGGCCGACCAGGATGAAGTTCCATCCGTCTTCATTCTTCACTACTTTAAGATGGGAACAGCAAGAGTCTCTTACAGTTTACAGAAACCGCTTCTCATTACACTGATCCTTCTAACGTAATTGATGTCAGCATGGTCAACACAGCAGACCCTCACCACTCATGGGTGCAACTCTACAGGTTCATTCAACTCATGCAAAACCTTCCTGATCTCCACAAATCCAAGAATTACACACGCCCAAAAACAACACAAAGAGCTCTTACTCTCTTCACTACGGACAGCCTGACACACTCCCTTACCATTTGGGATGCAAATACCCCCACAAACAACTCAGGTCTGCAGCCCACGAGACACTGCGTCCTCAGAGTTCACCGAGGAATTACTGAAACCCTCATTCTGAACAACAAACATATGAGTCCAACTCATGCCTCCACAACGTGCTCCTTCAAAATTAAACGGTGGATCTGAAGGCATTGACCAACGTGTCTTGAAATCCAGCAGTCATGGTGCATCTGCACTGCCTTAGGGAGCCTGTTCCATGCCCACTGCTCTCTGGTGCAGAACCACAGTTGAAAAAAGACTTTGAGTTGGACTTGTGAGGCAACAGTTCACTCAACGCTTACTGTCTTTGCCTATCTCTGTGCCACACGCTTTCCCCAGAGCCATATGCAGAAAAACTAGGAAAATCTTGGCAGAAATCCTTAGAAATTACGCCTATTAGGATCCATTGCGGAATGACATGGGTATTCATTTCAGAAAGGGAAGAGCCATCTTCTCCGATCTGGGACACCCAGAATGCCCAGACCAGGCTTCCACGGCTGTTTG
This sequence comes from Tetrao urogallus, assembly GCF_951394365.1. NCBI lineage: Eukaryota > Metazoa > Chordata > Aves > Galliformes > Phasianidae > Tetrao > Tetrao urogallus. The sequence goes on from NC_136815.1 coordinate 781,331, forward strand.
CAATTGGTACCTCCTCTAACAACAAAGGCACAAACCATATTGCACAAGAGCCAAGCCATGACCTCGCTGACTCCTTTTCTGTGCTTTGGACACAGAATCTTCCGCATCCTCTGACAACAACGTGCCAAATCCCTCCTCTGCCCTCCGGTACTCTCACTTGGAACGTGCCACCACTGCCAAATGGACGCATCCTCAGGTAGGCAAAAAGGCAGATTGTTGGAAGAGCAACTCATAACAGATGACACGCAACACTACGCGATGCAAGAGTAGTACGCAGCATGGAGAGGAGATCCTTAACAGTCCACTGGTAAGCAGGAGGAACTTACCTCCAACTACACTTGCTGCCCTCCATCACAAGGCTCTGGGACCAGGCCTTCCACCAGCTGCTTTCCATCCACCTCGGAAGCTCTCCACTTGTCTAACCCACACTGCCTCAGCTTCTGCATGAGCGTGGCATGGGACACAGCCTCAAATCATACCATTATACAAATGCGAAACGGTGAAGGTTGGATGGGATCTTAACCACCATCCCTTCTGTGGGCCGACGGCCTCCCAACAGGGCCCCATCCAACCTGGCCTTGAATGCCCCCAGGGATGCACAACGCACAAGTTGAAGGGGTAGCCTGTGCTAGGGCCTCACCAGCACCCGAGTCAAGAAGTTCTTCCTTACATCTAAACCAAATTTCTTCTCAATCCTTAAAAAAAAATCCTTTTGCAAGCAGACCGTGTAAAAAGATGATTCCTCCCCCAGCCTGTAAGCTCCCTTCAAGTACTGGAAGGCCACCGTCAGATCTCCCTGGAACCAACTCCTCTCCAGGCTGAACAAGCCCAACTCCATCAGCCTTTCTTCACAGTAAACGCGCTCCACTCCTTTGATCTTCTCTGAGGACCTCCACTCAACCCACTGCACACAGCTTCCTCAAAAAATATTAAAGCCATCATGGATGGCCCGATGCTGAAACAGCACAGAAATGCCTGCCTCCTTGCTCCAAAACACAATTTTCAAAACAAAAATGGAATCAAGGTGTTGACACAGCACAATCAATACAGAAGACAACGACTAAGCTCAAGGAAAGCAAATTCAGTAGAAGGCAGGCAGGGAGTGCAGTGCAGTGCAACCAGCAGCGTCTCAAGCCAAACGCACACGGGAATCACAGAACAGCCCTCTAAGGAGGCCTGCCTTCAGCATCTCACAAAGTGGCCACAAACACGGCTGCATGAGTAGCACACAATGGCATCACTAACGAGACCACATCACTCCTCCAAAGCTTTGCACAAGCCTTCCAACATCTTCCAAGAGATGCGCCTTCCTCGTCACTCCCGTCACACTCAAAAGTGCCGACAGGGTCAAAGGATCAAATCCACAACACGAGGAAATGAAAAGGAAGTGTTGTGGGAAGGCAAACACACCCCACCTCATGACTGGCCAGGCTCTGGCACGCAAGAGCTGCTCACTGCACAGTGCTGCTATGCGCAGAGGCTCTCTCCAAGCCCTCAGGCACTCACACAGCAGCATAAAAGCCGGCCCTGGGCCTCCCTCCCTCACACCACTCTCCTGACACCTTCTCTTCTGTGCTCTTCCAGGTGAGCCTGCAACCCCATTCCCTTCAATCCCTGCCCCACCTGGCCAAGTTCTCCACAACTCCTCTGCCCCCAGATCTTGCACCACCCCACTGCCAAACTCCCTGCACCTGAACCCACTCATCCCTTCTCCCTTGGTCACCGCAGCACAGCTCCTTACACCCACAAAACCCCCCTCACACCCAACACCCTCTCTTGCAGAGACCCTCCACTCCACAGCCATGTCCTGCTACGACCTCTGCCGCCCCTGCGGACCCACCCCGCTGGCTAACAGCTGCAACGAGCCCTGTGTCAGGCAGTGCCAGGACTCCCAAGTCGTCATCCAGCCCTCCACCGTCGTGGTCACCCTGCCGGGACCCATCCTCAGCTCCTTCCCCCAGAACACCACCGTCGGATCCTCCGCATCAGCTGCCGTGGGCAGCGCCCTCGACGCCCAGGGAGTGTCCATCTCCTCTGGCGGCTTCGGCTTCGGAGGCCTGGGCTGCTTCAACGGCGCGAGAGCCCGCTACCCCTGCTAAGGGCCTGCGCCCACACCCTGACACCAAACACCTGCACCCTGCAACGCGCCTCACGCACTGACCAGGCACCTCTGGGTCACTGACAGCACATGGCATCAGCAGCTCTTCAACCATGGCTCTTCATTCGTCATAACAAAGAAGCAAGCAGGGAACGGGACCTGACAACACTGCTTACAAGGAGGGCCTCTGAAAAATTTAATATCTTGAATGTACTTCTCTAAATCCTTTTCTTTCTCTACACTGATGCTGATGGTTATGCTACATGCACTTAAAGCCATGGCTTTCAGTCTTCGTGCTCCTTCCTTTCATGTATTTCCTCAATAAAGTTCTCTTGCACACCAGCCTCAGAATTCTCTCCATCCTTTCTTCAGCAAATGCTCTTCACACCTCTCCCATTCCAAAGACACGGCTCTAGAGGCCATTCGGATGGGACCAAGGGGGCCCCATGACCTCCCCTGCCACAAATGGTACCAGCAAGAACAGTTGGGGCAGCGACTGGGCTTCCAGCACATCACACAACATCCATGCTTGCCCACACAAACTCTTGGGCACACCAACGCCCTTCTGCCCATGTCCTCTGAAACAACCTCTCCCTGGCAGCACACCCCAGCAGGAGGCTCCTATAATGACCAAAAAAACATAGACACAGAATCCTTTACCTGTTAAAGAATTTGTAGTGACCACGCCGTCCTACTGTCCCGCTCAAGCACACTCAGGTACAGCTGTCAGACAGGGAACACTGCCCATACTTTCAGTACCTCAAAGGACAGGGACTACACCAATTATTCTGCTGGATAACCGGTTCTACCGCTTGCCCCCCTCACACTGCAAAAAGCTTCCTTTCTCTAACAAGCAAGGTTCAAATTCAGTGCTGTCCACTGTCCTTTCTTCTGGCAGCAGACGGTCATGCAAAAGGGCTGGCTCTCTTCTCATCCTTCCCTAACATCTGGGATTTATACGCAAGGATAAGATCTACCAAGAGTATCCTTGTGTCCCGACTCAAAACTGCCTGCTGTCTCAGCTTCTCCACATCGTAAGGAAGTTCCAGGCCCATCAGCCCTGCACTGGAGCTGCTCCACCATATCCATGTCTGTCTTCCACCTCGGAACGTAAACTTGAATCACCTGCACTGAGCAGAAAAAAAACAGTGCATCCTCCAGCGTGCTAGCGATGCTCTTCCCAATGGCCTTCTGGAGAACGATGAACTCATTTGTCACACGGCTGTGTTGTTGCCCTACCATCACCTTGCTCGCCAACAGCAAAACCCAGGTCCTCCTCAGCAAAGCTGGCTGCCACCCTCTCATTTCCATTGCTCCCTGTTACTGCTTCCCCTCTGCAGGACTTCACTGTCCCCTCCTGCTGCCTCTGGATGTCCCCCTGTGACACACAACCCAGCCTCTCCACATCCTTCACAAACGAGGACTATTCACCTGGGCCATCGGCTGCTCCTTCCCGTCTTCTACCATTTGCAAACTCACTGGGATCTCTACCATCGCCCAGCTTTTTAATACAGGCGCTGAACACTGCTGGCCTTACTACTGAGCCTTGACACATTCGGGGCACTTCACCACACTGCTGCATTCAGCCACTTTCAAGCCCACCCCTGCGTCCTCTTTGACAGTTTCTCTGGGATCGCGTCATGGGAGGAAGCCTCAATGCCTTTACTAAAGGCAAGGCAATCAACTGTCACGGCCCCCCGTCATCCACCAGGCACATCACTTCAGTGTAGAGGAAACTGAGGTGGCTTTGTACATCCACTGCTTTCTGCAAGGATTGCCTTCACCTCCTCCCCACTGACTAACATCAGGTCAACCAGCCTGAAGTTTCTCTCAGCTTCCTTCTTCATTTCTTGAACGCAGGAGGGAGATGAGTCTCTCCCATTCTTCAGGAATCACTTCGATTCACCAGGACCTTACAGGGTCAACTGAAAAGGGCCTTACAAAGACATCAGGCACGTCCCTCAGCATCTGTGCGAGAAACTTGTCAGGTCCTGTAGACTTTTGCACACCCAGGGGCACAAGTTCTTCATTTGACCCAGCAACCGGCAGCACGCATCTTTCCCACATCCCACCGGGCAGCACAAAGGGAACTCCAGATGGCACTGTGTCAGACCAAAGCCCAGGCTTCCATCTGGATGATCCCCGATAAGGGTGGCATAGAGAGAGGACACTGGGACCTTTCTGGGACTAAGGCAGTACTCCCAACTCCAAAAGCCCTGTCAGCTCTGACACAGCCCCACACGGACAGCATCCTGCTCTGGTTGTCCACCCCAGGCGCACAGCAGGCAGCCCCCTTTCTGCAGCTGCACCTCTGTACGCACCAGGGCCAGCAGACACCTGAGCAGGCAGCGCTCCCAGGGGGAGAGGGAGACGGGCTGAAGACTGCTTTGTCACGTCGGACAAAGGCAAGGAAGGAGGGAATGCAATTCCAGTGGCAATAAAGCCCAAGAGGCACTGAGGCATGGAGCAGCTTAACAAGGATGCCAGGACATGGCGTACACACCTCACAACACAGCCACAAACCACCACCACAAGTGCCACACGGTGACCTCACTCCTGATACCCACCCACCACTCACACTTTCAGCACGTATGGACTCAAATACCAGTCCCACGTGAACACTGCCAACAGGGTCAAAGGAATACAACCACAAGAGTAGGAAATGAAAAGGCAGCATTTTCGGAAGACAAAAACGCATCGTGTCATCACTGGTCAAGCATTGGCACGCAAAAGCTGTTCGCTGCACGCAATGCTGCCATGCGCAGAGGCTCTCGCCAAGCCCTCAGGCACTCACACAGCAGCATAAAAGCCGGCCCTGGGCCTTGTTCCCTCACACCACTCTCCTGACACCTTCTCCTCTCAGCTCGTCCAGGTGAGCCTGAATCCCTTGCTGCCTTTCTTTGGCCCCCACACCTGGTCAAACTCTCCATACCTTGCTCTGACCCCAAACTCTGCTGCCCTTCCACCTCCTCTCTGTCATGCTCCCCACAACCCCTAATCAGGCCTCCCTGCTGCCTGAGAACCCAACGGCTTTGCTTCCCTCACCCCTCAAAACCCTGCACTCACCCAACGTCCTCTCTTGCAGAGACCCTCCACCCACAGCCATGTCCTGCTACAACCTCTGCCGCCCCTGCAGTGGGGGACCCACCCCGCTGGCTAACAGCTGCAACGAGCCCTGTGTCAGGCAGTGCCAGGACTCCCAAGTCGTCATCCAGCCTCCTGCCGTGCTGGTCACCCTGCCGGGACCCATCCTCAGCTCCTTCCCCCAGAGCACCGCCGTCGGATCCTCCGCATCAGCTGCCGTGGGCAGCGCCCTCGACGCCCAAGGAGTGTCCATCTCCTCCGGCGGCTTCGGATTTGGAGGCCTGGGCTGCTTCAACGGCGGGAGAGCTCGCTACCCCTGCTAAGGGCCTGCGCCCACACCCTGACACCAAACACCTGCACCCTGCAACGCGCCTCACGCACTGACCAGGCACCTCTGGGTCACTGATGCCACATGGGCTCACCAGCTATGGCTCTTCTTTTCAGGGAATGAAACAGGGAAGCATGGAACAACATCAGACCAGGCTGCCTGGAAACATGACCGCTTAAACTTTCCTCTGTCCTTGCAATTCAAATTGTGCTCTTTCCACTTGGCGATCACCAAGTGCATCCTACCTTTTAGTGTCTTTCCCTCAATAAAGTTCTCTTGCACGTCAGCCTCAGATTCCTCCTCTTCATTGTGGTTTGCACAATGCCCTTTCCACTTCACCCACTACAAAGACATGGCTCTAGAAACCATCAGGTCTGCTACAAAAGGGCCCCAACACCTCCTCTTGCAACCGTGTCTCCAACAAGAGCTTTGCTGCCTAGCACATGCCCTTCAGCACATAATACATTATCTACTCCTACACTAATACAGTCTTGGCCACATTGACGCTCTTCTGCCCATGCTCTCTCCTACAACACCCCTGGGTCAGCACACACTTGATTCCTTTTCCACCTGGGCAAGATTCACTCATATTTACAACAAGCATGGTCACAGAATCTTTTCTTTTTGTGCTATCGTCTTGATTTCTTACAGTGCAACAGCCCCGCTCAAGCACAGTCAGCAATAGCAGGCTGTCCACAATCACGTCCAGTCCCCGCACTCAGGCGTTTGGTGAAGACACTGAACGTCATTCTGTTCACTTCCCTTTCATAGAATCATAGAATCATAGAATCACTAAGGTTGGAAAAGACCTAGAAGATCACCCAGTCCAACCGTTCACCTATTCCCAATAGCTCCTACTAAACCATGTCCCTCAACGCAACATCCAGTCTTTCCTTGAACACCCCCAGGGTCGGTGATTCCACCACCTCCCTGGGCAGTCCATTCCAGTGCCTGACCACCCTTTCTGAAAAGTAATACTTCCTCATGTCCAGCCTGAATTTCCCCTGGCGTAGCTTGAAACCATTCCCCCTGGTCCTATCACTAATGACACGAGAGAAGAGGCCGACCCCCAGCTCACTACAATCTCCCTTCAGGAAGTTATAGAGAGCAATAAGGTCTCCCCTGAGCCTCCTCTTCTCCAGGCTGAACATTCCCAGCTCCTTCAGCCTCTCCTCATATGGCCTGTGTTCCAGACCCCTCACCAGCTTCGTTGCCCTTCTTTGAACACGTTCCAGGGCCTCAATATCTTTCTTGCAGTGAGGGGCCCAAAACTGGACACAGTACTCGAGGTGCGGCCTGACGAGTGCTGAATATAGGGGAACAATCACCTCTCTGCTCCTGCTTGCAACACTGTTTCTGATGCAAGCCAGGATGCCATTGGCCTTCTTGGCCACCTGGGCACACTGTCGGCTCATGTTCAGCTGAGCATCAATCAATACCCCCAGGTCCATTTCCTCTACGCAGTCCTCCAGCCACACCGCCCCAAGCCTGTAGCGTCGCCTGGGGTTGTTGTGGCCGAAGTGCAGGACCCGGCATTTGGCCTTGTTGAAACTCATCCCATTGGCTCCAGCCCAGCTCTCCAGCCTGTCCAGATCCCTCTGTAGGGCGTCGCTACCCCCAGGCAGATCCACGCTTCCAGCCAATTTGGTGTCATCTGCGAATTTACTGAGGGTGCACTCGATGCCCTCATCGAGGTCATCTATAAAGATATTGAAGAGGACAGGCCCAGCACCGACCCCTGCGGAACACCACTTACGACCGGTCGCCAGCTGGATTTGACTCCATTCACCACCACTCTCTGCGCCCGGCCCTCCAGCCAGCTCCTTACCCAGCCAAGAGTGTACCCATCCAAGCCTCTGACTGCCAGCTTCTGCAGGAGAATGCTGTGGGAGACAGTGTCAAAGGCTTTGACACAGGCGTTTCATTCACTTCCCCGTCTTGGCCTGGACAACTCTGAACTCACCACATCAGGTCTCTGTCACTCCTCTCACACCAACAGATCCCTGCCTTCAGACACTTCTAAGAACATCTCAGCATCTACTTACCTGAGCAGTTTGCTGACAGTTTGCCTGTAAAGCATGTCATGGGAGGAAGCCTCAAAGCCATTCCTTAAGACAAAGGCATCAAATGTCACTTCACCCCCTCATGCACGTAACTAATCACTTCAGTGCCGAAAATCTGAGGTGGGCGTGTGCAACTTTGTTCTCTACTTCCAACAACTTCTGAGCCATTCTGAGCATGGCTGTACTTTCGGGGAGGATTTCCACCACCTCCTTCCCCGGGACTAATGTCAGGCCGACCAGGATGAAGTTCCATCCGTCTTCATTCTTCACTACTTTAAGATGGGAACAGCAAGAGTCTCATACAGTTTACAGAAACCGCTTCTCATTACACTGATCCTTCTAACGTAATTGACGTCAGCATGGTCAACACAGCAGACCCTCACCACTCATGGGTGCAACTCTACAGGTTCATTCAACTCATGCAGAACCTTCCTGATCTCCACAAATCCAAGAATTACACACGCCCAAAAACAACACAAAGAACTCTTACTCTCTTCACTACGGACAGCCTGACACACTCCCTTACCATTTGGGATGCAAATACCCCCACAAACAACTCAGGTCTGCAGCCCACGAGACACTGCGTCCTCAGAGTTCACCGAGGAATTACTGAAACCCTCATTCTGAACAACAAACATATGAGTCCAACTCATGCCTCCACAACGTGCTCCTTCAAAATTAAACGGTGGATCTGAAGGCATTGCCCAACGTGTCTTGAAATCCAGCAGCCATGGTGCATCTGCACTGCCTTAGGAGCCTGTTCCATGCCCACTGCTCTCTGGTGCAGAACCACAGTTGAAAAAAGACTTTGAGTTGGACTTGTGAGGCAACAGTTCACTCAACGCTTACTGTCTTTGCCTATCTCTGTGCCACACGCTTTCCCCAGAGCCATATGCAGAAAAACTAGGAAAATCTTGGCAGAAATCCTTAGAAATTACGCCTATTAGGATCCCTTGCGGAATGACATGGGTATTCATTTCAGAAAGGGAAGAGCCATCTTCTCCGATCTGGGACACCCAGAATGCCCAGACCAGGCTTCCACGGCTGTTTGCAATTGGCACCTCCTCTAACAACAAAGGCACAAACCATATTGCACAAGTGCCAAGCCATGACCTCGCTGACTCCTTTTCTGTGCTTTGGACACAGAATCTTCCGCATCCTCTGACAACAACGTGCCAAATCCCTCCTCTGCCCTCCAGTACTCTCACTTGGAACGTGCCACCACTGCCAAATGGACGCGTCCTCAGGTAGGCAAAAAGGCAGATTGTTGGAAGAGCAACTCATAACAGATGACACGCAACACTACGCGATGCAAGAGTAGTACGCAGCATGGAGAGGAGATCCTTAACAGTCCACTGGTAAGCAGGAGGAACTTACCTCCAACTACACTTGCTGCCCTCCATCACAAGGCTCTGGGACCAGGCCTTCCACCAGCTGCTTTCCATCCACCTCGGAAGCTCTCCACTTGTCTAACCCACACTGCCTCAGCTTCTGCATGAGCGTGGCATGGGACACAGCCTCAAATCATACCATTATACAAATGCGAAACGGTGAAGGTTGGAAGGGATCTTCATCATCATCCCTTCTGTGGGCCGACGGCCTCCCAACAGGGCCCCATCCAACCTGGCCTTGAATGACCCCAGGGATGCACAACGCACAAGTTGAAGGGGTAGCCTGTGCTAGGGCCTCACCAGCACCCGAGTCAAGAAGTTCTTCCTTACATTTAAACCAAATTTCTTCTCAATCCTTAAAAAAAAATCCTTTTGCAAGCAGACCATGTAAAAAGATGATTCCTCCCCCAGCCTGTAAGCTCCCTTCAAGTACTGGAAGGCCACCGTCAGATCTCCCTGGAACCAACTCCTCTCCAGGCTGAACAAGCCCAACTCCATCAGCCTTTCTTCACAGTAAACGCGCTCCACTCCTTTGATCTTCTCTGTGGACCTCCACTCAACCCACTGCACACAGCTTCCTCAGCATTCCGGCCTCACACCCGGAAAGCAGGCCTCACACACCTAGGCACATCCCATTCAACAGCCCCTCTCTCTACTTTGCTCCATCTTCTCCAGAAGAGGTCATGAAGGGGCTCATGGCTGCTTCATCCATTCACACACCCACCAATAAACGACCCCAACATCTCAACTCCAGACATTGCACTCCTCTGTCTAAATGTATTAAAACCATCATGGATGGCCAGACGCTGAAACAGCACAGAAAAGCCTGCCTCCTTGCTCCAAAACACAATTTTCAAAACAAAACCGGAATCAAGGTGTTGACACAGCACACCCAATGAAGAAGACAACCACTAAGCTCAAGGAAAGCAAATTCAGAAGAAGGCAGGCAGGGAGTGCAGTGCAGTGCAACTAGCAGCGTCTCAAGCCAAACGCACACGGGAATCACAGAACAGCCCTCTAAGGAGGCCTGGAATGGGGTCCGCACCTCACAAAGTGGCCACAAACACGACTGCATGAGTAGCACACAATGGCATCACTAACGAGACCACATCACTCCTCCAAAGCTTTGCACAAGCCTTCCAACATCTTCCAAGAGATGCGCCTTCCTCGTCACTCCCGTCACACTCAAAAGTGCCGACACTGGTCAAAGGATCAAAACCACAACACGAGGAAACGAAAAGGAAGTGTTGTGGGAAGGCAAACACACCCCACCTCATGACTGGCCAGGCTCTGGCACGCAAGAGCTGCTCACTGCACAATGCTGCCATGCGCAGAGGCTCTCTCCAAGCCCTCAGGCACTCACACAGCAGCATAAAAGCCGGCCCTGGGACTCGCTCCCTCACACCACTCTCCTGACACCTTCTCCTCTGAAACCTCCAGGTGAGCCTGCAACCCCATTCCATCAATCCCTGCCCCACCTGGCCAAGTTCTCCACAACTCCTCTGCCCCCAGATCTTGCACCACCCCACTGCCACACTCCCTGCACCTGAACCCACTTCTCCCTTCTCCCTTGGTCACCGCAGCACAGCTCCTTACACCCACAAAACCCCCCTCACACCCAACACCCTCTCTTGCAGAGACCCTCCACTCCACAGCCATGTCCTGCTACGACCTCTGCCGCCCCTGCGGACCCACCCCGCTGGCTAACAGCTGCAACGAGCCCTGTGTCAGGCAGTGCCAGGACTCCCAAGTCGTCATCCAGCCCTCCACCGTCGTGGTCACCCTGCCGGGACCCATCCTCAGCTCCTTCCCCCAGAGCACCGCCGTCGGATCCTCCGCATCAGCTGCCGTGGGCAGCGCCCTCAACGCCCAGGGAGTGTCCATCTCCTCCGGCGGCTTCGGCTTCGGAGGCCTGGGCTGCTTCAACGGCGCGAGAGCCCGCTACCCCTGCTAAGGGCCTGCGCCCACACCCTGACACCAAACACCTGCACCCTGCAAGGCACCTCATGCACTGAGCTCACGTCTCTGTGTCACTCATGGCACAAGGCCACACCAGCCATGGATCTTCTTCTCATGGCACAAAACAAGCAAGCAGAGAACACCCTCGGAACATGCCGTCTGCAAACATGAGTGCACTTACTTCCTCCTGTCTCTGCACCTTACATCGTGACCTTTCCACTTGGCGATCACCAAGTGTATCCTTCCTTTCAGCGTGTTTTCCTCAATAAAGTTCTCATGCATGCCAGCAGCACATTTCTCCTCTTCATTCCTTTGCTTAATGCTCTTTCCGTTTCACCCATTACAAAGACATGGCTCTAGACATGATCGTGTTGGGTCCCAGAGGCCCCACGACCTCCTCTTGCAACCACGTCACCTTGTCAACAAGAGCACTGGTGGCTAGCAGATGGCATTCTGCTCATCACCTATTATCTTCTGCAAAGAAAGGGAAATAGTCCAATTGCACTGCTCAAGTGCAGTCAGGAATAGCAGGCTGTCCACAGTCAGCTCCACTCCCATCACCCGGGCTTTTCATGACGATACTGAACAGCACTGGCCTCACTTCCCAGTCTTGGCCAAAACAGCTACGAACTCACAACATCACGACTCTGTTTTACTCACCTCAGACCTCCGGACCCTTGTGGTCAGCCACTTTACAGACCAACTCAGCATCCATTTCCCTGTACAGATCGCACACACTTTGCCCATCAGCACATCCAGGGAGAAAACCTCAAAGCCTTCGCTAAAGGCAAAGGCACTGCACGCCCTTATGCGCAAAGCTGCTCACTTCAAAGTAGAAAAACGCAGGTAGGTTTGCCCTTTCGTGCTCTCTATTCCCACCACTTCTTAGCCAGTCGGAGGGAATCCCATGACAGCTATCCACATTGAGCACTCCCCATCATGTTCTTCTTCCTCTGGCATATGGCAACACAGTCCGGGATTTCCTCTTCACTTCCCCAGCGGCACAGGACACTTCCACAGATATCTATTTTGCCACTCTTCCTTCTTCCTTCTCCTTCAAGACAGCAGGGCTATGAGCTCTGGCCCGCACATCACAAGCCCCTCCCAGGCACTCTGACCTCTCCAAGACAAATGACGGCGCCCTTGCAAGGACATCTCATGGCTCCCTCAGCATTCATGGGTAGAACCAGGCCGACCTCACAGCCTTGAGCACGTCCACCCTACTTCTCTTCATCTCCCTTAGCAACAAGCGCTATTCACCTCAGCAGCAAGCCACAGAGCACTCACCTCAGCTGAACGGGGGCATGAGATATGATTTAGGGGCCTGTGGTAGCAGTGGTGGTGGGAGGACGGTTGGACTAGATGACCTTGTCGGTCCTTTCCAACCTCGCGATTCTATCATTCTATCATTCTACGGCCTGCAACCTTCAGCCATGTGCTTGACCACATGGCCAGGAGTGGCTCACGGCTGCATCTCCACGTAGCATGCATGCTTCCAATTTCCCTGTGCAATCTCCAAATCCTCACGGCAACCATCAAAGGCCATGCAGAGAAACGGCCTCAGCCAACTGACATTCGACTCCACAGGGATCCCACAGCGCCTGCTTCAGCCTTCATCACCAGCACCCTCCCGTTCTGCTCAGGGCTTGCTACCTCTCAACCACGCCTGAGACAACTGTGTCCTGACCTCACAAACCCCCTCCTCTGCCTAAATAAGCCACAGTCCCCACACAGAGCCCTGCGCTGAAACTACACCAAAGACGCAGGAAACCAGTTCCCAAATCAAACCTTGACAGATTAGAGGAACCCAGATGTCTGCAAAGCACACCCAATGGGAAAGAGAAGGGCAAAGCACATGGAAAGGGACAGGTAGCGAAAGCAAGCAGGGAGCAAATGCCACACAAGGGTCTCATGCCGGACGCACTTGCAAAGCCCAGAGCAGCCTGCGAGGATGCCACGAAATGGGATCCTCACCACACAAGGCACCACACAAACCACCCTACATCAGTGCTACGCAGTGACCTCACTCCTAAGACCACAACTCTTCCATGCCTTAGATGCATCTCCCAACCACCATCATGAGACACACCTTCCAAGTAAATGCAACAAAATAGTCATTTTCCCTTAAAAACTGCCGACAAGGTCAAAGGATCAAATCCACAACAAAAGGTAATGAAAAGAGAGAGCTGTGGAAGGCAAACACACCCCACCTCATGACCTGCCAGCCTCTGACACGCAAGAGCTGCTCACTGCACAATGCTGCCATGCGCAGAGGCTCTCTCCAAGCCCTCAGGCACTCACACAGCAGCATATAAGCCGGCCCTGGGACTCGCTCCCTCACACCACTCTTCCTGGCACCTTCTCCTCTGCAAACCTCCAGGTAAGCCTGCACCCTGCTGCCCTCCTTCACCCAGCGCAACTGGCCCAGCTCTCCACAACACCTCTGCCCCCAACCCCTGCAACCTTCCTGCATCCCCACAGCCACACTGCCCACAGCTCCACATCACGACACCCAACTCCCTGGGAACCCAACGCCATTGCTTCCTTCAACCCTCAAAAAACCGCACTCACCCAACGCCCTCTCTTGCAGAGACCCTCCACTCCACAGCCATGTCCTGCTACGACCTCTGCCGCCCCTGCAGTGGGGGACCCACCCCGCTGGCTAACAGCTGCAACGAGCCCTGTGTCAGGCAGTGCCAGGACTCCCAAGTCGTCATCCAGCCCTCCACCGTCGTGGTCACCCTGCCGGGACCCATCCTCAGCTCCTTCCCCCAGAGCACTGCCGTCGGATCCTCCGCATCAGCTGCCGTGGGCAGCGCCCTCGACGCCCAGGGAGTGTCCATCTCCTCCGGCGGCTTCGGCTTCGGAGGCCTGGGCTGCTTCAACGGCGCGAGAGCCCGCTACCCCTGCTAAGGGCCTGCGCCCACACCCTGACACCAAACACCTGCACCCTGCAAGGCACCTCACGCACTGACCAGGCACCGCTGGGTCACTGACAGCACATGGCATCAGCAGCTCTTCAACCATGGCTCTTCTTTCGTCATAACAAAGAAGCAAGCAGGGAACGGGACCTGACAACACTGCTTACAAGGAGGGCCTCTGAAAAATTTAATATCTTGAATGTACTTCTCTAAATCCTTTTCTTTCTCTACACTGATGCTGATGGTTATGCTACATGCACTTAAAGCCATGGCTTTCAGTCTTCGTGCTCCTTCCTTTCATGTATTTTCCTCAATAAAGTTCTCTTGCACACCAGCCTCAGAATTCTCTCCATCCTTTCTTCAGCAAATGCTCTTCACACCTCTCCCATTCCAAAGACACGGCTCTAGAGGCCATTCGGATGGGACCAAGGGGGCCCCATGACCTCCCCTGCCACAAATGGTACCAGCAAGAACAGTTGGGGCAGCGACTGGGCTTCCAGCACATCACGCAACATCCATGCTTGCCCACACAAACTCTTGGGCACACCAACGCCCTTCTGCCCATGTCCTCTGAAACAACCTCTCCCTGGCAGCACACCCCAGCAGGAGGCTCCTATAATGACCAAAAAAACATAGACACAGAATCCTTTACCTGTTAAAGAATTTGTAGTGACCACGCCGTCCTACTGTCCCGCTCAAGCACACTCAGGTACAGCTGTCAGACAGGGAACACTGCCCATACTTTCAGTACCTCAAAGGACAGGGACTACACCAATTATTCTGCTGGATAACCGGTTCTACTGCTTGCCCCCCTCACACTGCAAAAAGCTTCCTTTCTCTAACAAGCAAGGTTCAAATTCAGTGCTGTCCACTGTCCTTTCTTCTGGCAGCAGACGGTCATGCAAAAGGGCTGGCTCTCTTCTCATCCTTCCCTAACATCTGGGATTTATACGCAAGGATAAGATCTACCAAGAGTATCCTTGTGTCCCGACTCAAAACTGCCTGCTGTCTCAGCTTCTCCACATCGTAAGGAAGTTCCAGGCCCATCAGCCCTGCACTGGAGCTGCTCCACCATATCCATGTCTGTCTTCCACCTCGGAACGTAAACTTGAATCACCTGCACTGAGCAGAAAAAAAAGAGTGCATCCTCCAGCGTGCTAGCGATGCTCTTCCCAATGGCCTTCTGGAGAACGATGAACTCATTTGTCACACGGCTGCGTTGTTGCCCTACCATCACCTTGCTCGCCAACAGCAAAACCCAGGTCCTCCTCAGCAAAGCTGGCTGCCACCCTCTCATTTCCATTGCTCCCTGTTACTGCTTCCCCTCTGCAGGACTTCACTGTCCCCTCCTGCTGCCTCTGGATGTCCCCCTGTGACACACAACCCAGCCTCTCCACATCCTTCACAAACGAGGACTATTCACCTGGGCCATCGGCTGCTCCTTCCCGTCTTCTACCATTTGCAAACTCACTGGGATCTCTACCATCGCCCAGCTTTTTAATGCAGGCGCTGAACACTGCTGGCCTTACTACTGAGCCTTGACACAATCGGGGCACTTCACCACACCGCTGCATTCAGCCACTTTCAAGCCCACCCCTGCGTCCTCTTTGACAGTTTCTCTGGGATCGCGTCATGGGAGGAAGCCTCAATGCCTTTACTAAAGGCAAGGCAATCAACTGTCACGGCCCCCCGTCATCCACCAGGCACATCACTTCAGTGTACAGGAAACTGAGGTGGCTTTGTACATCCACTGCTTTCTGCAAGGATTGCCTTCACCTCCTCCCCACTGACTAACATCAGGTCAACCAGCCTGAAGTTTCTCTCAGCTTCCTTCTTCATTTCTTGAACGCAGGAGGGAGATGAGTCTCTCCCATTCTTCAGGAATCACTTTGATTCACCAGGACCTTACAGGGTCAACTGAAAAGGGCCTTACAAAGACATCAGGCACGTCCCTCAGCATCTGTGCGAGAAACTTGTCAGGTCCTGTAGACTTTTGCACACCCAGGGGCACAACTTCTTCATTTGACCCAGCAACCGGCAGCATGCATCTTTCCCACATCCCACCGGGCAGCACAAAGGGAACTCCAGATGGCACTGTGTCAGACCAAAGCCCAGGCTTCCATCTGGATGATCCCCGATAAGGGTGGCATAGAGAGAGGACACTGGGACCTTTCTGGGACTAAGGCAGTACTCCCAACTCCAAAAGCCCTGTCAGCTCTGACACAGCCCCACACGGACAGCATCCTGCTCTGGTTGTCCACCCCAGGCGCACAGCAGGCAGCCCCCTTTCTGCAGCTGCACCTCTGTACGCACCAGGGCCAGCAGACACCTGAGCAGGCAGCGCTCCCAGGGGGAGAGGGAGACGGGCTGAAGAC
The DNA here is from genome assembly GCF_951394365.1 of Tetrao urogallus. NCBI lineage: Eukaryota > Metazoa > Chordata > Aves > Galliformes > Phasianidae > Tetrao > Tetrao urogallus. The sequence continues at coordinate 797,550 of NC_136815.1, forward strand.
TGCTTTGTCACGTCGGACAAAGGCAAGGAAGGAGGGAATGCAATTCCAGTGGCAATAAAGCCCAAGAGGCACTGAGGCATGGAGCAGCTTAACAAGGATGCCAGGACATGGCGTACACACCTCACAACACAGCCACAAACCACCACCACAAGTGCCACACGGTGACCTCACTCCTGATACCCACCCACCACTCACACTTTCAGCATGTATGGACTCAAATACCAGTCCCACGTGAACACTGCCAACAGGGTCAAAGGAATACAACCACAAGAGAAGGAAATGAAAAGGCAGCATTTTCGGAAGACAACAACGCATCGTGTCATCATTGGTCAAGCATAGGCACGTAACAGATGCTCACTGCACGCAATGCTGCCATGCGCAGAGGCTCTCTCCAAGCCCTCAGGCACTCACACAGCAGCATAAAAGCCGGCCCTGGGCCTTGCTCCCTCACACCACTCTCCTGACACCTTCTCCTCTCAGCTCGTCCAGGTGAGCCTGAAACTTCCGCTGCCTTTCTTTGGCCCCCACACCAGGCCTAACTCTCCATACCTTACTCTGACCCCAAACTCTGCAGCCCTTCCACCTCCTCTCTGTCATGCTCCCCACAACCCCTAATCAGGCCTCCCTGCTGCCTGAGAACCCAACGCCATTGCTTCACTCAGCCCTCAAAACCCTGCACTCACCCAACGTCCTCTCTTGCAGAGACCCTCCACCCCACAGCCATGTCCTGCTACAACCTCTGCCGCCCCTGTGGACCCACCCCGCTGGCTAACAGCTGCAACGAGCCCTGTGTCAGGCAGTGCCAGGACTCCCAAGTCGTCATCCAGCCTCCTGCTGTGCTGGTCACCCTGCCAGGACCCATCCTCAGCTCCTTCCCCCAGAGCACCGCCGTCGGATCCTCCGCATCAGCTGCCGTGGGCAGCGCCCTCGACGCCCAAGGAGTGTCCATCTCCTCCGGCGGCTTCGGCTTCGGAGGCCTGGGCTGCTTCAACGGCGCGAGAGCCCGCTACCCCTGCTAAGGGCCTGCGCCCACACCCTGACACCAAACACCTGCACCCTGCAACGCGCCTCACGCACTGACCAGGCACCTCTGGGACACTGATGCCAAATGGGCTCACCAGCTATGGCTCTTCTTTTCACCGCACGAAACAGGGAAGCATGGAACAACATCAGACCAGGCTGCCTGGAAACATGGCCGCTTAAACTTTCCTCTGTCCTCGCACTTCAAATTGTGCTCTTTCCACTTGGCGATCACCAAGTGCATCCTTCCTTTTAGTGTCTTTCCCTCAATAAAGTTCTCTTGCACGTCAGCCTCAGATTCCTCCTCTTCATTGTGGTTTGCACAATGCCCTTTCCACTTCACCCACTACAAAGACATGGCTCTAGAAACCATCAGGTCTGCTACAAAAGGTTCCCCAACACCTCCTCTTGCAACCGTGTCTCCAACAAGAGCTTTGCTGCCTAGCACATGCCCTTCAGCACATAATACATTATCTACTCCTACACTAATAAAGTCTTGGCCACATTGACGCTCTTCTGCCCATGCTCTCTCCTACAACACCCCTGGGTCAGCACACACTTGATTCCTTTTCCACCTGGGCAAGATTCACTCATATTTACAACAAACATGGTCACAGAATCTTTTCTTTTTGTGCTATCGTCTTGATTTCTTACAGAGCAACAGCCCCGCTCAAGCACAGTCAGCAATAGCAGGCTGTCCACAATCACGTCCAGTCCCCGCACTCAGGCGTTTGGTGAAGACACTGAACGTCATTCTGTTCACTTCCCTTTCATTCACTTCCCCGTCTTGGCCTGGACAACTCTGAACTCACCACATCAGGTCTCTGTCACTCCTCTCACACCAACAGATCCCTGCCTTCAGACACTTCTAAGAACATCTCAGCATCTACTTACCTGAGCAGTTTGCTGACAGTTTGCCTGTAAAGCATGTCATGGGAGGAAGCCTCAAAGCCATTCCTTAAGACAAAGGCATCAAATGTCACTTCACCCCCTCATGCACGTAACTAATCACTTCAGTGCCGAAAATCTGAGGTGGGCGTGTGCAACTTTGTTCTCTACTTCCAACAACTTCTGAGCCATTCTGAGCATGGCTGTACTTTCGGGGAGGATTTCCACCACCTCCTTCCCCGGGACTAATGTCAGGCCGACCAGGATGAAGTTCCATCCGTCTTCATTCTTCACTACTTTAAGATGGGAACAGCAAGAGTCTCATACAGTTTACAGAAACCGCTTCTCATTACACTGATCCTTCTAACGTAATTGACGTCAGCATGGTCAACACAGCAGACCCTCACCACTCATGGGTGCAACTCTACAGGTTCATTCAACTCATGCAGAACCTTCCTGATCTCCACAAATCCAAGAATTACACACGCCCAAAAACAACACAAAGAACTCTTACTCTCTTCACTACGGACAGCCTGACACACTCCCTTACCATTTGGGATGCAAATACCCCCACAAACAACTCAGGTCTGCAGCCCACGAGACACTGCGTCCTCAGAGTTCACCGAGGAATTACTGAAACCCTCATTCTGAACAACAAACATATGAGTCCAACTCATGCCTCCACAACGTGCTCCTTCAAAATTAAACGGTGGATCTGAAGGCATTGCCCAACGTGTCTTGAAATCCAGCAGCCATGGTGCATCTGCACTGCCTTAGGGAGCCTGTTCCATGCCCACTGCTCTCTGGTGCAGAACCACAGTTGAAAAAAGACTTTGAGTTGGACTTGTGAGGCAACAGTTCACTCAACGCTTACTGTCTTTGCCTATCTCTGTGCCACACGCTTTCCCCAGAGCCATATGCAGAAAAACTAGGAAAATCTTGGCAGAAATCCTTAGAAATTACGCCTATTAGGATCCCTTGCGGAATGACATGGGTATTCATTTCAGAAAGGGAAGAGCCATCTTCTCCGATCTGGGACACCCAGAATGCCCAGACCAGGCTTCCACGGCTGTTTGCAATTGGCACCTCCTCTAACAACAAAGGCACAAACCATATTGCACAAGTGCCAAGCCATGACCTCGCTGACTCCTTTTCTGTGCTTTGGACACAGAATCTTCCGCATCCTCTGACAACAACGTGCCAAATCCCTCCTCTGCCCTCCAGTACTCTCACTTGGAACGTGCCACCACTGCCAAATGGACGCGTCCTCAGGTAGGCAAAAAGGCAGATTGTTGGAAGAGCAACTCATAACAGATGACACGCAACACTACGCGATGCAAGAGTAGTACGCAGCATGGAGAGGAGATCCTTAACAGTCCACTGGTAAGCAGGAGGAACTTACCTCCAACTACACTTGCTGCCCTCCATCACAAGGCTCTGGGACCAGGCCTTCCACCAGCTGCTTTCCATCCACCTCGGAAGCTCTCCACTTGTCTAACCCACACTGCCTCAGCTTCTGCATGAGCGTGGCATGGGACACAGCCTCAAATCATACCATTATACAAATGCGAAACGGTGAAGGTTGGAAGGGATCTTCATCATCATCCCTTCTGTGGGCCGACGGCCTCCCAACAGGGCCCCATCCAACCTGGCCTTGAATGACCCCAGGGATGCACAACGCACAAGTTGAAGGGGTAGCCTGTGCTAGGGCCTCACCAGCACCCGAGTCAAGAAGTTCTTCCTTACATTTAAACCAAATTTCTTCTCAATCCTTAAAAAAAAATCCTTTTGCAAGCAGACCATGTAAAAAGATGATTCCTCCCCCAGCCTGTAAGCTCCCTTCAAGTACTGGAAGGCCACCGTCAGATCTCCCTGGAACCAACTCCTCTCCAGGCTGAACAAGCCCAACTCCATCAGCCTTTCTTCACAGTAAACGCGCTCCACTCCTTTGATCTTCTCTGTGGACCTCCACTCAACCCACTGCACACAGCTTCCTCAGCATTCCGGCCTCACACCCGGAAAGCAGGCCTCACACACCTAGGCACATCCCATTCAACAGCCCCTCTCTCTACTTTGCTCCATCTTCTCCAGAAGAGGTCATGAAGGGGCTCATGGCTGCTTCATCCATTCACACACCCACCAATAAACGACCCCAACATCTCAACTCCAGACATTGCACTCCTCTGTCTAAATGTATTAAAACCATCATGGATGGCCAGACGCTGAAACAGCACAGAAAAGCCTGCCTCCTTGCTCCAAAACACAATTTTCAAAACAAAACCGGAATCAAGGTGTTGACACAGCACACCCAATGAAGAAGACAACCACTAAGCTCAAGGAAAGCAAATTCAGAAGAAGGCAGGCAGGGAGTGCAGTGCAGTGCAACTAGCAGCGTCTCAAGCCAAACGCACACGGGAATCACAGAACAGCCCTCTAAGGAGGCCTGGAATGGGGTCCGCACCTCACAAAGTGGCCACAAACACGACTGCATGAGTAGCACACAATGGCATCACTAACGAGACCACATCACTCCTCCAAAGCTTTGCACAAGCCTTCCAACATCTTCCAAGAGATGCGCCTTCCTCGTCACTCCCGTCACACTCAAAAGTGCCGACACTGGTCAAAGGATCAAAACCACAACACGAGGAAACGAAAAGGAAGTGTTGTGGGAAGGCAAACACACCCCACCTCATGACTGGCCAGGCTCTGGCACGCAAGAGCTGCTCACTGCACAATGCTGCCATGCGCAGAGGCTCTCTCCAAGCCCTCAGGCACTCACACAGCAGCATAAAAGCCGGCCCTGGGACTCGCTCCCTCACACCACTCTCCTGACACCTTCTCCTCTGAAACCTCCAGGTGAGCCTGCAACCCCATTCCATCAATCCCTGCCCCACCTGGCCAAGTTCTCCACAACTCCTCTGCCCCCAGATCTTGCACCACCCCACTGCCACACTCCCTGCACCTGAACCCACTTCTCCCTTCTCCCTTGGTCACCGCAGCACAGCTCCTTACACCCACAAAACCCCCCTCACACCCAACACCCTCTCTTGCAGAGACCCTCCACTCCACAGCCATGTCCTGCTACGACCTCTGCCGCCCCTGCGGACCCACCCCGCTGGCTAACAGCTGCAACGAGCCCTGTGTCAGGCAGTGCCAGGACTCCCAAGTCGTCATCCAGCCCTCCACCGTCGTGGTCACCCTGCCGGGACCCATCCTCAGCTCCTTCCCCCAGAGCACCGCCGTCGGATCCTCCGCATCAGCTGCCGTGGGCAGCGCCCTCAACGCCCAGGGAGTGTCCATCTCCTCCGGCGGCTTCGGCTTCGGAGGCCTGGGCTGCTTCAACGGCGCGAGAGCCCGCTACCCCTGCTAAGGGCCTGCGCCCACACCCTGACACCAAACACCTGCACCCTGCAAGGCACCTCATGCACTGAGCTCACGTCTCTGTGTCACTCATG
>NC_136815.1:803112-1116139 GCF_951394365.1 Tetrao urogallus
CTGACCCCAAACTCTGCAGCCCTTCCACCTCCTCTCTGTCATGCTCCCCACAACCCCTAATCAGGCCTCCCTGCTGCCTGAGAACCCAACGCCATTGCTTCACTCAGCCCTCAAAACCCTGCACTCACCCAACGTCCTCTCTTGCAGAGACCCTCCACCCCACAGCCATGTCCTGCTACAACCTCTGCCGCCCCTGTGGACCCACCCCGCTGGCTAACAGCTGCAACGAGCCCTGTGTCAGGCAGTGCCAGGACTCCCAAGTCGTCATCCAGCCTCCTGCTGTGCTGGTCACCCTGCCAGGACCCATCCTCAGCTCCTTCCCCCAGAGCACCGCCGTCGGATCCTCCGCATCAGCTGCCGTGGGCAGCGCCCTCGACGCCCAAGGAGTGTCCATCTCCTCCGGCGGCTTCGGCTTCGGAGGCCTGGGCTGCTTCAACGGCGCGAGAGCCCGCTACCCCTGCTAAGGGCCTGCGCCCACACCCTGACACCAAACACCTGCACCCTGCAACGCGCCTCACGCACTGACCAGGCACCTCTGGGACACTGATGCCAAATGGGCTCACCAGCTATGGCTCTTCTTTTCACCGCACGAAACAGGGAAGCATGGAACAACATCAGACCAGGCTGCCTGGAAACATGGCCGCTTAAACTTTCCTCTGTCCTCGCACTTCAAATTGTGCTCTTTCCACTTGGCGATCACCAAGTGCATCCTTCCTTTTAGTGTCTTTCCCTCAATAAAGTTCTCTTGCACGTCAGCCTCAGATTCCTCCTCTTCATTGTGGTTTGCACAATGCCCTTTCCACTTCACCCACTACAAAGACATGGCTCTAGAAACCATCAGGTCTGCTACAAAAGGTTCCCCAACACCTCCTCTTGCAACCGTGTCTCCAACAAGAGCTTTGCTGCCTAGCACATGCCCTTCAGCACATAATACATTATCTACTCCTACACTAATAAAGTCTTGGCCACATTGACGCTCTTCTGCCCATGCTCTCTCCTACAACACCCCTGGGTCAGCACACACTTGATTCCTTTTCCACCTGGGCAAGATTCACTCATATTTACAACAAACATGGTCACAGAATCTTTTCTTTTTGTGCTATCGTCTTGATTTCTTACAGAGCAACAGCCCCGCTCAAGCACAGTCAGCAATAGCAGGCTGTCCACAATCACGTCCAGTCCCCGCACTCAGGCGTTTGGTGAAGACACTGAACGTCATTCTGTTCACTTCCCTTTCATTCACTTCCCCGTCTTGGCCTGGACAACTCTGAACTCACCACATCAGGTCTCTGTCACTCCTCTCACACCAACAGATCCCTGCCTTCAGACACTTCTAAGAACATCTCAGCATCTACTTACCTGAGCAGTTTGCTGACAGTTTGCCTGTAAAGCATGTCATGGGAGGAAGCCTCAAAGCCATTCCTTAAGACAAAGGCATCAAATGTCACTTCACCCCCTCATGCACGTAACTAATCACTTCAGTGCCGAAAATCTGAGGTGGGCGTGTGCAACTTTGTTCTCTACTTCCAACAACTTCTGAGCCATTCTGAGCATGGCTGTACTTTCGGGGAGGATTTCCACCACCTCCTTCCCCGGGACTAATGTCAGGCCGACCAGGATGAAGTTCCATCCGTCTTCATTCTTCACTACTTTAAGATGGGAACAGCAAGAGTCTCATACAGTTTACAGAAACCGCTTCTCATTACACTGATCCTTCTAACGTAATTGACGTCAGCATGGTCAACACAGCAGACCCTCACCACTCATGGGTGCAACTCTACAGGTTCATTCAACTCATGCAGAACCTTCCTGATCTCCACAAATCCAAGAATTACACACGCCCAAAAACAACACAAAGAACTCTTACTCTCTTCACTACGGACAGCCTGACACACTCCCTTACCATTTGGGATGCAAATACCCCCACAAACAACTCAGGTCTGCAGCCCACGAGACACTGCGTCCTCAGAGTTCACCGAGGAATTACTGAAACCCTCATTCTGAACAACAAACATATGAGTCCAACTCATGCCTCCACAACGTGCTCCTTCAAAATTAAACGGTGGATCTGAAGGCATTGCCCAACGTGTCTTGAAATCCAGCAGCCATGGTGCATCTGCACTGCCTTAGGGAGCCTGTTCCATGCCCACTGCTCTCTGGTGCAGAACCACAGTTGAAAAAAGACTTTGAGTTGGACTTGTGAGGCAACAGTTCACTCAACGCTTACTGTCTTTGCCTATCTCTGTGCCACACGCTTTCCCCAGAGCCATATGCAGAAAAACTAGGAAAATCTTGGCAGAAATCCTTAGAAATTACGCCTATTAGGATCCCTTGCGGAATGACATGGGTATTCATTTCAGAAAGGGAAGAGCCATCTTCTCCGATCTGGGACACCCAGAATGCCCAGACCAGGCTTCCACGGCTGTTTGCAATTGGCACCTCCTCTAACAACAAAGGCACAAACCATATTGCACAAGTGCCAAGCCATGACCTCGCTGACTCCTTTTCTGTGCTTTGGACACAGAATCTTCCGCATCCTCTGACAACAACGTGCCAAATCCCTCCTCTGCCCTCCAGTACTCTCACTTGGAACGTGCCACCACTGCCAAATGGACGCGTCCTCAGGTAGGCAAAAAGGCAGATTGTTGGAAGAGCAACTCATAACAGATGACACGCAACACTACGCGATGCAAGAGTAGTACGCAGCATGGAGAGGAGATCCTTAACAGTCCACTGGTAAGCAGGAGGAACTTACCTCCAACTACACTTGCTGCCCTCCATCACAAGGCTCTGGGACCAGGCCTTCCACCAGCTGCTTTCCATCCACCTCGGAAGCTCTCCACTTGTCTAACCCACACTGCCTCAGCTTCTGCATGAGCGTGGCATGGGACACAGCCTCAAATCATACCATTATACAAATGCGAAACGGTGAAGGTTGGAAGGGATCTTCATCATCATCCCTTCTGTGGGCCGACGGCCTCCCAACAGGGCCCCATCCAACCTGGCCTTGAATGACCCCAGGGATGCACAACGCACAAGTTGAAGGGGTAGCCTGTGCTAGGGCCTCACCAGCACCCGAGTCAAGAAGTTCTTCCTTACATTTAAACCAAATTTCTTCTCAATCCTTAAAAAAAAATCCTTTTGCAAGCAGACCATGTAAAAAGATGATTCCTCCCCCAGCCTGTAAGCTCCCTTCAAGTACTGGAAGGCCACCGTCAGATCTCCCTGGAACCAACTCCTCTCCAGGCTGAACAAGCCCAACTCCATCAGCCTTTCTTCACAGTAAACGCGCTCCACTCCTTTGATCTTCTCTGTGGACCTCCACTCAACCCACTGCACACAGCTTCCTCAGCATTCCGGCCTCACACCCGGAAAGCAGGCCTCACACACCTAGGCACATCCCATTCAACAGCCCCTCTCTCTACTTTGCTCCATCTTCTCCAGAAGAGGTCATGAAGGGGCTCATGGCTGCTTCATCCATTCACACACCCACCAATAAACGACCCCAACATCTCAACTCCAGACATTGCACTCCTCTGTCTAAATGTATTAAAACCATCATGGATGGCCAGACGCTGAAACAGCACAGAAAAGCCTGCCTCCTTGCTCCAAAACACAATTTTCAAAACAAAACCGGAATCAAGGTGTTGACACAGCACACCCAATGAAGAAGACAACCACTAAGCTCAAGGAAAGCAAATTCAGAAGAAGGCAGGCAGGGAGTGCAGTGCAGTGCAACTAGCAGCGTCTCAAGCCAAACGCACACGGGAATCACAGAACAGCCCTCTAAGGAGGCCTGGAATGGGGTCCGCACCTCACAAAGTGGCCACAAACACGACTGCATGAGTAGCACACAATGGCATCACTAACGAGACCACATCACTCCTCCAAAGCTTTGCACAAGCCTTCCAACATCTTCCAAGAGATGCGCCTTCCTCGTCACTCCCGTCACACTCAAAAGTGCCGACACTGGTCAAAGGATCAAAACCACAACACGAGGAAACGAAAAGGAAGTGTTGTGGGAAGGCAAACACACCCCACCTCATGACTGGCCAGGCTCTGGCACGCAAGAGCTGCTCACTGCACAATGCTGCCATGCGCAGAGGCTCTCTCCAAGCCCTCAGGCACTCACACAGCAGCATAAAAGCCGGCCCTGGGACTCGCTCCCTCACACCACTCTCCTGACACCTTCTCCTCTGAAACCTCCAGGTGAGCCTGCAACCCCATTCCATCAATCCCTGCCCCACCTGGCCAAGTTCTCCACAACTCCTCTGCCCCCAGATCTTGCACCACCCCACTGCCACACTCCCTGCACCTGAACCCACTTCTCCCTTCTCCCTTGGTCACCGCAGCACAGCTCCTTACACCCACAAAACCCCCCTCACACCCAACACCCTCTCTTGCAGAGACCCTCCACTCCACAGCCATGTCCTGCTACGACCTCTGCCGCCCCTGCGGACCCACCCCGCTGGCTAACAGCTGCAACGAGCCCTGTGTCAGGCAGTGCCAGGACTCCCAAGTCGTCATCCAGCCCTCCACCGTCGTGGTCACCCTGCCGGGACCCATCCTCAGCTCCTTCCCCCAGAGCACCGCCGTCGGATCCTCCGCATCAGCTGCCGTGGGCAGCGCCCTCAACGCCCAGGGAGTGTCCATCTCCTCCGGCGGCTTCGGCTTCGGAGGCCTGGGCTGCTTCAACGGCGCGAGAGCCCGCTACCCCTGCTAAGGGCCTGCGCCCACACCCTGACACCAAACACCTGCACCCTGCAAGGCACCTCATGCACTGAGCTCACGTCTCTGTGTCACTCATGGCACAAGGCCACACCAGCCATGGATCTTCTTCTCATGGCACAAAACAAGCAAGCAGAGAACACCCTCGGAACATGCCGTCTGCAAACATGAGTGCACTTACTTCCTCCTGTCTCTGCACCTTACATCGTGACCTTTCCACTTGGCGATCACCAAGTGTATCCTTCCTTTCAGCGTGTTTTCCTCAATAAAGTTCTCATGCATGCCAGCAGCACATTTCTCCTCTTCATTCCTTTGCTTAATGCTCTTTCCGTTTCACCCATTACAAAGACATGGCTCTAGACATGATCGTGTTGGGTCCCAGAGGCCCCACGACCTCCTCTTGCAACCACGTCACCTTGTCAACAAGAGCACTGGTGGCTAGCAGATGGCATTCTGCTCATCACCTATTATCTTCTGCAAAGAAAGGGAAATAGTCCAATTGCACTGCTCAAGTGCAGTCAGGAATAGCAGGCTGTCCACAGTCAGCTCCACTCCCATCACCCGGGCTTTTCATGACGATACTGAACAGCACTGGCCTCACTTCCCAGTCTTGGCCAAAACAGCTACGAACTCACAACATCACGACTCTGTTTTACTCACCTCAGACCTCCGGACCCTTGTGGTCAGCCACTTTACAGACCAACTCAGCATCCATTTCCCTGTACAGATCGCACACACTTTGCCCATCAGCACATCCAGGGAGAAAACCTCAAAGCCTTCGCTAAAGGCAAAGGCACTGCACGCCCTTATGCGCAAAGCTGCTCACTTCAAAGTAGAAAAACGCAGGTAGGTTTGCCCTTTCGTGCTCTCTATTCCCACCACTTCTTAGCCAGTCGGAGGGAATCCCATGACAGCTATCCACATTGAGCACTCCCCATCATGTTCTTCTTCCTCTGGCATATGGCAACACAGTCCGGGATTTCCTCTTCACTTCCCCAGCGGCACAGGACACTTCCACAGATATCTATTTTGCCACTCTTCCTTCTTCCTTCTCCTTCAAGACAGCAGGGCTATGAGCTCTGGCCCGCACATCACAAGCCCCTCCCAGGCACTCTGACCTCTCCAAGACAAATGACGGCGCCCTTGCAAGGACATCTCATGGCTCCCTCAGCATTCATGGGTAGAACCAGGCCGACCTCACAGCCTTGAGCACGTCCACCCTACTTCTCTTCATCTCCCTTAGCAACAAGCGCTATTCACCTCAGCAGCAAGCCACAGAGCACTCACCTCAGCTGAACGGGGGCATGAGATATGATTTAGGGGCCTGTGGTAGCAGTGGTGGTGGGAGGACGGTTGGACTAGATGACCTTGTCGGTCCTTTCCAACCTCGCGATTCTATCATTCTATCATTCTACGGCCTGCAACCTTCAGCCATGTGCTTGACCACATGGCCAGGAGTGGCTCACGGCTGCATCTCCACGTAGCATGCATGCTTCCAATTTCCCTGTGCAATCTCCAAATCCTCACGGCAACCATCAAAGGCCATGCAGAGAAACGGCCTCAGCCAACTGACATTCGACTCCACAGGGATCCCACAGCGCCTGCTTCAGCCTTCATCACCAGCACCCTCCCGTTCTGCTCAGGGCTTGCTACCTCTCAACCACGCCTGAGACAACTGTGTCCTGACCTCACAAACCCCCTCCTCTGCCTAAATAAGCCACAGTCCCCACACAGAGCCCTGCGCTGAAACTACACCAAAGACGCAGGAAACCAGTTCCCAAATCAAACCTTGACAGATTAGAGGAACCCAGATGTCTGCAAAGCACACCCAATGGGAAAGAGAAGGGCAAAGCACATGGAAAGGGACAGGTAGCGAAAGCAAGCAGGGAGCAAATGCCACACAAGGGTCTCATGCCGGACGCACTTGCAAAGCCCAGAGCAGCCTGCGAGGATGCCACGAAATGGGATCCTCACCACACAAGGCACCACACAAACCACCCTACATCAGTGCTACGCAGTGACCTCACTCCTAAGACCACAACTCTTCCATGCCTTAGATGCATCTCCCAACCACCATCATGAGACACACCTTCCAAGTAAATGCAACAAAATAGTCATTTTCCCTTAAAAACTGCCGACAAGGTCAAAGGATCAAATCCACAACAAAAGGTAATGAAAAGAGAGAGCTGTGGAAGGCAAACACACCCCACCTCATGACCTGCCAGCCTCTGACACGCAAGAGCTGCTCACTGCACAATGCTGCCATGCGCAGAGGCTCTCTCCAAGCCCTCAGGCACTCACACAGCAGCATATAAGCCGGCCCTGGGACTCGCTCCCTCACACCACTCTTCCTGGCACCTTCTCCTCTGCAAACCTCCAGGTAAGCCTGCACCCTGCTGCCCTCCTTCACCCAGCGCAACTGGCCCAGCTCTCCACAACACCTCTGCCCCCAACCCCTGCAACCTTCCTGCATCCCCACAGCCACACTGCCCACAGCTCCACATCACGACACCCAACTCCCTGGGAACCCAACGCCATTGCTTCCTTCAACCCTCAAAAAACCGCACTCACCCAACGCCCTCTCTTGCAGAGACCCTCCACTCCACAGCCATGTCCTGCTACGACCTCTGCCGCCCCTGCAGTGGGGGACCCACCCCGCTGGCTAACAGCTGCAACGAGCCCTGTGTCAGGCAGTGCCAGGACTCCCAAGTCGTCATCCAGCCCTCCACCGTCGTGGTCACCCTGCCGGGACCCATCCTCAGCTCCTTCCCCCAGAGCACTGCCGTCGGATCCTCCGCATCAGCTGCCGTGGGCAGCGCCCTCGACGCCCAGGGAGTGTCCATCTCCTCCGGCGGCTTCGGCTTCGGAGGCCTGGGCTGCTTCAACGGCGCGAGAGCCCGCTACCCCTGCTAAGGGCCTGCGCCCACACCCTGACACCAAACACCTGCACCCTGCAAGGCACCTCACGCACTGACCAGGCACCGCTGGGTCACTGACAGCACATGGCATCAGCAGCTCTTCAACCATGGCTCTTCTTTCGTCATAACAAAGAAGCAAGCAGGGAACGGGACCTGACAACACTGCTTACAAGGAGGGCCTCTGAAAAATTTAATATCTTGAATGTACTTCTCTAAATCCTTTTCTTTCTCTACACTGATGCTGATGGTTATGCTACATGCACTTAAAGCCATGGCTTTCAGTCTTCGTGCTCCTTCCTTTCATGTATTTTCCTCAATAAAGTTCTCTTGCACACCAGCCTCAGAATTCTCTCCATCCTTTCTTCAGCAAATGCTCTTCACACCTCTCCCATTCCAAAGACACGGCTCTAGAGGCCATTCGGATGGGACCAAGGGGGCCCCATGACCTCCCCTGCCACAAATGGTACCAGCAAGAACAGTTGGGGCAGCGACTGGGCTTCCAGCACATCACGCAACATCCATGCTTGCCCACACAAACTCTTGGGCACACCAACGCCCTTCTGCCCATGTCCTCTGAAACAACCTCTCCCTGGCAGCACACCCCAGCAGGAGGCTCCTATAATGACCAAAAAAACATAGACACAGAATCCTTTACCTGTTAAAGAATTTGTAGTGACCACGCCGTCCTACTGTCCCGCTCAAGCACACTCAGGTACAGCTGTCAGACAGGGAACACTGCCCATACTTTCAGTACCTCAAAGGACAGGGACTACACCAATTATTCTGCTGGATAACCGGTTCTACTGCTTGCCCCCCTCACACTGCAAAAAGCTTCCTTTCTCTAACAAGCAAGGTTCAAATTCAGTGCTGTCCACTGTCCTTTCTTCTGGCAGCAGACGGTCATGCAAAAGGGCTGGCTCTCTTCTCATCCTTCCCTAACATCTGGGATTTATACGCAAGGATAAGATCTACCAAGAGTATCCTTGTGTCCCGACTCAAAACTGCCTGCTGTCTCAGCTTCTCCACATCGTAAGGAAGTTCCAGGCCCATCAGCCCTGCACTGGAGCTGCTCCACCATATCCATGTCTGTCTTCCACCTCGGAACGTAAACTTGAATCACCTGCACTGAGCAGAAAAAAAAGAGTGCATCCTCCAGCGTGCTAGCGATGCTCTTCCCAATGGCCTTCTGGAGAACGATGAACTCATTTGTCACACGGCTGCGTTGTTGCCCTACCATCACCTTGCTCGCCAACAGCAAAACCCAGGTCCTCCTCAGCAAAGCTGGCTGCCACCCTCTCATTTCCATTGCTCCCTGTTACTGCTTCCCCTCTGCAGGACTTCACTGTCCCCTCCTGCTGCCTCTGGATGTCCCCCTGTGACACACAACCCAGCCTCTCCACATCCTTCACAAACGAGGACTATTCACCTGGGCCATCGGCTGCTCCTTCCCGTCTTCTACCATTTGCAAACTCACTGGGATCTCTACCATCGCCCAGCTTTTTAATGCAGGCGCTGAACACTGCTGGCCTTACTACTGAGCCTTGACACAATCGGGGCACTTCACCACACCGCTGCATTCAGCCACTTTCAAGCCCACCCCTGCGTCCTCTTTGACAGTTTCTCTGGGATCGCGTCATGGGAGGAAGCCTCAATGCCTTTACTAAAGGCAAGGCAATCAACTGTCACGGCCCCCCGTCATCCACCAGGCACATCACTTCAGTGTACAGGAAACTGAGGTGGCTTTGTACATCCACTGCTTTCTGCAAGGATTGCCTTCACCTCCTCCCCACTGACTAACATCAGGTCAACCAGCCTGAAGTTTCTCTCAGCTTCCTTCTTCATTTCTTGAACGCAGGAGGGAGATGAGTCTCTCCCATTCTTCAGGAATCACTTTGATTCACCAGGACCTTACAGGGTCAACTGAAAAGGGCCTTACAAAGACATCAGGCACGTCCCTCAGCATCTGTGCGAGAAACTTGTCAGGTCCTGTAGACTTTTGCACACCCAGGGGCACAACTTCTTCATTTGACCCAGCAACCGGCAGCATGCATCTTTCCCACATCCCACCGGGCAGCACAAAGGGAACTCCAGATGGCACTGTGTCAGACCAAAGCCCAGGCTTCCATCTGGATGATCCCCGATAAGGGTGGCATAGAGAGAGGACACTGGGACCTTTCTGGGACTAAGGCAGTACTCCCAACTCCAAAAGCCCTGTCAGCTCTGACACAGCCCCACACGGACAGCATCCTGCTCTGGTTGTCCACCCCAGGCGCACAGCAGGCAGCCCCCTTTCTGCAGCTGCACCTCTGTACGCACCAGGGCCAGCAGACACCTGAGCAGGCAGCGCTCCCAGGGGGAGAGGGAGACGGGCTGAAGACTGCTTTGTCACGTCGGACAAAGGCAAGGAAGGAGGGAATGCAATTCCAGTGGCAATAAAGCCCAAGAGGCACTGAGGCATGGAGCAGCTTAACAAGGATGCCAGGACATGGCGTACACACCTCACAACACAGCCACAAACCACCACCACAAGTGCCACACGGTGACCTCACTCCTGATACCCACCCACCACTCACACTTTCAGCATGTATGGACTCAAATACCAGTCCCACGTGAACACTGCCAACAGGGTCAAAGGAATACAACCACAAGAGAAGGAAATGAAAAGGCAGCATTTTCGGAAGACAACAACGCATCGTGTCATCATTGGTCAAGCATAGGCACGTAACAGATGCTCACTGCACGCAATGCTGCCATGCGCAGAGGCTCTCTCCAAGCCCTCAGGCACTCACACAGCAGCATAAAAGCCGGCCCTGGGCCTTGCTCCCTCACACCACTCTCCTGACACCTTCTCCTCTCAGCTCGTCCAGGTGAGCCTGAAACTTCCGCTGCCTTTCTTTGGCCCCCACACCAGGCCTAACTCTCCATACCTTACTCTGACCCCAAACTCTGCAGCCCTTCCACCTCCTCTCTGTCATGCTCCCCACAACCCCTAATCAGGCCTCCCTGCTGCCTGAGAACCCAACGCCATTGCTTCACTCAGCCCTCAAAACCCTGCACTCACCCAACGTCCTCTCTTGCAGAGACCCTCCACCCCACAGCCATGTCCTGCTACAACCTCTGCCGCCCCTGTGGACCCACCCCGCTGGCTAACAGCTGCAACGAGCCCTGTGTCAGGCAGTGCCAGGACTCCCAAGTCGTCATCCAGCCTCCTGCTGTGCTGGTCACCCTGCCAGGACCCATCCTCAGCTCCTTCCCCCAGAGCACCGCCGTCGGATCCTCCGCATCAGCTGCCGTGGGCAGCGCCCTCGACGCCCAAGGAGTGTCCATCTCCTCCGGCGGCTTCGGCTTCGGAGGCCTGGGCTGCTTCAACGGCGCGAGAGCCCGCTACCCCTGCTAAGGGCCTGCGCCCACACCCTGACACCAAACACCTGCACCCTGCAACGCGCCTCACGCACTGACCAGGCACCTCTGGGACACTGATGCCAAATGGGCTCACCAGCTATGGCTCTTCTTTTCACCGCACGAAACAGGGAAGCATGGAACAACATCAGACCAGGCTGCCTGGAAACATGGCCGCTTAAACTTTCCTCTGTCCTCGCACTTCAAATTGTGCTCTTTCCACTTGGCGATCACCAAGTGCATCCTTCCTTTTAGTGTCTTTCCCTCAATAAAGTTCTCTTGCACGTCAGCCTCAGATTCCTCCTCTTCATTGTGGTTTGCACAATGCCCTTTCCACTTCACCCACTACAAAGACATGGCTCTAGAAACCATCAGGTCTGCTACAAAAGGTTCCCCAACACCTCCTCTTGCAACCGTGTCTCCAACAAGAGCTTTGCTGCCTAGCACATGCCCTTCAGCACATAATACATTATCTACTCCTACACTAATAAAGTCTTGGCCACATTGACGCTCTTCTGCCCATGCTCTCTCCTACAACACCCCTGGGTCAGCACACACTTGATTCCTTTTCCACCTGGGCAAGATTCACTCATATTTACAACAAACATGGTCACAGAATCTTTTCTTTTTGTGCTATCGTCTTGATTTCTTACAGAGCAACAGCCCCGCTCAAGCACAGTCAGCAATAGCAGGCTGTCCACAATCACGTCCAGTCCCCGCACTCAGGCGTTTGGTGAAGACACTGAACGTCATTCTGTTCACTTCCCTTTCATTCACTTCCCCGTCTTGGCCTGGACAACTCTGAACTCACCACATCAGGTCTCTGTCACTCCTCTCACACCAACAGATCCCTGCCTTCAGACACTTCTAAGAACATCTCAGCATCTACTTACCTGAGCAGTTTGCTGACAGTTTGCCTGTAAAGCATGTCATGGGAGGAAGCCTCAAAGCCATTCCTTAAGACAAAGGCATCAAATGTCACTTCACCCCCTCATGCACGTAACTAATCACTTCAGTGCCGAAAATCTGAGGTGGGCGTGTGCAACTTTGTTCTCTACTTCCAACAACTTCTGAGCCATTCTGAGCATGGCTGTACTTTCTGGGAGGATTTCCACCACCTCCTTCCCCGGGACTAATGTCAGGCCGACCAGGATGAAGTTCCATCCGTCTTCATTCTTCACTACTTTAAGAAGGGAACAGCAAGAGTCTCATACAGTTTACAGAAACCGCTTCTCATTACACTGATCCTTCTAACGTAATTGACGTCAGCATGGTCAACACAGCAGACCCTCACCACTCATGGGTGCAACTCTACAGGTTCATTCAACTCATGCAGAACCTTCCTGATCTCCACAAATCCAAGAATTACACACGCCCAAAAACAACACAAAGAGCTCTTACTCTCTTCACTACGGACAGCCTGACACACTCCCTTACCATTTGGGATGCAAATACCCCCACAAACAACTCAGGTCTGCAGCCCACGAGACACTGCGTCCTCAGAGTTCACCGAGGAATTACTGAAACCCTCATTCTGAACAACAAACATATGAGTCCAACTCATGCCTCCACAACGTGCTCCTTCAAAATTAAACGGTGGATCTGAAGGCATTGCCCAACGTGTCTTGAAATGCAGCAGCCATGGTGCATCTGCACTGCCTTAGGGAGCCTGTTCCATGCCCACTGCCCTCTGGTGCAGAACCACAGTTGAAAAAAGACTTTGAGTTGGACTTGTGAGGCAACAGTTCACTCAACGCTTACTGTCTTTGCCTATCTCTGTGCCACACGCTTTCCCCAGAGCCATATGCAGAAAAACTAGGAAAATCTTGGCAGAAATCCTTAGAAATTACGCCTATTAGGATCCCTTGCGGAATGACATGGGTATTCATTTCAGAAAGGGAAGAGCCATCTTCTCCGATCTGGGACACCCAGAATGCCCAGACCAGGCTTCCACGGCTGTTTGCAATTGGTACCTCCTCTAACAACAAAGGCACAAACCATATTGCACAAGTGCCAAGCCATGACCTCGCTGACTCCTTTTCTGTGCTTTGGACACAGAATCTTCCGCATCCTCTGACAACAACGTGCCAAATCCCTCCTCTGCCCTCCAGTACTCTCACTTGGAACGTGCCACCACTGCCAAATGGACGCGTCCTCAGGTATGTAAAAAGGCAGATTGTTGGAAGAGCAACTCATAACAGATGACACGCAACACTACGCGATGCAAGAGTAGTACGCAGCATGGAGAGGAGATCCTTAACAGTCCACTGGTAAGCAGGAGGAACTTACCTCCAACTACACTTGCTGCCCTCCATCACAAGGCTCTGGGACCAGGCCTTCCACCAGCTGCTTTCCATCCACCTCGGAAGCTCTCCACTTGTCTAACCCACACTGCCTCAGCTTCTGCATGAGCGTGGCATGGGACACAGCCTCAAATCATACCATTATACAAATGCGAAACGGTGGAGGTTGGATGGGATCTTAACCACCATCCCTTCTGTGGGCCGACGGCCTCCCAACAGGGCCCCATCCAACCTGGCCTTGAATGCCCCCAGGGATGCACAACGCACAAGTTGAAGGGGTAGCCTGAGCTAGGGCCTCACCAGCACCCGAGTCAAGAAGTTCTGCCTTACATCTAAACCAAATTTCTTCTCAATCCTTAAAAAAAAATCCTTTTGCAAGCAGACCGTGTAAAAAGATGATTCCTCCCCCAGCCTGTAAGCTCTCTTCAAGTACTGGAAGGCCACCGTCAGATCTCCCTGGAACCAACTCCTCTCCAGGCTGAACAAGCCCAACTCCATCAGCCTTTCTTCACAGTAAACGCGCTCCACTCCTTTGATCTTCTCTGAGGACCTCCACTCAACCCACTGCACACAGCTTCCTCAGCATTCCGGCCTCACACCCGGAAAGCAGGCCTCACACACCTAGGCACATCCCATTCGACAGCCCCTCTCTCTACTTTGCTCCATCTTCTCCAGAAGAGGTCATGAAGGGGCTCATGGCTGCTTCATCCATTCACACACCCACCAATAAACGACCCCAACATCTCAACTCCACACATTGCACTCCTCTGTCTAAAAATATTAAAGCCATCATGGATGGCCCGATGCTGAAACAGCACAGAAATGCCTGCCTCCTTGCTCCAAAACACAAATTTCAAAGCAAAAATGGAATCAAGGTGTTGACACAGCACAATCAATACAGAAGACAACGACTAAGCTCAAGGAAAGCAAATTCAGTAGAAGGCAGGCAGGGAGTGCAGTGCAGCGCAACCAGCAGCGTCTCAAGCCAAACGCACACGGGAATCACAGAACAGCCCTCTAAGGAGGCCTGCCTTCAGCACCTCACAAAGTGGCCACAAACACGACTGCATGAGTAGCACACAATGGCATCACTAACGAGACCACATCACTCCTCCAAAGCTTTGCACAAGCCTTCCAACATCTTCCAAGAGATGCGCCTTCCTCGTCACTCCCGTCACACTCAAAAGTGCCGACAGGGTCAAAGGATCAAATCCACAACACGAGGAAATGAAAAGGAAGTGTTGTGGGAAGGCAAACACACCCCACCTCATGACTGGCCAGGCTCTGGCACGCAAGAGCTGCTCACTGCACAATGCTGCCATGCGCAGAGGCTCTCTCCAAGCCCTCAGGCACTCACACAGCAGCATAAAAGCTGGCCCTGGGCCTCCCTCCCTCACACCACTCTCCTGACACCTTCTCTTCTGAGCTCTTCCAGGTGAGCCTGCAACCCCATTCCCTTCAATCCCTGCCCCACCTGGCCAAGTTCTCCACAACTCCTCTGCCCCCAGATCTTGCATAATCCCAATGCCACACTCCCTGCACCTGAACCCACTTCTCCCTTCTCCCTTGGTCACCGCAGCACAGCTCCTTACACCCACAAAACCCCCCTCACACCCAACACCCTCTCTTGCAGAGACGCTCCACCCCACAGCCATGTCCTGCTACAACCTCTGCCGCCCCTGCAGTGGGGGACCCACCCCGCTGGCTAACAGCTGCAACGAGCCCTGTGTCAGGCAGTGCCAGGACTCCCAAGTCGTCATCCAGCCCTCCACCGTCGTGGTCACCCTGCCGGGACCCATCCTCAGCTCCTTCCCCCAGAGCACTGCCGTCGGATCCTCCGCATCAGCTGCCGTGGGCAGCGCCCTCGACGCCCAGGGAGTGTCCATCTCCTCCGGCGGCTTCGGCTTCGGAGGCCTGGGCTGCTTCAACGGCGCGAGAGCCCGCTACCCCTGCTAAGGGCCTGCGCCCACACCCTGACACCAAACACCTGCACCCTGCAAGGCACCTCATGCACTGAGCTCACGTCTCTGTGTCACTCATGGCACAAGGCCACACCAGCCATGGATCTTCTTCTCATGGCACAAAACAAGCAAGCAGAGAACACCCTCGGAACATGCCGTCTGCAAACATGAGTGCACTTACTTCCTCCTGTCTCTGCACCTTACATCGTGACCTTTCCACTTGGCGATCACCAAGTGTATCCTTCCTTTCAGCGTGTTTTCCTCAATAAAGTTCTCATGCATGCCAGCAGCACATTTCTCCTCTTCATTCCTTTGCTTAATGCTCTTTCCGTTTCATTACAAAGACATGGCTCTAGACATGATCGTGTTGGGTCCCAGAGGCCCCACGACCTCCTCTTGCAACCACGTCACCTTGTCAACAAGAGCACTGGTGGCTAGCAGATGGCATTCTGCTCATCACCTATTATCTTCTGCAAAGAAAGGGAAATAGTCCAATTGCACTGCTCAAGTGCAGTCAGGAATAGCAGGCTGTCCACAGTCAGCTCCACTCCCATCACCCGGGCTTTTCATGACGATACTGAACAGCACTGGCCTCACTTCCCAGTCTTGGCCAAAACAGCTACGAACTCACAACATCACGACTCTGTTTTACTCACCTCAGACCTCCGGACCCTTGTGGTCAGCCACTTTACAGACCAACTCAGCATCCATTTCCCTGTACAGATCGCACACACTTTGCCCATCAGCACATCCAGGGAGAAAACCTCAAAGCCTTCGCTAAAGGCAAAGGCACTGCACGCCCTTATGCGCAAAGCTGCTCACTTCAAAGTAGAAAAACGCAGGTAGGTTTGCCCTTTCGTGCTCTCTATTCCCACCACTTCTTAGCCAGTCGGAGGGAATCCCATGACAGCTATCCACATTGAGCACTCCCCATCATGTTCTTCTTCCTCTGGCATATGGCAACACAGTCCGGGATTTCCTCTTCACTTCCCCAGCGGCACAGGACACTTCCACAGATATCTATTTTGCCACTCTTCCTTCTTCCTTCTCCTTCAAGACAGCAGGGCTATGAGCTCTGGCCCGCACATCACAAGCCCCTCCCAGGCACTCTGACCTCTCCAAGACAAATGACGGCGCCCTTGCAAGGACATCTCATGGCTCCCTCAGCATTCATGGGTAGAACCAGGCCGACCTCACAGCCTTGAGCACGTCCACCCTACTTCTCTTCATCTCCCTTAGCAACAAGCGCTATTCACCTCAGCAGCAAGCCACAGAGCACTCACCTCAGCTGAACGGGGGCATGAGATATGATTTAGGGGCCTGTGGTAGCAGTGGTGGTGGGAGGACGGTTGGACTAGATGACCTTGTCGGTCCTTTCCAACCTCGCGATTCTATCATTCTATCATTCTACGGCCTGCAACCTTCAGCCATGTGCTTGACCACATGGCCAGGAGTGGCTCACGGCTGCATCTCCACGTAGCATGCATGCTTCCAATTTCCCTGTGCAATCTCCAAATCCTCACGGCAACCATCAAAGGCCATGCAGAGAAACGGCCTCAGCCAACTGACATTCGACTCCACAGGGATCCCACAGCGCCTGCTTCAGCCTTCATCACCAGCACCCTCCCGTTCTGCTCAGGGCTTGCTACCTCTCAACCACGCCTGAGACAACTGTGTCCTGACCTCACAAACCCCCTCCTCTGCCTAAATAAGCCACAGTCCCCACACAGAGCCCTGCGCTGAAACTACACCAAAGACGCAGGAAACCAGTTCCCAAATCAAACCTTGACAGATTAGAGGAACCCAGATGTCTGCAAAGCACACCCAATGGGAAAGAGAAGGGCAAAGCACATGGAAAGGGACAGGTAGCGAAAGCAAGCAGGGAGCAAATGCCACACAAGGGTCTCATGCCGGACGCACTTGCAAAGCCCAGAGCAGCCTGCGAGGATGCCACGAAATGGGATCCTCACCACACAAGGCACCACACAAACCACCCTACATCAGTGCTACGCAGTGACCTCACTCCTAAGACCACAACTCTTCCATGCCTTAGATGCATCTCCCAACCACCATCATGAGACACACCTTCCAAGTAAATGCAACAAAATAGTCATTTTCCCTTAAAAACTGCCGACAAGGTCAAAGGATCAAATCCACAACAAAAGGTAATGAAAAGAGAGAGCTGTGGAAGGCAAACACACCCCACCTCATGACCTGCCAGCCTCTGACACGCAAGAGCTGCTCACTGCACAATGCTGCCATGCGCAGAGGCTCTCTCCAAGCCCTCAGGCACTCACACAGCAGCATATAAGCCGGCCCTGGGACTCGCTCCCTCACACCACTCTTCCTGGCACCTTCTCCTCTGCAAACCTCCAGGTAAGCCTGCACCCTGCTGCCCTCCTTCACCCAGCGCAACTGGCCCAGCTCTCCACAACACCTCTGCCCCCAACCCCTGCAACCTTCCTGCATCCCCACAGCCACACTGCCCACAGCTCCACATCACGACACCCAACTCCCTGGGAACCCAACGCCATTGCTTCCTTCAACCCTCAAAAAACCGCACTCACCCAACGCCCTCTCTTGCAGAGACCCTCCACTCCACAGCCATGTCCTGCTACGACCTCTGCCGCCCCTGCAGTGGGGGACCCACCCCGCTGGCTAACAGCTGCAACGAGCCCTGTGTCAGGCAGTGCCAGGACTCCCAAGTCGTCATCCAGCCCTCCACCGTCGTGGTCACCCTGCCGGGACCCATCCTCAGCTCCTTCCCCCAGAGCACTGCCGTCGGATCCTCCGCATCAGCTGCCGTGGGCAGCGCCCTCGACGCCCAGGGAGTGTCCATCTCCTCCGGCGGCTTCGGCTTCGGAGGCCTGGGCTGCTTCAACGGCGCGAGAGCCCGCTACCCCTGCTAAGGGCCTGCGCCCACACCCTGACACCAAACACCTGCACCCTGCAAGGCACCTCACGCACTGACCAGGCACCGCTGGGTCACTGACAGCACATGGCATCAGCAGCTCTTCAACCATGGCTCTTCTTTCGTCATAACAAAGAAGCAAGCAGGGAACGGGACCTGACAACACTGCTTACAAGGAGGGCCTCTGAAAAATTTAATATCTTGAATGTACTTCTCTAAATCCTTTTCTTTCTCTACACTGATGCTGATGGTTATGCTACATGCACTTAAAGCCATGGCTTTCAGTCTTCGTGCTCCTTCCTTTCATGTATTTTCCTCAATAAAGTTCTCTTGCACACCAGCCTCAGAATTCTCTCCATCCTTTCTTCAGCAAATGCTCTTCACACCTCTCCCATTCCAAAGACACGGCTCTAGAGGCCATTCGGATGGGACCAAGGGGGCCCCATGACCTCCCCTGCCACAAATGGTACCAGCAAGAACAGTTGGGGCAGCGACTGGGCTTCCAGCACATCACGCAACATCCATGCTTGCCCACACAAACTCTTGGGCACACCAACGCCCTTCTGCCCATGTCCTCTGAAACAACCTCTCCCTGGCAGCACACCCCAGCAGGAGGCTCCTATAATGACCAAAAAAACATAGACACAGAATCCTTTACCTGTTAAAGAATTTGTAGTGACCACGCCGTCCTACTGTCCCGCTCAAGCACACTCAGGTACAGCTGTCAGACAGGGAACACTGCCCATACTTTCAGTACCTCAAAGGACAGGGACTACACCAATTATTCTGCTGGATAACCGGTTCTACTGCTTGCCCCCCTCACACTGCAAAAAGCTTCCTTTCTCTAACAAGCAAGGTTCAAATTCAGTGCTGTCCACTGTCCTTTCTTCTGGCAGCAGACAGTCATGCAAAAGGGCTGGCTCTCTTCTCATCCTTCCCTAACATCTGGGATTTATACGCAAGGATAAGATCTACCAAGAGTATCCTTGTGTCCCGACTCAAAACTGCCTGCTGTCTCAGCTTCTCCACATCGTAAGGAAGTTCCAGGCCCATCAGCCCTGCACTGGAGCTGCTCCACCATATCCATGTCTGTCTTCCACCTCGGAACGTAAACTTGAATCACCTGCACTGAGCAGAAAAAAAAGAGTGCATCCTCCAGCGTGCTAGCGATGCTCTTCCCAATGGCCTTCTGGAGAACGATGAACTCATTTGTCACACGGCTGTGTTGTTCCCCTACCATCACCTTGCTCGCCAACAGCAAAACCCAGGTCCTCCTCAGCAAAGCTGGCTGCCACCCTCTCATTTCCATTGCTCCCTGTTACTGCTTCCCCTCTGCAGGACTTCACTGTCCCCTCCTGCTGCCTCTGGATGTCCCCCTGTGACACACAACCCAGCCTCTCCACATCCTTCACAAACGAGGACTATTCACCTGGGCCATCGGCTGCTCCTTCCCGTCTTCTACCATTTGCAAACTCACTGGGATCTCTACCATCGCCCAGCTTTTTAATACAGGCGCTGAACACTGCTGGCCTTACTACTGAGCCTTGACACATTCGGGGCACTTCACCACACTGCTGCATTCAGCCACTTTCAAGCCCACCCCTGCGTCCTCTTTGACAGTTTCTCTGGGATCGCGTCATGGGAGGAAGCCTCAATGCCTTTACTAAAGGCAAGGCAATCAACTGTCACGGCCCCCCGTCATCCACCAGGCACATCACTTCAGTGTACAGGAAACTGAGGTGGCTTTGTACATCCACTGCTTTCTGCAAGGATTGCCTTCACTTCCTCCCCACTGACTAACATCAGGTCAACCAGCCTGAAGTTTCTCTCAGCTTCCTTCTTCATTTCTTGAACGCAGGAGGGAGATGAGTCTCTCCCATTCTTCAGGAATCACTTCGATTCACCAGGACCTTACAGGGTCAACTGAAAAGGGCCTTACAAAGACATCAGGCACGTCCCTCAGCATCTGTGCGAGAAACTTGTCAGGTCCTGTAGACTTTTGCACACCCAGGGGCACAAGTTCTTCATTTGACCCAGCAACCGGCAGCACGCATCTTTCCCACATCCCACCGGGCAGCACAAAGGGAACTCCAGATGGCACTGTGTCAGACCAAAGCCCAGGCTTCCATCTGGATGATCCCCGATAAGGGTGGCATAGAGAGAGGACACTGGGACCTTTCTGGGACTAAGGCAGTACTCCCAACTCCAAAAGCCCTGTCAGCTCTGACACAGCCCCACACGGACAGCATCCTGCTCTGGTTGTCCACCCCAGGCGCACAGCAGGCAGCCCCCTTTCTGCAGCTGCACCTCTGTACGCACCAGGGCCAGCAGACACCTGAGCAGGCAGCGCTCCCAGGGGGAGAGGGAGACGGGCTGAAGACTGCTTTGTCACGTCGGACAAAGGCAAGGAAGGAGGGAATGCAATTCCAGTGGCAATAAAGCCCAAGAGGCACTGAGGCATGGAGCAGCTTAACAAGGATGCCAGGACATGGCGTACACACCTCACAACACAGCCACAAACCACCACCACAAGTGCCACACGGTGACCTCACTCCTGATACCCACCCACCACTCACACTTTCAGCACGTATGGACTCAAATACCAGTCCCACGTGAACACTGCCAACAGGGTCAAAGGAATACAACCACAAGAGTAGGAAATGAAAAGGCAGCATTTTCGGAAGACAAAAACGCATCGTGTCATCACTGGTCAAGCATAGGCACGCAAAAGCTGTTCGCTGCACGCAATGCTGCCATGCGCAGAGGCTCTTGCCAAGCCCTCAGGCACTCACACAGCAGCATAAAAGCCGGCCCTGGGCCTTGCTCCCTCACACCACTCTCCTGACACCTTCTCCTCTCAGCTCGTCCAGGTGAGCCTGAATCCCTTGCTGCCTTTCTTTGGCCCCCACACCTGGTCAAACTCTCCATACCTTGCTCTGACCCCAAACTCTGCTGCCCTTCCACCTCCTCTCTGTCATGCTCCCCACAACCCCTAATCAGGCCTCCCTGCTGCCTGAGAACCCAACGGCTTTGCTTCCCTCACCCCTCAAAACCCTGCACTCACCCAACGTCCTCTCTTGCAGAGACCCTCCACCCACAGCCATGTCCTGCTACAACCTCTGCCGCCCCTGCAGTGGGGGACCCACCCCGCTGGCTAACAGCTGCAACGAGCCCTGTGTCAGGCAGTGCCAGGACTCCCAAGTCGTCATCCAGCCTCCTGCTGTGCTGGTCACCCTGCCAGGACCCATCCTCAGCTCCTTCCCCCAGAGCACCGCCGTCGGATCCTCTGCATCAGCTGCCGTGGGCAGCGCCCTCGACGCCCAAGGAGTGTCCATCTCCTCCGGCGGCTTCGGCTTCGGAGGCCTGGGCTGCTTCAACGGCGGGAGAGCCCGCTACCCCTGCTAAGGGCCTGCGCCCACACCCTGACACCAAACACCTGCACCTTGCAACGCGCCTCACGCACTGACCAGGCACCTCTGGGTCACTGATGCCAAATAGGCTCACCAGCTATGGCTCTTCTTTTCACCGCACGAAACAGGGAAGCATGGAACAACATCAGACCAGGCTGCCTGGAAACATGGCCGCTTAAACTTTCCTCTGTCCTCGCACTTCAAATTGTGCTCTTTCCACTTGGCGATCACCAAGTGCATCCTTCCTTTTAGTGTCTTTCCCTCAATAAAGTTCTCTTGCACGTCAGCCTCAGATTCCTCCTCTTCATTGTGGTTTGCACAATGCCCTTTCCACTTCACCCACTACAAAGACATGGCTCTAGAAACCATCAGGTCTGCTACAAAAGGGCCCCAACACCTCCTCTTGCAACCGTGTCTCCAACAAGAGCTT
Organism: Tetrao urogallus; assembly: GCF_951394365.1. Taxonomy (NCBI): domain Eukaryota; kingdom Metazoa; phylum Chordata; class Aves; order Galliformes; family Phasianidae; genus Tetrao; species Tetrao urogallus. The sequence goes on from NC_136815.1 coordinate 825,173, forward strand.
TGCTGCCTAGCACATGCCCTTCAGCACATAATACATTATCTACTCCTACACTAATAAAGTCTTGGCCACATTGACGCTCTTCTGCCCATGCTCTCTCCTACAACACCCCTGGGTCAGCACACACTTGATTCCTTTTCCACCTGGGCAAGATTCACTCATATTTACAACAAACATGGTCACAGAATCTTTTCTTTTTGTGCTATCGTCTTGATTTCTTACAGAGCAACAGCCCCGCTCAAGCACAGTCAGCAATAGCAGGCTGTCCACAATCACGTCCAGTCCCCGCACTCAGGCGTTTGGTGAAGACACTGAACGTCATTCTGTTCACTTCCCTTTCATTCACTTCCCCGTCTTGGCCTGGACAACTCTGAACTCACCACATCAGGTCTCTGTCACTCCTCTCACACCAACAGATCCCTGCCTTCAGACACTTCTAAGAACATCTCAGCATCTACTTACCTGAGCAGTTTGCTGACAGTTTGCCTGTAAAGCATGTCATGAGAGGAAGCCTCAAAGCCATTCCTTAAGACAAAGGCATCAAATGTCACTTCACCCCCTCATGCACGTAACTAATCACTTCAGTGCCGAAAATCTGAGGTGGGCGTGTGCAGCTTTGTTCTCTACTTCCAACAACTTCTGAGCCATTCTGAGCATGGCTGTACTTTCGGGGAGGATTTCCACCACCTCCTTCCCCGGGACTAATGTCAGGCCGACCAGGATGAAGTTCCATCCGTCTTCATTCTTCACTACTTTAAGATGGGAACAGCAAGAGTCTCTTACAGTTTACAGAAACCGCTTCTCATTACACTGATCCTTCTAACGTAATTGATGTCAGCATGGTCAACACAGCAGACCCTCACCACTCATGGGTGCAACTCTACAGGTTCATTCAACTCATGCAGAACCTTCCTGATCTCCACAAATCCAAGAATTACACACGCCCAAAAACAACACAAAGAGCTCTTACTCTCTTCACTACGGACAGCCTGACACACTCCCTTACCATTTGGGATGCAAATACCCCCACAAACAACTCAGGTCTGCAGCCCACGAGACACTGCGTCCTCAGAGTTCACCGAGGAATTACTGAAACCCTCATTCTGAACAACAAACATATGAGTCCAACTCATGCCTCCACAACGTGCTCCTTCAAAATTAAACGGTGGATCTGAAGGCATTGACCAATGTGCCTTGAAATCCAGCAGCCATGGTGCATCTGCACTGCCTTAGGGAGCCTGTTCCATGCCCACTGCTCTCTGGTGCAGAACCACAGTTGAAAAAAGCCTTTGAGTTGGACTTGTGAGGCAACAGTTCACTCAACGCTTACTGTCTTTGCCTATCTCTGTGCCACACGCTTTCCCCAGAGCCATATGCAGAAAAACTAGGAAAATCTTGGCAGAAATCCTTAGAAATTACGCCTATTAGGATCCCTTGCGGAATGACATGGGTATTCATTTCAGAAAGGGAAGAGCCATCTTCTCCGATCTGGGACACCCAGAATGCCCAGACCAGGCTTCCACGGCTGTTTGCAATTGGCACCTCCTCTAACAACAAAGGCACAAACCATATTGCACAAGAGCCAAGCCATGACCTCGCTGACTCCTTTTCTGTGCTTTGGACACAGAATCTTCCGCATCCTCTGACAACAACGTGCCAAATCCCTCCTCTGCCCTCCAGTACTCTCACTTGGAACGTGCCACCACTGCCAAATGGACGCGTCCTCAGGTATGTAAAAAGGCAGATTGTTGGAAGAGCAACTCATAACTGATGACACGCAACACTACGCGATGCAAGAGTAGTACGCAGCGTGGAGAGGAGATCCTTAACAGTCCACTGGTAAGCAGGAGGAACTTACCTCCAACTACACTTGCTGCCCTCCATCACAAGGCTCTGGGACCAGGCCTTCCACCAGCTGCTTTCCATCCACCTCGGAAGCTCTCCACTTGTCTAACCCACACTGCCTCAGCTTCTGCATGAGCGTGGCATGGGACACAGCCTCAAATCATACCATTATACAAATGCGAAATGGTGAAGGTTGGATGGGATCTTAACCACCATCCCTTCTGTGGGCCGACGGCCTCCCAACAGGGCCCCATCCAACCTGGCCTTGAATGCCCCCAGGGATGCACAATGCACAAGTTGAAGGGGTAGCCTGAGCTAGGGCCTCACCAGCACCCGAGTCAAGAAGTTCTTCCTTACATCTAAACCAAATTTCTTCTCAATCCTTAAAAAAAAATCCTTTTGCAAGCAGACCGTGTAAAAAGATGATTCCTCCCCAGCCTGTAAGCTCTCTTCAAGTACTGGAAGGCCACCGTCAGATGTCCCTGGAACCAACTCTTCTCCAGGCTGAACAAGCCCAACTCCATCAGCCTTTCTTCACAGTAAACGCGCTCCACTCCTTTGATCTTCTCTGAGGACCTCCACTCAACCCACTGCACACAGCTTCCTCAGCATTCCGGCCTGACACCCGGAAAGCAGGCCTCACACACCTAGGCACATCCCATTCAACAGCCCCTCTCTCTACTTTCCTCCATCTTCTCCAGAAGAGGTCATGAAGGGGCTCATGGCTGCATCATCCATTCACACACCCACCAATAAACGAACCCAACATCTCAACTCCACACATTGAACTCCTCTGCCTAAAAATATTAAAGCCATCATGGATGGCCCGATGCTGAAACAGCACAGAAATGCCTGCCTCCTTGCTCCAAAACACAATTTTCAAAACAAAAATGGAATCAAGGTGATGACACAGCACAATCAATACAGAAGACAACGACTAAGCTCAAGGAAAGCAAATTCAGTAGAAGGCAGGCAGGGAGTGCAGTGCAGTGCAACCAGCAGCGTCTCAAGCCAAACGCACACGGGAATCACAGAACAGCCCTCTAAGGAGGCCTGCCTTCAGCATCTCACAAAGTGGCCACAAACACGGCTGCATGAGTAGCACACAATGGCATCACTAACGAGACCACATCACTCCTCCAAAGCTTTGCACAAGCCTTCCAACATCTTCCAAGAGATGCGCCTTCCTCGTCACTCCCGTCACACTCAAAAGTGCCGACAGGGTCAAAGGATCAAATCCACAACACGAGGAAATGAAAAGGAAGTGTTGTGGGAAGGCAAACACACCCCACCTCATGACTGGCCAGGCTCTGGCACGCAAGAGCTGCTCACTGCACAGTGCTGCTATGCGCAGAGGCTCTCTCCAAGCCCTCAGGCACTCACACAGCAGCATAAAAGCCGGCCCTGGGCCTCCCTCCCTCACACCACTCTCCTGACACCTTCTCTTCTGAGCTCTTCCAGGTGAGCCTGCAACCCCATTCCCTTCAATCCCTGCCCCACCTGGCCAAGTTCTCCACAACTCCTCTGCCCCCAGATCTTGCACCACCCCACTGCCAAACTCCCTGCACCTGAACCCACTCATCCCTTCTCCCTTGGTCACCGCAGCACAGCTCCTTACACCCACAAAACCCCCCTCACACCCAACACCCTCTCTTGCAGAGACCCTCCACCCCACAGCCATGTCCTGCTACGACCTCTGCCGCCCCTGCGGACCCACTCCGCTGGCTAACAGCTGCAACGAGCCCTGTGTCAGGCAGTGCCAGGACTCCCAAGTCGTCATCCAGCCCTCCACCGTCGTGGTCACCCTGCCGGGACCCATCCTCAGCTCCTTCCCCCAGAGCACTGCCGTCGGATCCTCCGCATCAGCTGCCGTGGGCAGCGCCCTCGACGCCCAGGGAGTGTCCATCTCCTCCGGCGGCTTCGGCTTCGGAGGCCTGGGCTGCTTCAACGGCGCGAGAGCCCGCTACCCCTGCTAAGGGCCTGCGCCCACACCCTGACACCAAACACCTGCACCCTGCAAGGCACCTCATGCACTGAGCTCACGTCTCTGTGTCACTCATGGCACAAGGCCACACCAGCCATGGATCTTCTTCTCATGGCACAAAACAAGCAAGCAGAGAACACCCTCGGAACATGCCGTCTGCAAACATGAGTGCACTTACTTCCTCCTGTCTCTGCACCTTACATCGTGACCTTTCCACTTGGCGATCACCAAGTGTGTCCTTCCTTTCAGTGTGTTTTCCTCAATAAAGTTCTCATGCATGCCAGCAGCACATTTCTCCTCTTCATTCCTTTGCTTAATGCTCTTTCTGTTTCACCCATTACAAAGACATGGCTCTAGACATGATCGTGTTGGGTCCCAGAGGCCCCACGACCTCCTCTTGCAACCACGTCACCTTGTCAACAAGAGCACTGGTGGCTAGCAGATGGCATTCTGCTCATCACCTATTATCTTCTGCAAAGAAAGGGAAATAGTCCAATTGCACTGCTCAAGTGCAGTCAGGAATAGCAGGCTGTCCACAGTCAGCTCCACTCCCATCACCCGGGCTTTTCATGACGATACTGAACAGCACTGGCCTCACTTCCCAGTCTTGGCCAAAACAGCTACGAACTCACAACATCACGACTCTGTTTTACTCACCTCAGACCTCCGGACCCTTGTGGTCAGCCACTTTACAGACCAACTCAGCATCCATTTCCCTGTACAGATCGCACACACTTTGCCCATCAGCACATCCAGGGAGAAAACCTCAAAGCCTTCGCTAAAGGCAAAGGCACTGCACGCCCTTATGCGCAAAGCTGCTCACTTCAAAGTAGAAAAACGCAGGTAGGTTTGCCCTTTCGTGCTCTCTATTCCCACCACTTCTTAGCCAGTCGGAGGGAATCCCATGACAGCTATCCACATTGAGCACTCCCCATCATGTTCTTCTTCCTCTGGCATATGGCAACACAGTCCGGGATTTCCTCTTCACTTCCCCAGCGGCACAGGACACTTCCACAGATATCTATTTTGCCACTCTTCCTTCTTCCTTCTCCTTCAAGACAGCAGGGCTATGAGCTCTGGCCCGCACATCACAAGCCCCTCCCAGGCACTCTGACCTCTCCAAGACAAATGACGGCGCCCTTGCAAGGACATCTCATGGCTCCCTCAGCATTCATGGGTAGAACCAGGCCGACCTCACAGCCTTGAGCACGTCCACCCTACTTCTCTTCATCTCCCTTAGCAACAAGCGCTATTCACCTCAGCAGCAAGCCACAGAGCACTCACCTCAGCTGAACGGGGGCATGAGATATGATTTAGGGGCCTGTGGTAGCAGTGGTGGTGGGAGGACGGTTGGACTAGATGACCTTGTCGGTCCTTTCCAACCTCGCGATTCTATCATTCTATCATTCTACGGCCTGCAACCTTCAGCCATGTGCTTGACCACATGGCCAGGAGTGGCTCACGGCTGCATCTCCACGTAGCATGCATGCTTCCAATTTCCCTGTGCAATCTCCAAATCCTCACGGCAACCATCAAAGGCCATGCAGAGAAACGGCCTCAGCCAACTGACATTCGACTCCACAGGGATCCCACAGCGCCTGCTTCAGCCTTCATCACCAGCACCCTCCCGTTCTGCTCAGGGCTTGCTACCTCTCAACCACGCCTGAGACAACTGTGTCCTGACCTCACAAACCCCCTCCTCTGCCTAAATAAGCCACAGTCCCCACACAGAGCCCTGCGCTGAAACTACACCAAAGACGCAGGAAACCAGTTCCCAAATCAAACCTTGACAGATTAGAGGAACCCAGATGTCTGCAAAGCACACCCAATGGGAAAGAGAAGGGCAAAGCACATGGAAAGGGACAGGTAGCGAAAGCAAGCAGGGAGCAAATGCCACACAAGGGTCTCATGCCGGACGCACTTGCAAAGCCCAGAGCAGCCTGCGAGGATGCCACGAAATGGGATCCTCACCACACAAGGCACCACACAAACCACCCTACATCAGTGCTACGCAGTGACCTCACTCCTAAGACCACAACTCTTCCATGCCTTAGATGCATCTCCCAACCACCATCATGAGACACACCTTCCAAGTAAATGCAACAAAATAGTCATTTTCCCTTAAAAACTGCCGACAAGGTCAAAGGATCAAATCCACAACAAAAGGTAATGAAAAGAGAGAGCTGTGGAAGGCAAACACACCCCACCTCATGACCTGCCAGCCTCTGACACGCAAGAGCTGCTCACTGCACAATGCTGCCATGCGCAGAGGCTCTCTCCAAGCCCTCAGGCACTCACACAGCAGCATATAAGCCGGCCCTGGGACTCGCTCCCTCACACCACTCTTCCTGGCACCTTCTCCTCTGCAAACCTCCAGGTAAGCCTGCACCCTGCTGCCCTCCTTCACCCAGCGCAACTGGCCCAGCTCTCCACAACACCTCTGCCCCCAACCCCTGCAACCTTCCTGCATCCCCACAGCCACACTGCCCACAGCTCCACATCACGACACCCAACTCCCTGGGAACCCAACGCCATTGCTTCCTTCAACCCTCAAAAAACCGCACTCACCCAACGCCCTCTCTTGCAGAGACCCTCCACTCCACAGCCATGTCCTGCTACGACCTCTGCCGCCCCTGCAGTGGGGGACCCACCCCGCTGGCTAACAGCTGCAACGAGCCCTGTGTCAGGCAGTGCCAGGACTCCCAAGTCGTCATCCAGCCTCCTGCTGTGCTGGTCACCCTGCCGGGACCCATCCTCAGCTCCTTCCCCCAGAACACCACCGTCGGATCCTCCGCATCAGCTGCCGTGGGCAGCGCCCTCGACGCCCAGGGAGTGTCCATCTCCTCCGGCGGCTTCGGCTTCGGAGGCCTGGGCTGCTTCAACGGCGGGAGAGCCCGCTACCCCTGCTAAGGGCCTGCGCCCACACCCTGACACCAAACACCTGCACCCTGCAACGCGCCTCACGCACTGACCAGGCACCTCTGGGTCACTGACAGTACATGGCATCAGCAGCTCTTCAACCATGGCTCTTCATTCGTCATAACAAAGAAGCAAGCAGGGAACGGGACCTGACAACACTGCTTACAAGGAGGGCCTCTGAAAAATTTAATATCTTGAATGTACTTCTCTAAATCCTTTTCTTTCTCTACACTGATGCTGATGGTTATGCTACATGCACTTAAAGCCATGGCTTTCAGTCTTCGTGCTCCTTCCTTTCATGTATTTCCTCAATAAAGTTCTCTTGCACACCAGCCTCAGAATTCTCTCCATCCTTTCTTCAGCAAATGCTCTTCACACCTCTCCCATTCCAAAGACACGGCTCTAGAGGCCATTCGGATGGGACCAAGGGGGCCCCATGACCTCCCCTGCCACAAATGGTACCAGCAAGAACAGTTGGGGCAGCGACTGGGCTTCCAGCACATCACGCAACATCCATGCTTGCCCACACAAACTCTTGGGCACACCAACGCCCTTCTGCCCATGTCCACTGAAACAACCTCTCCCTGGCAGCACACCCCAGCAGGAGGCTCCTATAATGACCAAAAAAACATAGACACAGAATCCTTTACCTGTTAAAGAATTTGTAGTGACCACGCCGTCCTACTGTCCCGCTCAAGCACACTCAGGTACAGCTGTCAGACAGGGAACACTGCCCATACTTTCAGTACCTCAAAGGACAGGGACTACACCAATTATTCTGCTGGATAACCGGTTCTACCGCTTGCCCCCCTCACACTGCAAAAAGCTTCCTTTCTCTAACAAGCAAGGTTCAAATTCAGTGCTGTCCACTGTCCTTTCTTCTGGCAGCAGACAGTCATGCAAAAGGGCTGGCTCTCTTCTCATCCTTCCCTAACATCTGGGATTTATACGCAAGGATAAGATCTACCAAGAGTATCCTTGTGTCCCGACTCAAAACTGCCTGCTGTCTCAGCTTCTCCACATCGTAAGGAAGTTCCAGGCCCATCAGCCCTGCACTGGAGCTGCTCCACCATATCCATGTCTGTCTTCCACCTCGGAATGTAAACTTGAATCACCTGCACTGAGCAGAAAAAAAACAGTGCATCCTCCAGCGTGCTAGCGATGCTCTTCCCAATGGCCTTCTGGAGAATGATGAACTCATTTGTCACACGGCTGTGTTGTTCCCCTACCATCACCTTGCTCGCCAACAGCAAAACCCAGGTCCTCCTCAGCAAAGCTGACTGCCACCCTCTCATTTCCATTGCTCCCTGTTACTGCTTCCCCTCTGCAGGACTTCACTGTCCCCTCCTGCTGCCTCTGGATGTCCCCCTGTGACACACAACCCAGCCTCTCCACATCCTTCACAAACGAGGACTATTCACCTGGGCCATCGGCTGCTCCTTCCCGTCTTCTACCATTTGCAAACTCACTGGGATCTCTACCATCGCCCAGCTTTTTAATACAGGCGCTGAACACTGCTGGCCTTACTACTGAGCCTTGACACATTCGGGGCACTTCACCACACTGCTGCATTCAGCCACTTTCAAGCCCACCCCTGCGTCCTCTTTGACAGTTTCTCTGGGATCGCGTCATGGGAGGAAGCCTCAATGCCTTTACTAAAGGCAAGGCAATCAACTGTCACGGCCCCCCGTCATCCACCAGGCACATCACTTCAGTGTAGAGGAAACTGAGGTGGCTTTGTACATCCACTGCTTTCTGCAAGGATTGCCTTCACTTCCTCCCCACTGACTAACATCAGGTCAACCAGCCTGAAGTTTCTCTCAGCTTCCTTCTTCATTTCTTGAACGCAGGAGGGAGATGAGTCTCTCCCATTCTTCAGGAATCACTTCGATTCACCAGGACCTTACAGGGTCAACTGAAAAGGGCCTTACAAAGACATCAGGCACGTCCCTCAGCATCTGTGCGAGAAACTTGTCAGGTCCTGTAGACTTTTGCACACCCAGGGGCACAAGTTCTTCATTTGACCCAGCAACCGGCAGCATGCATCTTTCCCACATCCCACCGGGCAGCACAAAGGGAACTCCAGATGGCACTGTGTCAGACCAAAGCCCAGGCTTCCATCTGGATGATCCCCGATAAGGGTGGCATAGAGAGAGGACACTGGGACCTTTCTGGGACTAAGGCAGTACTCCCAACTCCAAAAGCCCTGTCAGCTCTGACACAGCCCCACACGGACAGCATCCTGCTCTGGTTGTCCACCCCAGGCGCACAGCAGGCAGCCCCCTTTCTGCAGCTGCACCTCTGTACGCACCAGGGCCAGCAGACACCTGAGCAGGCAGCGCTCCCAGGGGGAGAGGGAGACGGGCTGAAGACTGCTTTGTCACGTGGGACAAAGGCAAGGAAGGAGGGAATGCAATTCCAGTGGCAATAAAGCCCAAGAGGCACTGAGGCATGGAGCAGCTTAACAAGGATGCCAGGACATGGCGTACACACCTCACAACACAGCCACAAACCACCACCACAAGTGCCACACGGTGACCTCACTCCTGATACCCACCCACCACTCACACTTTCAGCACGTATGGACTCAAATACCAGTCCCACGTGAACACTGCCAACAGGGTCAAAGGAATACAACCACAAGAGTAGGAAATGAAAAGGCAGCATTTTCGGAAGACAAAAACGCATCGTGTCATCACTGGTCAAGCATTGGCACGCAAAAGCTGTTCGCTGCACGCAATGCTGCCATGCGCAGAGGCTCTCGCCAAGCCCTCAGGCACTCACACAGCAGCATAAAAGCCGGCCCTGGGCCTTGCTCCCTCACACCACTCTCCTGACACCTTCTCCTCTCAGCTCGTCCAGGTGAGCCTGAATCCCTTGCTGCCTTTCTTTGGCCACCCCACCTGGTCAAACTCTCCATACCTTGCTCTGACCCCAAACTCTGCTGCCCTTCCACCTCCTCTCTGTCATGCTCCCCACAACCCCTAATCAGGCCTCCCTGCTGCCTGAGAACCCAACGGCTTTGCTTCCCTCACCCCTCAAAACCCTGCACTCACCCAACGTCCTCTCTTGCAGAGACCCTCCACCCCACAGCCATGTCCTGCTACAACCTCTGCCGCCCCTGTGGACCCACCCCACTGGCTAACAGCTGCAACGAGCCCTGTGTCAGGCAGTGCCAGGACTCCCAAGTCGTCATCCAGCCTCCTGCCGTGCTGGTCACCCTGCCAGGACCCATCCTCAGCTCCTTCCCCCAGAGCACCGCCGTCGGATCCTCCGCATCAGCTGCCGTGGGCAGCGCCCTCAACGCCCAGGGAGTGTCCATCTCCTCCGGCGGCTTCGGCTTCGGAGGCCTGGGCTGCTTCAACGGCGGGAGAGCTCGCTACCCCTGCTAAGGGCCTGCGCCCACACCCTGACACCAAACACCTGCACCCTGCAACGCGCCTCACGCACTGACCAGGCACCTCTGGGTCACTGATGCCACATGGGCTCACCAGCTATGGCTCTTCTTTTTACTGCACGAAACAGGGAAGCATGGAACAACATCAGACCAGGCTGCCTGGAAACATGGCCGCTTAAACTTTCCTCTGTCCTCGCACTTCAAATTGTGCTCTTTCCACTTGGCGATCACCAAGTGCATCCTTCCTTTTAGTGTCTTTCCCTCAATAAAGTTCTCTTGCACGTCAGCCTCAGATTCCTCCTCTTCATTGTGGTTTGCACAATGCCCTTTCCACTTCACCCACTACAAAGACATGGCTCTAGAAACCATCAGGTCTGCTACAAAAGGGCCCCAACACCTCCTCTTGCAACCGTGTCTTCAACAAGAGCTTTGCTGCCTAGCACATGCCCTTCAGCACATAATACATTATCTACATTATCGCTACCCCCAGGCAGATCCACGCTTCCAGCCAATTTGGTGTCATCTGCGAATTTACTGAGGGTGCACTCGATGCCCTCATCGAGGTCATCTATAAAGATATTGAAGAGGACAGGCCCCAGCACCGACCCCTGCGGAACACCACTCACGACCGGTCGCCAGCTGGATTTGACTCCATTCAACACCACTCTCTGCGCCCGGCCCTCCAGCCAGCTCCTTACCCAGCCAAGAGTGTACCCATCCAAGCCTCAGACTGCCAACTTCTGCAGGAGAATGCTGTGGGAGACAGTGTCAAAGGCTTTGACACAGGCGTTTCATTCACTTCCCCGTCTTGGCCTGGACAACTCTGAACTCACCACATCAGGTCTCTGTCACTCCTCTCACACCAACAGATCCCTGCCTTCAGACACTTCTAAGAACATCTCAGCATCTACTTACCTGAGCAGTTTGCTGACAGTTTGCCTGTAAAGCATGTCATGGGAGGAAGCCTCAAAGCCATTCCTTAAGACAAAGGCATCAAATGTCACTTCACCCCCTCATGCAAAAAATTAATCACTTCAGTGCCGAAAATCTGAGGTGGGCGTGTGCAACTTTGTTCTCTACTTCCAACAACTTCTGTTGCTGAGCCATTCTGAGCATGGCTGTACTTTCTGGGAGGATTTCCACCACCTCCTTCCCCAGGACTAATGTCAGGCCGACCAGGCTGAAGTTCCATCCGTCTTCATTCTTCACTACTTTAAGATGGGAACAGCAAGAGTCTCTTACAGTTTACAGAAACCGCTTCTCATTACACTGATCCTTCTAACGTAATTGATGTCAGCATGGTCAACACAGCAGACCCTCACCACTCATGGGTGCAACTCTACAGGTTCATTCAACTCATGCAGAACCTTCCTGATCTCCACAAATCCAAGAATTACACACGCCCAAAAACAACACAAAGAACTCTTACTCTCTTCACTACGGACAGCCTGACACACTCCCTTACCATTTGGGATGCAAATACCCCCACAAACAACTCAGGTCTGCAGCCCACGAGACACTGCGTCCTCAGAGTTCACCGAGGAATTACTGAAACCCTCATTCTGAACAACAAACATATGAGTCCAACTCATGCCTCCACAACGTGCTCCTTCAAAATTAAACGGTGGATCTGAAGGCATTGACCAACTTGTCTTGAAATGCAGCAGCCATGGTGCATCTGCACTGCCTTAGGGAGCCTGTTCCATGCCCACTGCCCTCTGGTGCAGAACCACAGTTGAAAAAAGCCTTTGAGTTGGACTTGTGAGGCAACAGTTCACTCAACGCTTACTGTCTTTGCCTATCTCTGTGCCACACGTTTTCCCCAGAGCCATATGCAGAAAAACTAGGAAAATCTTGGCAGAAATCCTTAGAAATTACGCCTATTAGGATCCCTTGCGGAATGACACGGGTATTCATTTCAGAAAGGGAAGAGCCATCTTCTCCGATCTGGGACACCCAGAATGCCCAGACCAGGCTTCCACGGCTGTTTGTAATTGGTACCTCCTCTAACAACAAAGGCACAAACCATATTGCACAAGTTCCAAGCCATGACCTCGCTGACTCCTTTTCTGTGCTTTGGACACAGAATCTTCCGCATCCTCTGACAACAACGTGCCAAATCCCTCCTCTGCCCTCCGGTACTCTCACTTGGAACGTGCCACCACTGCCAAATGGACGCGTCCTCAGGTATGTAAAAAGGCAGATTGTTGGAAGAGCAACTCATAACAGATGACACGCAACACTACGCGATGCAAGAGTAGTACGCAGCATGGAGAGGAGATCCTTAACAGTCCACTGGTAAGCAGGAGGAACTTACCTCCAACTACACTTGCTGCCCTCCATCACAAGGCTCTGGGACCAGGCCTTCCACCAGCTGCTTTCCGTCCACCTCGGAAGCTCTCCACTTGTCTAACCCACACTGCCTCAGCTTCTGCATGAGCGTGGCATGGGACACAGCCTCAAATCATACCATTATACAAATGCGAAACGGTGGAGGTTGGATGGGATCTTAACCACCATCCCTTCTGTGGGCCGACGGCCTCCCAACAGGGCCCCATCCAACCTGGCCTTGAATGCCCCCAGGGATGCACAACGCACAAGTTGAAGGGGTAGCCTGTGCTAGGGCCTCACCAGCACCCGAGTCAAGAAGTTCTTCCTTACATCTAAACCAAATTTCTTCTCAATCCTTAAAAAAAAATCCTTTTGCAAGCAGACCGTGTAAAAAGATGATTCCTCCCCCAGCCTGTAAGCTCTCTTCAAGTACTGGAAGGCCACCGTCAGATCTCCCTGGAACCAACTCCTCTCCAGGCTGAACAAGCCCAACTCCATCAGCCTTTCTTCACAGTAAACGCGCTCCACTCCTTTGATCTTCTCTGAGGACCTCCACTCAACCCACTGCACACAGCTTCCTCAGCATTCCGGCCTCACACCCGGAAAGCAGGCCTCACACACCTAGGCACATCCCATTCAACAGCCCCTCTCTCTACTTTGCTCCATCTTCTCCAGAAGAGGTCATGAAGGGGCTCATGGCTGCTTCATCCATTCACACACCCACCAATAAACGAACCCAACATCTCAACTCCACACATTGAACTCCTCTGCCTAAAAATATTAAAGCCATCATGGATGGCCCGATGCTGAAACAGCACAGAAATGCCTGCCTCCTTGCTCCAAAACACAAATTTCAAAGCAAAAATGGAATCAAGGTGTTGACACAGCACAATCAATACAGAAGACAGCGACTAAGCTCAAGGAAAGCAAATTCAGTAGAAGGCAGGCAGGGAGTGCAGTGCAGCGCAACCAGCAGCGTCTCAAGCCAAACACATCTGGGAATCACAGAACAGCCCTCTAAGGAGGCCTGCCTTCAGCACCTCACAAAGTGGCCACAAACACGACTGCATGAGTAGCACACGATGGCATCACTAACGAGACCACATCACTCCTCCAAAGCTTTGCACAAGCCTTCCAACATCTTCCAAGACATGCGCCTTCCTCGTCACTCCCGTCACACTCAAAAGTGCCGACAGGGTCAAAGGATCAAATCCACAACACGAGGAAATGAAAAGGAAGTGTTGTGGGAAGGCAAACACACCCCACCTCATGACTGGCCAGGCTCTGGCACGCAAGAGCTGCTCACTGCACAATGCTGCCATGCGCAGAGGCTCTCTCCAAGCCCTCAGGCACTCACACAGCAGCATAAAAGCCGGCCCTGGGCCTCCCTCCCTCACACCACTCTCCTGACACCTTCTCTTCTGAGCTCTTCCAGGTGAGCCTGCAACCCCATTCCCTTCAATCCCTGCCCCACCTGGCCAAGTTGGGTACACTCTTGGCTGGGTAAGGAGCTGGCTGGAGGGCCGGGCGCAGAGAGTGGTGGTGAATGGAGTCAAATCCAGCTGGCGACCGGTCGTGAGTGGTGTTCCGCAGGGGTCGGTGCTGGGGCCTGTCCTCTTCAATATCTTTATAGATGACCTCGATGAGGGCATCGAGTGCACCCTCAGTAAATTCGCAGATGACACCAAATTGGCTGGAAGCGTGGATCTGCCTGGGGGTAGCGACGCCCTACAGAGGGATCTGGACAGGCTGGAGAGCTGGGCTGGAGCCAATGGGATGAGTTTCAACAAGGCCAAATGCCGGGTCCTGCACTTCGGCCACAACAACCCCAGGCGACGCTACAGGCTTGGGGCGGTGTGGCTGGAGGACTGCGTAGAGGAAATGGACCTGGGGGTATTGATTGATGCTCGGCTGAACATGAGCCGACAGTGTGCCCAGGTGGCCAAGAAGGCCAATGGCATCCTGGCTTGCATCAGAAACAGTGTTGCAAGCAGGAGCAGAGAGGTGATTGTTCCCCTATATTCAGCACTCGTCAGGCCGCACCTCGAGTACTGTGTCCAGTTTTGGGCCCCTCACTGCAAGAAAGATATTGAGGCCCTGGAACGTGTTCAAAGAAGGGCAACGAAGCTGGTGAGGGGTCTGGAGCACAGGCCATATGAGGAGAGGCTGAAGGAGCTGGGAATGTTCAGCCTGGAGAAGAGGAGGCTCAGGGGAGACCTTATTGCTCTCTATAACTTCCTGAAGGGAGGTTGTAGTGAGCTGGGGGTCGGCCTCTTCTCTCGTGTCATTAGTGATAGGACCAGGGGGAATGGTTTCAAGCTACGCCAGGGGAAATTCAGGCTGGACATGAGGAAGTATTACTTTTCAGAAAGGGTGGTCAGGCACTGGAATGGACTGCCCAGGGAGGTGGTGGAATCACCGAGTCTGGGGGTGTTCAAGGAAAGACTGGATGTTGTGTTGAGGGACATGGTTTAGTAGGAGCTATTGGGAATAGGTGAACGGTTGGACTGGGTGATCTTTTAGGTCTTTTCCAACCTTAGTGATTCTATGATTCTATGATTCTAAGTTCTCCACAACTCCTCTGCCCCCAGATCTTGCACCACCCCAATGCCAAACTCCCTGCACCTGAACCCACTTCTCCCTTCTCCCTTGGTCACCGCAGCACAGCTCCTTACACCCACAAAACCCCCCTCACACCCAACACCCTCTCTTGCAGAGACCCTCCACCCCACAGCCATGTCCTGCTACGACCTCTGCCGCCCCTGCAGTGGGGGACCCACCCCGCTGGCTAACAGCTGCAACGAGCCCTGTGTCAGGCAGTGCCAGGACTCCCAAGTCGTCATCCAGCCTCCTGCCGTGCTGGTCACCCTGCCGGGACCCATCCTCAGCTCCTTCCCCCAGAGCACCGCCGTCGGATCCTCCGCATCAGCTGCCGTGGGCAGCGCCCTCAACGCCCAGGGAGTGTCCATCTCCTCCGGCGGCTTCGGCTTCGGAGGCCTGGGCTGCTTCAACGGCGCGAGAGCCCGCTACCCCTGCTAAGGGCCTGCGCCCACACCCTGACACCAAACACCTGCACCCTGCAAGGCACCTCATGCACTGAGCTCACGTCTCTGTCTC
Source organism: Tetrao urogallus (assembly GCF_951394365.1). Classification (NCBI taxonomy): domain Eukaryota; kingdom Metazoa; phylum Chordata; class Aves; order Galliformes; family Phasianidae; genus Tetrao; species Tetrao urogallus. Next base: position 840,763 of record NC_136815.1, read on the forward strand.
ACCCATGGCACAAGGCCACACCAGCCACGGCTCTTCTTCTCATGGCACAAAACAAGCAAGCAGGGAACACCCTCAGAACATGCCGTCTGCAAACATGAGTGCACTTACTTCCTTCTGTCTCTGCACCTTACATCGTGACCTTTCCACTTGGCGATCACCAAGTGCATCCTTCCTTTTAGTGTTTTCCTCAATAAAGTTCTCATGCATGCCAGCAGCAGATTCCTCCTCTTCATTCCTTTGCTTAATGCTCTTTCCATTTCACCCACTACAAAGACATGGCTCTAGAAGTGAACGTGTTGGATCCAAAAGGGCCCCTTGACGTCCTCTTGCAACCATGTCACCTTGTCAACAAGAGCACTGGTGGCTAGCAGATGGCATTCTGCTCATCACATATTATCTTCTACAAAGAAAGGGAAATAGTCCAATTGCACTGCTCAAGTGCAGTCAGGAATAGCAGGCTGTCCACAGTCAGCTCCACTCCCATCACCCGGGCTTTACATGAAGATACTGAACAGCACTGGCCTCACTTCCTCATCTTGGCCAAAATAGCTATCAAATCACCACATCACGACTGTGTCACTGACCTCAGACCACCAGACCCCTGTGGTCAGCCACTTTATAGTCCACCTCAGCATCCATTTACCCGAGGAGATCACAGATTGTGTGTCTACCAGCACATCATGTGAGGAAGCCTCCAAGCGTTTCCTAACGGCAAAGTCATCAAGTGTCCCTGTAGCCCCTCACACACAAAGCTGGACACGTCAGTGACAAAGAAACTCAGGTCGGGCTGTACATCCGTGCTCTCTATTCCCATCACATCCTATCCACTCCGTGCTCGGCAGTACTTTCAGCAAGGATTTCCTTCACCTCCTTCCCACTGACTAATGTCAGGCCAACCAGCATGCAGAGCCTCACACCTTCCTTCTTCATTTCTTGAAGACAGGAGGGGGATGAAGCTCTCCCCGTTTTCTGGATCATCTCCTCATTATCGTCACCTTTCTAAGATAACTGCCATCAGTGCAAACAAGACATCAGACTGGACCCTCAGCATTTGTGGCTGCAACACAGCAGGGCCTTTGGACTCAGAATCACGGAATCACCAAGGTTGGCAAAGACATTCAGACGAGCCAGACTCCTTTCACCAATATTTCCCAGGAAACCACGTCCCTCACTACAACATCGAAGTGTTTCTTGAACACATCCACGGTCAGTGACTCCAGCATCTCCTTGGGCAGCCCGTTCCAGCACCTGATCACTCTGTCACAGAAGTACTTCCTAATGCCCAACCTCCATCCCCTCTGCCACAACTTGAGGCCATTCCCTCTAGACCAGTCGCTAGTTACCCGGGAGAAGAGATGAAGCCCCACCTCAACACAACCTCCTTTCAGGTAGCGGTAGAGAGCCACAAGGTGACCCCGGAGCCTCCTCTTCTCCACACTAAACAATCTCGGCCCTCTCAGCCGCTCCCCATAAGACTTGTGCTCCACACCACTTACCTGACTCATTCTCCAGCCCTCAACACACTCCAGGGCCTCCATGCCTTTCTTGCACTGAGCGGCCCACATCTGAACACAGCACTCAAGCTGCGGCCTCACCAGGGCAGACTACAGAGGGATGATCGCTTCCCTGCTCCCGCTGGCCACACTATTTCTGATACAAGCCAGGACGCCCTCTTGCTTATACGGGCACACTGCTGGCTCATGTTCAGTTGAGAATCAACCAATCCCCCCAGGTCCCTTTCCTCTAGACAGCCTTCCAGACGCTCTGCCCAAAGCCTGTAGCACTGCCTGGAGTTTTGTGGCCAAAGTGCAGGACCCGGCACTTGGTCTTGTGCAACTTCATCCCACTGGCATCAGCCCTGCGATCCAGCACTGCTCTGTTGGCTCTTCTCTCCCCTTGTCTCGTACCGCTGAAGCTAAAGATGAGCACAGTACTTGAGGTGAGGCCACACCAGCGCACAGCAGAGTGGGATGACCCTACCCTCTCCCACTGGCACTTCTCATCTCGATGCATCCCAGGTACGGTCAGCCATGTTGGCTGCCAGGCCACACTGCTGACTCAGAATCAACTTGCCATCAAACAGAACCGCCTGATCTCTTTCTGTGGGGCTGCTCTTAAGTCTCTCATCCCCAAATACCTAGATATCTCCTGGGTATCCCCATGCCAGGTGCAGAATCAAGCTCTTGCTCGCATTAAACTTTGTGCCATTGGTGATTGCACAGCCCCCTGGTCTCTCAAGAGCTCTCCCAAGGCCGCCCTAATACTGAGAGAGTCAACAGCTCATCCCTAGTCAGGATCATCTAAAAATTTCTTAATTTGTATGCATTTGACTCCTGCATCCAGATCATTTAGTAAGACATGGAAGAGAACAGATTCAAACACGCAGCGCTGGCTAATCTGATACCAGACTGGTCACCTGCCTGATGGAACCAAATCTAAAAAAGCCTCTGAGTTGGACTTGGGAGCCACCCGTTCACACAACGTATGATGAATTTTTGTAGATACATGCTGGAGATCTTCTCCAGGAGAATTTGGCGGGAAGCATTAAGAATAACTTTGATGAAGATGACAGAAATGACGCCTATTGGGATCCCTTGGGGAATGAGATGGGCATTCATCTCAGAAAGGGAAGTGCCATGATTTCAAAACCAGGATACCTAGAATGCCCAGAGCAGGCTTCCAAGGAGATCTGGAACTGGCAACTCCTCTAACAACAAAGACACAAAGCAGAGTGCACAAAGGCCAAGCAATGACCTCACTGTCAACACTGCTCCCATTCTGTGCTTTGGCCACTACTTCCGCGTGCCCTGACTCGTATATGCAAGAACACTCCAACATTCTCACTTGAAAGGAGCCACTGCTGTCAGAAGGACACGTCTTCAAGAGAAGGACACAAAGAGGCAGAGTTGCCGGAAGAAGAACACACATCCCATGACTGGCAACACTAGGTGATGCAAGAGCTGCACCCTGCACAGTGCTGCCATGCGCAGAGGCTCTCTCCAAGCCCTCAGGCACTCACACAGCAGCATAAAAGCCGGCCCTGGGCCTTGCTCCCTCACACCACTCTCCTGACACCTTCTCCTCTGCAAACCTCCAGGTGAGCCTGAACCCCTTGCTGCCTTTCTTTGGCCACCCCACCTGGCCAAACTCTCCATACCTTGCTCTGACCCCAAACTCTGCAACCCATCCAGCTCCTCTCTGTCATGCTCCCAACAACAAGGCCTCCCCGCTACCTGGGAACCCAACGCCATTGCTTCACTCACCCCTTAACACCCTCCGCTCACCCAACGCCCTCTCTTGCAGAGACCCTCCACCCCACAGCCATGTCCTGCTACGACCTCTGCCGCCCCTGCAGTGGGGGACCCACCCCGCTGGCTAACAGCTGCAACGAGCCCTGTGTCAGGCAGTGCCAGGACTCCCAAGTCGTCATCCAGCCCTCCACCGTCATGGTCACCCTGCCGGGACCCATCCTCAGCTCCTTCCCCCAGAGCACCGCCGTCGGATCCTCCGTGTCAGCTGCCGTGGGCAGCGCCCTCAACGCCCAGGGAGTGTCCATCTCCTCCGGCGGCTTCGGCTTCGGAGGCCTGGGCTGCTTCAACGGCGGGAGAGCCCGCTACCCCTGCTAAGGGCCTGCGCCCACACCCTGACACCAAACACCTGCACCCTGCAACGCGCCTCATGCACTGAGGAGGCTCCTCTGGGTCACAGACGCCACATGGGCTCACCAGCTACGGCTCTTCTTTTTACTGCACGAAACAGGGAAGCATGGAACAACATCAGACCAGGCTGCCTGGAAACATGACCGCTTAAACTTTCCTCTGTCCTTGCACATGAAATTGTGCTCTTTCCACTTGGCGATCACCAAGTGCATCCTTCCTTTTAGTGTCTTTCCCTCAATAAAGTTCTCTTGCACGTCAGCCTCAGATTCCTCCTCTTCATTGTGGTTTGCACAATGCCCTTTCCACTTCACCCACTACAAAGACATGGCTCTAGAAACCATCAGGTCTGCTACAAAAGGGCCCCAACACCTCCTCTTGCAACCGTGTCTCCAACAAGAGCTTTGCTGCCTAGCACATGCCCTTCAGCACATAATACATTATCTACTCCTACACTAATACAGTCTCGGCCACATTGACGCTCTTCTGCCCATGCTCTCTTTGGATTAGCACACACTTGATTCCTTTTCCACCTGGGCAAGATTCACTCATATTTACAACAAACATGGTCACAGAATCTTTTCTTTTTGTGCTATCGTCTTGATTTCTTACAGTGCAACAGCCCCGCTCAAGCACAGTCAGCAATAGCAGGCTGTCCACAATCACGTCCAGTCCCCGCACTCAGGCGTTTGGTGAAGACACTGAACGTCATTCTGTTCACTTCCCTTTCATTCACTTCCCCGTCTTGGCCTGGACAACTCTGAACTCACCACATCAGGTCTCTGTCACTCCTCTCACACCAACAGATCCCTGCCTTCAGACACTTCTAAGAACATCTCAGCATCTACTTACCTGAGCAGTTTGCTGACAGTTTGCCTGTAAAGCATGTCATGGGAGGAAGCCTCAAAGCCATTCCTAAAGGCAAGGGCATCAAATGTCACTTCACCCCCTCATGCAAAAAATTAATCACTTCAGTGCCGAAAATCTGAGGTGGGCGTGTGCAACTTTGTTCTCTACTTCCAACAACTTCTGTTGCTGAGCCATTCTGAGCATGGCTGTACTTTCTGGGAGGATTTCCACCACCTCCTTCCCCGGGACTAATGTCAGGCCGACCAGGATGAAGTTCCATCCGTCTTCATTCTTCACTACTTTAAGATGGGAACAGCAAGAGTCTCTTACAGTTTACAGAAACCGCTTCTCATTACACTGATCCTTCTAACGTAATTGATGTCAGCATGGTCAACACAGCAGACCCTCACCACTCATGGGTGCAACTCTACAGGTTCATTCAACTCATGCAAAACCTTCCTGATCTCCACAAATCCAAGAATTACACACGCCCAAAAACAACACAAAGAGCTCTTACTCTCTTCACTACGGACAGCCTGACACACTCCCTTACCATTTGGGATGCAAATACCCCCACAAACAACTCAGGTCTGCAGCCCACGAGACACTGCGTCCTCAGAGTTCACCGAGGAATTACTGAAACCCTCATTCTGAACAACAAACATATGAGTCCAACTCATGCCTCCACAACGTGCTCCTTCAAAATTAAACGGTGGATCTGAAGGCATTGCCCAACGTGTCTTGAAATCCAGCAGCCATGGTGCATCTGCACTGCCTTAGGGAGCCTGTTCCATGCCCACTGCCCTCTGGTGCAGAACCACAGTTGAAAAAAGCCTTTGAGTTGGACTTGTGAGGCAACAGTTCACTCAACGCTTACTGTCTTTGCCTATCTCTGTGCCACACGTTTTCCCCAGAGCCATATGCAGAAAAACTAGGAAAATCTTGGCAGAAATCCTTAGAAATTACGCCTATTAGGATCCCTTGCGGAATGACACGGGTATTCATTTCAGAAAGGGAAGAGCCATCTTCTCCGATCTGGGACACCCAGAATGCCCAGACCAGGCTTCCACGGCTGTTTGCAATTGGCACCTCCTCTAACAACAAAGGCACAAACCATATTGCACAAGTGCCAAGCCATGACCTCGCTGACTCCTTTTCTGTGCTTTGGACACAGAATCTTCCGCATCCTCTGACAACAACGTGCCAAATCCCTCCTCTGCCCTCCAGTACTCTCACTTGGAACGTGCCACCACTGCCAAATGGACGCGTCCTCAGGTAGGCAAAAAGGCAGATTGCTGGAAGAGCAACTCATAACAGATGAAACGCAACACTACGCGATGCAAGAGTAGTACGCAGCATGGAGAGGAGATCCTTAACAGTCCACTGGTAAGCAGGAGGAACTTACCTCCAACTACACTTGCTGCCCTCCATCACAAGGCTCTGGGACCAGGCCTTCCACCAGCTGCTTTCCGTCCACCTCGGAAGCTCTCCACTTGTCTAACCCACACTGCCTCAGCTTCTGCATGAGTGTGGCATGGGACACAGCCTCAAATCATACCATTATACAAATGCGAAACGGTCAAGGTTGGAAGGGATCTTAACCACCATCCCTTCTGTGGGCCAACAGCCTCCCAGCAGGGCCCCATCCAACCTGGCCTTGAATGAAAAACCAGGGATGCACAACGCACAAGTTGAAGGGGTAGCCTGTGCCAGGGCCTCACCAGCACCCGAGTCAAGAAGTTCTTCCTTTCATCTAAACCAAATTTCTCCTCAATCCTTTAAAATGCACTATTGCAAGCAGACCGTGTAAAAAGATGATTCCCCTCTCACCTGAAAGCTCCCTTCAAGTACTGGAAGGCCACCGTCAGATCTCCCTGGAACCAACTCTTCTCCAGGCTGAACAAGCCCAACTCCATCAGCCTTTCTTCACAGTAAACGCGCTCCACTCCTTTGATCTTCTCTGAGGACCTCCACTCAACCCACTGCACACAGCTTCCTCAGCATTCCGGCCTGACACCCGGAAAGCAGGCCTCACACACCTAGGCACATCCCATTCGACAGCCCCTCTCTCTACTTTGCTCCATCTTCTCCAGAAGAGGCCATGAAGGGGCTCATGGCTGCTTCATCCATTCACACACCCACCAATAAACGACCCCAACATCTCAACTCCACACATTGCACTCCTCTGTCTAAATGTATTAAAATCATCATGGATGGCCCAACGCTGAAAGAGCAGAAAAAAGCCTGCTTCCTTTCTCCAGAACACAATTTTCAAAGCAAAAATGGAATCAAGGTGTTGACACAGCACACCCAATGTAGAAGACAACCACTAAGCTCAAGGAAAGCAAATTCAGAAGAAGGCAGGCAGGGAGTGCAGTGCAGTGCAACTAGCAGCGTCTCACGCCAATCACACCTGGGAATCACAGAACAGCCCTCTAAGGAGGCCTGGAATGGGGTCCGCACCTCACAAAGTGGCCACAAACACGACTGCATGAGTAGCACACAATGGCATCACTAACGAGACCACATCACTCCTCCAAAGCTTTGCACAAGCCTTCCAACATCTTCCAAGACATGCGCCTTCCTCGTCACTCCCGTCACACTCAAAAGTGCCGACAGGGTCAAAGGATCAAATCCACAACATGAGGAAATGAAAAGGAAGTGTTGTGGGAAGGCAAACACACCCCACCTCATGACCGGCCAGGCGCTGGCACGCAAGAGCTGCTCACTGCACAATGCTGCCATGCGCAGAGGCTCTCTCCAAGCCCTCAGGCACTCACACAGCAGCATAAAAGCCGATCCTGTGCCTTGCTCCCTCACACCACTCTCCTGACACCTTCTCCTCTGTGCTCCTCTAGGTAAGCCTGCATCCTGCTGCCCTCCCTCGCCCACCCCAACTGGCTTTGCTATCTACAAACCCTTGTCCCCAAAACCCTTTCAGCTCTACTGCCTACCCAAAAACTATGCAACCCACAGCCACAAGCCACTACTCCTTGTTCCATGGGCCATATCCTGCATGTCTCCCTGTGTCCTCAACAGCCTCCATTTGAACAACACCCTCTCTTGCAGAGACCCTCCACCCACAGCCATGTCCTGCTACAACCTCTGCCGCCCCTGCAGTGGGGGACCCACCCCGCTGGCTAACAGCTGCAACGAGCCCTGTGTCAGGCAGTGCCAGGACTCCCAAGTCGTCATCCAGCCCTCCACCGTCGTGGTCACCCTGCCGGGACCCATCCTCAGCTCCTTCCCCCAGAGCACCGCCATCGGATCCTCCGCATCAGCTGCCGTGGGCAGCGCCCTCGACGCCCAGGGAGTGTCCATCTCCTCCGGCGGCTTCGGCTTCGGAGGCCTGGGCTGCTTCAACGGCGGGAGAGCTCGCTACCCCTGCTAAGGGCCTGCGCCCACACCCTGACACCAAACACCTGCACCCTGCAACGCGCCTCACGCACTGACCAGGCACCTCTGGGTCACTGATGCCAAATGGGCTCACCAGCTACGGCTCTTCTTTTCAGGGCATGAAACACAGAAGCATGGAACAACAACAGACCAGGCTGCCTGGAAACATGACCGCTTAAACTTTCTTCTTCGTTTGCACTGGAAATTGTGCTCTTTCCACTTGGCGATCACCAAGTGCATCCTTCCTTTTAGTGTCTTTCCCTCAATAAAGTTCTCTTGCACGTCAGCCTCAGATTCCTCCTCTTCATTGCTTTGCACAATGCCCTTTCCACTTCACCCACTACAAAGACATGGCTCTAGAAACCATCAGGTCTGCTTCAAAAGGTTCCCAAGCCCTTTTCCTCTATGAAGTAAAAGAGTATGAAAATCTTTGCTCAATTTCGTAGAAATTATGTCTGTTAGGTACACTTCTTGAACTAAATGGTCGATGTTCTCATAAAAGCATGTGCCCCCAAAGCAGGATACCTAGAAGGCCCAGGCCAGGCTTACACGGCTTTTTGGAGCTGGCAGCTTCTCTGGCAACAGATACACAAAGCATACTGCACAAGTGCCAAGCCATGACCACACCCTCAACACTGCTCGTTTTCTGTGCTTTGGCCACTACTTCCGCGTGCCGTGACACGAAGGTGCAATATCGCTCCTTTGGCTTCCAGTGCACTCACTTGAAATGTGCCGCCGGTGCAACATGGGCATGTCCTCAAGACAAGGACGCAAAAAGCAGAGCTGCTGGAAAAACAACTCATACCACATGATGCACAGCTCTACGGGATGTCAGATCAGCTTGCATCCCAGACAAGAGACCCTTAACACTCCACTTAGGGGTAAGCATGAGGAACTGGCCTCCGACTACACTTGCTGCCCTCCATTAGAAGGCTCTGGGCCCAGGCCTTCAGCCAGTTGCTTTCCATCCACCTCGCTCTCCACTTGTCCAACCCATGCTGGTTCAGCTTCTGGATGAGCACAGCATGGGAGACCAGCTTAAATCAGGCAATTACACAATCACACAACGGTGAAGGTTAGAAGAGAACTTAAGCACCATCCCTGCTGTGGACGGATGGGCCCCCAAGATCACGCTGACCAGGGCCTGGACCAAGCAGACCTGCTTAGACCAAATTTCTCCTCAATACTTTAACATGTCCTATTGCAAGCAGACCGTGTAAAAAGTTGTTTCCCTTCCTGCTTGTAAGCTCCCTTCAAGTACTGGAAGGCCACAGTTAGATCTCCCTGGAACCAACTCTTCTCCAGGCTGAACAAGCCCAACTCTATCAGCCTTTCTTCACTGCTGTTGCCCTGCAGTTCTTTGATCTCCTTTGTGACCCTCCTCCAGACCCACCCCACACAGCTCCACCAGCATTCCTGGCTGACACCCAGCAGGCCTCACACACCTAGGCACATCCCGTTGAACAGCCCTCTTTGTACTTTGCTCCATCTTCCTTAGACATTGAAGTACTGCTCACCTCAGCTGAACCAGGGCATGCCTTGCACTCCTCAGCTGTGCCCTTGATCACATGGCCTGGAGAGGCTCATGACTGCATGCCCATGCAGCAGGGATGATTCTGATTTCTCTATGGAATCTTCAAATCCATCTTGTAACTATCAAAGCCTATGCAATGAAATAATAGCTTCAGCCACTGGCAATAACAATGGACCTAAGCTGAAACTACACAAAAGATGCACTAACCGCATTCCCAAATAAAGCCTTAAAAGAGATGAGGGCATTTTCCCTGTGCCACCCTCCCACGCTGGGACTGCAAATACAGATACCTGGGTAGCAAGCACACCTCCCAATTTGGTCATCGTCGATGCTGCTCACCTTTTCCTCTCTATTTTAATTTTATTTATTTATTTATTTTGCTTTCTATAATTCCTGCTGCGCAGGTTGGCTCCTGCAAAACAGGTGAGCTGAGGAGTGAGACTTGCAGTCTCCAGGGGAATTGGCAGAACTGAAATATTCATCAAAAGCAAATTAATAGAACCTCTCCAGAGCAGCTGGAGTCCAGATCTCAGTTGCACAGCTGCAGTCGGCCTGGTTTCAAAGACGAACCTTTTACCTGGGAACAAAGCCCTTTCCTAGAATCAAAACCAAGCATCACCTGCCTTGGAGCCAATCAAGGGGAGCTGGGATGGGCTCAGATCTGTTCAACCTTTTCATCCAGTGATTTAGTTCAAACAGCTCTGAAGATGGGCTTCATTATCCTGGAGGGGTTTATTTCAGCTTGTTTTATAGTAAACTCTAATCAATGTGAGAAAAAAATTAATAATAAATCACGTAATACCTGCTTTCGTGAGAAAGAGTTGCTCACCTTTGGAGTTCAGCCAACTCAGCGTCAGCCCCTGGACTGGAACAGTGCAGACCTCACCTCCCTGCAGCACTGCGACGTGCCTGAGCAGCTGGGCCCTCCGGGATGTCAGAGGATGTCTGAGCCTCAACTTGCTGCAGAGCCTCTTGTTCTGGGTACACTCAGCTCAGACAGGTTCACAGAGCACTCGAGAAGAGCTCAAAGCCACACTGTCTTTCACCACCCAGACCGCCATTGCTCCTGGAAGCATGGATGGACCTGCACATGCTTCTCTGGTATCCATTCTCTACCAGCAACCCCATGGAATCTGGAGACCATGTCACCTTGACTGTCCTCTTGTCCAACCTGTCTGCCTTCTTCATGCCTCATCCTTAGGAGATCCCACACCAGGCGCACAACAGGAGGGACCTGCTGGAGGAGGTCCACCTTCACCTTCCCAAGCTACAGGTTGGGGTGTGGCTGGCCTCACACCCAATGTCTGATCTCATTGTGACTCTCAGCCACCCCAAAATTCCGTAACTGTCACAAAGCAGTCATTGTGACTATATGTGACCGTGGTGGGCAAGCATGGTCTTTTCCTCACCTCTCTCCAAGAGGACTGAAGGACCAAACACGAAGTGATGATGACGATGACACTGCACAACAAAATCTCCCAATCCACGAGTTTGCAAGTTTATTCCTTTCTCAACCCAAGTCCAGAAATTTTCCATTTGAATTGCTACTGGTTCCTATTTCCCACGCAGAGAATCCTCCCATTTCTAGGAAAAACCATGACTGTTGTCTTTGACTCATCATTTTGTGCACTTTCACGCTGGTTCCTTGAATCAGCATTGCAAGCTGGTTTCCATTCCATTCTGGGGCAGGATGCATTTGGACTGCTTGTACACCCTTTCCCAGGAGGAAAGAGCAGGGTTGGAGATGACCAGACAGCTGGAGAGAAATAGGTTACCCACAAGGAAGCCTCCTTACAGAGACGACACAGAGGTTCTCTAGCTATGACAAAGCCTGATGCAAGGTCTTCTGCTTTATGCAACGCAGGAGATATCTCAGCATAAGGATCATCTCCGTCCTTTCATCCTTAGCTTGACAGATCTTGCTTGATTATGTAAAAAGCCAAATTTTCAGAGCCACAAGTCTGCCCCATCCTGTGCGGTCACTGCACGTTTACAACTCTCCCTGTGATTTTCCTTCATGCCCCAACATTACCTGGGTAATTGGCTCCATAATTAGCATCTTTAAACCCAGCACTACAGTTATTTAGGACGGCGGCGTGATTTGGGCTCTGGCTTCACCTGAGTGTGGCAATTTCTCGGCAGAAACATGAGTTATCCAAGATTACACTTCCAAGTTCCCAGCAGAAAGCTGTTCTCCTCCCACTGGGACCTGGAAAGTCCTCCTTAGCCTTTCTGCATTTCCCTGACTTGGCTAATTTGACTGCGGCTGCAATTCATCCCCATAGCTTGGGCTGGGGCAGGTGGAGGGGACATGCAGGAAATGCCGAAATAAGCTGTTTTCTTGGCGTCTGGTGGAGGATGAAAGATGGAATGATGTCTGCAGGGCAAACAAAGGATTTTCTCGCATGGAGATGCAGCTTCAACCCTCTGCATCTCATTGTAGATTCCACATATTAAATTAGTGCTTCCCGTGTCCTGGGAAGATAGCACAAGGGGAGGTTCGAGTTGGATATTAGGGCAAATTTCATCTTTGAAAGAGTGATCAGGCATTGGAACAGGCTGCCCAGGGAGGTGATGGAGTCACCATCCCTGGAAGTGTTCACAAAACATGGAGGTGTGGCACTTGGGGACATGGGTGGTGAGAGCGGTGTGGATGGGCTGGGGTTGGACTCGGTGTTCTTGGAGATCTTTCCCCAAAAATGGCCATCCACGGAGGGTCCAACCCACAGGTTCATCCCGTGGAGTGTGCATGCAGCCCTGGTTGTGGGGACACGTGTAGCTGTGGCACTTTGGGATATGGTTTGGTGGGGATGGGTTGGGGTTGGGCTTGGTGACCTTGGAGATCTTCTCCAACCTGTGATTCTATGACTCTTGTGACATGCTGGGACTCACCCAGCTGGGAAAGGGGACAGATGTGACATGGCTGGTCATGTGACAACCAGCACAAGGTTGCATCCTTTGATGTGCTGGGGAAAAGCAGCCTCGGGAAGGGGTTAAACTGGTTTTCTTCAGTATTTCCAACAAGAAAAGGGCATGTTCCTCTTGCAGGTCTCAGCCACTAGAAAGTTAGAGGGAGAAAAGAACTGAAAAGCCGTGAGATCCTATTACTCCTCCACAATGAGTCTACATCTCCTTGGGAGGAGATCCCTTGCTGGGTCTCCCTTAGTCCGATTTTTCAGCATTTTAATTAATTGAGTGCAGTGCCTTTACTGAGCAGAAATCCCACTGGAGAAGCCAGCTGGAGGGGCTCTGAAAGGTCCTCCCCACCCATCAGAAAGCTCTGCTCGCTTATAATCTCCTCTGTAACTGTGTTAAAGGTGGTGGAGTCTTTGCTCATTGAATTCCCTCTTGCAAAGCTGGGGGAGGGAAAGGGATGGAGCCTGAGTTCCCCTTCCCCTGCAGCAAGATGGGAACTCGGGGTGCACGTCTGGCCGTGCGTGCACGGGGGTGTTTGCAGCCAGCTGCCATGCACTTGTGCATGTGTGTGCATGTATGCACGTGTGTTTGCAGCCGGCTGCAAAAGCACACGTGGACGTTCGGTGCAGGACTGCATTTCCCGAGGATCAGAGCGGCGGCGGTGACGATGAGGGGAAGGAGGAGGGGGAAGAAGGGGGGGGGGGGAACCCGCAGGAAGCGCGGCTGCAGCGGAGCCCGAGCCCGAACCGAAAGGTGCGGACAGAGGGAGACCGCATATTCGGGGGGGAACCCGACATGGGGTGGAGATACAGGGATGAGGTGGGAGCCCTCGTGGGGAGGGGGGAAGGGGGGGGCACAAATGGGGTAACCCCTTTCAAAGCGTGATTTGATTGGAAGCAAAGAGCATCCCCCCCCCCCCCCCCCCATCCTACATGGAGGTAGGTTGCATCCTTTGATGTCACCCGCGGAGGTGACAGAGGGGTGAGGGCACCCCAAGATGAGGTTGGGAGAGGAGGGAGGGGAAAAACCCCATTGTGGAACGATCTTCCAGGGCTGCCCCAAGGTGGGAACCTCTGACAAGGAATAGGGGAGCTGCTGGGGTCTCTGCAAGCATTTGGAGACTGGGGGGTGAAGGGGGGAAAGGGCAGCAATAGGATTGGGGATAGAGAAGGATGTGGGGGTACCAACATGGGATTGGAGGTGTGCAGCTCTGGGATTGGGGTTGCAGGGGGATGTGGGGTGTTGACATAGGATTTGGGGTGTTCAACTCTAGGATTTGGGTACAGGAGGACAGCCATGGGATTGGAGCTGGGGGGGGGGGGAACTGACGTGAGATTTGGGGTGTGCAGCTGTGGGATTGGGGTGCACAGGGAGGTGTGAGGGTGCTGACACAGGATTTGGGGTGCGTGGAGGGGTTGCAGCTCTGGGACTGGCATTCATAAGGGGATGTGGAGGTGCTGACATGGGCTTGGGGTTCAGAGGGCTGTACGGGGAGGGTACAAGCCCCTGTTTTGGGGTGCAGGGGAATGGACGTGTGCTCCGCAGCCATTTCCGGGAGGCTGTGCCTTGCCGTAGCCACGTGGCAGCACGAGACAGGTTTCATTAATTAGCAGCTGCAGATGAGGACAGTTTTACTGCCCCAGGAGCATCGCTGGCAGACACATCTCTTTCCTTTTTCCTTTTCTTTGCTTTTGCAGACACAGCTTCAATCCTGAAAACATAATCCCAAATTAGTTTGGTTCTCCTCCCGAGGTTGGGGGTCCCTATGGGTGCCCCCCAAGGTGGTATTGCCTTATTCCCCCCTCTCCCATCAGCACAGGGCTTTGGCCATGACGGAGGCTGTGGGAGCAAAGCCTAAACGCATCCTGGTGACGGGGGGCACCGGTTTGGTGGGCAGAGCCATCCAGGAGGTGGTGGCCAATGGTGAGGGGCAGACGGATGAGGAGTGGGTCTTCGTGTCCTCCAGAGATGCCGACTTGACGTGAGTCCAACCCCAGCAATCCATTCCTTTTGCCCCCACGACGCACTAATAGAATGGGTTGGAGACTCTAAAGACCATAGAATCCTAGAATGGCTTGGGTTGGAAGGATTGTTAAAGATCGTTAAGCCGCAGAATAGTTGTGTTAGATGGGATATTAAATATCTTAGAATCATAGGATGGTTCTGGGTCTCTGGAGGTCTTCAAGAAAAGGATAGATGTGGCACTTGGGGACATACTTTGGAGGGTATGTTGGGGTGGGAAGATGGTTGGACTTGATAACCTTGGAGGTCTTTTCCAACTTGAATGATTCTATGGCTTTGGGTTGGAAGGGCTCTTAAAAATCATTGTATCATAGGATGGCAGGGTTGGGAGGGTCCTTAAGCATCACAGAAGCATAGACTGGGTTAGAAGGAGCCTTAAAGACCACAGAGACACAGAATGGCATATTTTATATGTGGCCCCCAAGGCGATTCCTCTTCACTCAGTGCAATCCAAGCAAACCAAAAGTATGGACACTGATGCAGTAAACCTCATAACTTCCTCCCTCCAGGAGTGCTGTGGAGACCAAAGCTCTCTTTGAGAAACATAAACCCACCCATGTCATCCACCTGGCTGCTATGGTTGGGGGCCTCTTCAAAAACATCCGTTGCAACCTGGATTTTTGGGTGAGCGCCTGGGCAAGTGGGTCCTGCAGAACCTTGCCCTCTCTGAGCTTACTCTGGTTTCTGCAGTCATTAATGAGTCATCACCATGGGGTGCAGGGTTTGGTGGCTCCACCACTCTTTTGTGGGTGACACTGACAGATGTCTCTGTGTCCCCAGAGGAGGAACATCCACATCAATGACAACGTCCTGCATTCTGCATATGAGTGCGGGGTGCAGAAGGTGGTCTCCTGCCTCTCCACGTGCATCTTCCCAGACAAGACAACATATCCCATTGATGAGACCATGGTGAGCATCTCTGTTCCCATTTGCAGGGACACAGCTGGGTCCTACTGTGGCCAATCTGATTCTATCCTTTATCCAAACTATCTGTGGGCAAAGCATAACCTTGAACCTCCCCGAGATGTTCAAACCACACCACCTCCTCATATCCAAAATCTTGCATTGACTTATGCTGCGTGGTCTGTGCTGGATTCACATTGTGTCTCTTGTTCCCAGATCCACAACGGGCCACCACACAGCTCCAATTTTGGCTACTCCTATGCCAAGAGGATGATCGATGTCCAGAACAGGTGTGAGGGCCATGGGAGAACCATCCTGGTTTAAGAGGGCTGTGAGCATCTTGGAACTACTGGGGCAAAGGGAAACTCCAGGGCTGACAGCACCTAAATGGGGATGGGGAGATACCCAGCCTTGGCAACCAAGAGATGCCATACCAAGTTAGGGACTGTCTGTGGGTTGTTTTGTGCTGGACAGGGGGTGACCCCACAACTCAGAGAATCATAGTTTGAGTGGAAAGGGACTCACCCAGCCCATGCTGTCACCCAGGGGTTACTTTGAGCAGCATGGCTGCCGTTTCACCGCCGTCATCCCCACCAACGTCTTTGGGCCACACGACAACTTCAACATTGAGGATGGCCACGTGCTACCAGGGCTCATCCATAAGGTGTACCTGGCCAAACGTGAGTGTGATAGATAGGGCATATTATGGTTTGGGGTTTTTTTTCTTTCTGGTAGGGTTGCTCATGAATGCTCTCTCCATTTCCCCCATAGAGAATGGCTCTGCTCTGACTGTATGGGGCACAGGCAAGCCCCGAAGACAGTTTATCTACTCTTTGGTATGTATGGCCTTGGGGAGCACTTGGGGGGGGTGACATGAGGGGCTGGGGGACCTCAGCGCAGGCTGAGCCCTCCTGGGTTGTCCTGGGCAGCACTGATCCTCAGGGCCTGGGGTCCTCCAAGAGCCATCTGCTCCTCTGTAGGATCTGGCCCGGCTCTTCGTTTGGGTTCTACGGGAATACGAGGAGGTGGAGCCCATCATTTTGTCAGGTAAGGACAAAATTCCAAGAGGAAGAGGGAAAGGGGGAAACAATGGCCTCAGCTCATCACCATCTCCACAGTGGGAGAAGAAGATGAAGTCTCCATCAGAGAGGCTGCAGAGGCAATCGTGGAGGCCATGGACTTCAGGGGAGAGCTTGTCGTATCCTTTAGTGTAGAAGAGATTGGAAAAGACCTCCAAGATCATCAAGTCCAATCATTAACCCATCTCCACCATGCTCACTCATAGAATCATTAAGGTTGAAAAAGACCTCTGAGATCATCGAGTCCAAACGTCAACCCGTGTTTGACCGAGCTTTTCTAATATCCAACCCGAATCCAGAGGTTGTTACCTCTCATCCTATTGCCTGGCTGTGGGGCAGAATACAGCCTCACCACCTCAGCCTCCCTGCTTTCCCATTTCCCTTAATCCCTCCCACCCCAGTTCGACACAACCAAGGCCGATGGGCAGTTCAAGAAGACAGCCAGCAATGCCAAGCTCAGGCATTACCTCCCCAACTTCCAGTTCACACCCTTCAGACAAGGTGAGAAGGGGGCACACCAGTGCATCGCTGTCCCCCTGTTCTCCCCATCTCAAACCTTTCTAATGGCATCTCTCTGTTCCCAGCTGTGAAGGAGACTTGCACCTGGTTCAGCACCAACTACGCCAGTGCTAGGAAGTGATGGAGCGGTGCCCACGCGTCCTCTTTAACTCAGGGTTGTCCTTTGCTGGGGCAGAGGATGAGGTGTGGGGGCTGACAGCATATTTCCAAAGCAAATGGGTGCCAGGATCCTGGGTACGCTTGAGGGTGTGCAAGGAGAGGGGATATAATGAAAAATCATCAAGTAGCATCTTATGTAGAAGAGACCCTGCTCAGGTAACACTCCTTTCCTACCTGCTGTAGGGTGCAGACCCCACCGAGGGCTTTGGGAGGCAGATTGGGGGTCCCAAAGGTGCTGCTGTCCCCAGAGAGATCCCAAATGGGGCAGGAGCAACAGACACTATGGTTGAATTGATCACAATCATCCCTGGGGCATGGGCTGGCAGCTCTTATAATGAACTACACTACTAATTATGCATAATTAGGTTGTAATAAAGAAGCTGATTGAGGCTGTTGCTGCAGCACAGGAATCACAGATGACTGTTTGGTGTTGCTTTCGGTGCATGGGGAAACGCAGCTGTGTGGGGACTGTCCCATAGCCTCCAGCAAAGCATCTCTTAGAGGGACCAAAACCACTGCCTGGTCCTGGTGGGCCCCTGCCTTGGGGACAGCAAGGACCTATGGAGTAGACACCCATCATCACTGCAGTCTGAAGTTGTCACCAGCCATTTGAGTCCTCCTCCTATGGAGGAGATATCCATTCTGACCCCAAGATGCCCCCAACTATTAGAGTGGCTGTTCCTAAACTGTCAGGTCACTGGTGGTGCTCATTGGGTGACACCAACCCCAATATTTCCCTGGAGAAGGGATGTCCCATGTTGTCCATCACTGTCCAAGAACTGGTTTGGGTTCCCAGCATTGCCCAGCTCCTACACCTGGTTCCAGCATCACCTGGTTGGGTGAAAAAGGGGTTTGGCAGAGCACAGAAGTGTACCCCTCCACCCAGAAGTCCTTTCTGGGCATATGCTCCAGGACCAGGACCTCTCCCAATGGACCATCACAGAGACAACACCTATTCCTAGAAGAAAACCTACAGTTCTATGACCTGGCCCTAAAAGGGGAACCCAGATAGTTCCAGGGAGCAGGACCCACCCTACACCTACCCCCGGCTCAAGCTTACCCCATGCAGACTCCTGATAGCCGCTTTGCCCAGCTGCCTTGTCCGCAGGCTTTGTTCTCCCAAGGGCATCAGGAACCTGGTGACATCCATCCTGCTAAGCAAGGCTCCCCTACCATCAGTGGGACTGCTCCAGGTATGAAGGCAATGCAAAACGGCGTGGGTGCTGATGTGTTCTACCTATGTAGACAATAGGGACACCCTGGGGTAGCACAGATACCCCAACATGGCATGGGGACATGCTGGGGTTGGATGGGGACACCTTAGGGTTTCTGACCTCCATTCTACAGCCACCCTATGATCATCTCTCCCAAGTCACCCCACTTCCAACCCACCATTCCCAACCCACCTCACACCTCTCTGGGGTGAAGGCGAGATGCCATAATGCCAAATTCAAGGGGACATTTAGCACACCTCTCCTAGTAAGAGGACAGACATTCTCCGCTATCAGCCCAACCCCCTCATCCCCATAGGATTACAGGCTATAGGGCTGCGTGGACTTGGAGGGGGTGCCCTATAGGAAGAAAAAAAAGAGTAAAGGACTCCCAAAAAGGTTGAAAAGCCCCCAACGCAAATTCAAGAGCACCTCACACCCTCTCCCCCAAAAAGAATTAAAGAAATAAATTCCAGAACATGAAAGCTTTATAGATGCCCTCTCCAGCACGTCCCCAAAATGGGAGGGGGCCCCTATGTCCCACCCCCACCCCACGTGCTTCCCGCAGCGCTCCCACCCCGGACGCTGTCCCCAAACCACGTGGAATCACCCGGAAGTTGCGTAGCCACATTGGTCACGCCCCCCCTTGACATCACGCCCTCCAATCGCCGCGCGGGGGTGTGCCTCGTCTGACCAATGGGAGTGGCGGGGAGGAGCGAGGGGGGCGTGGCGCGGGGCGATGGAAGCGGAGGAGCTGCGCGTGGGGTTCGTGGGCGCCGGGAGGATGGCGGGGGGCCTCGGCCGGGGGCTGCTGCGGGCAGGTATGGGGGGGACAGAGCCTTGGATTGGAGCCTTGGAGCCAGAGACACGAGATTTTCCCCAGGTTTGGTGTCCTGCCCTACAGAGAGGTGTGGGACGGCGCTGTGCCCCACCTTATGTGTCCCTGCCCCCATGGAGCAGTGTGGGGACACGGGGGACAAAGCTGCCCCCTTTGAGATGTCGCTGTCCCATACAGCAGAGTGGGGACAGCTGTGTCTAACCCCGACTTTGGTGACTCTTTCCTATAGATCAGTGCAGGGATATGAGGACAAGGCTGTCTCCTCTGTCCCATAGATCAATGCAAGGACATGGAGACAGATCTTTCCCCTTTGGGATGTCCTGTCCTTGTCCCATAGCACAGCATGGGGATGTGGGGACAGTTGTGTCCAGTACCACCTCTGGTGTCCTTCTCTTATAGATCAGTGTTGGGACTTGAGAACAGGGCTGTCCCCTTTGGGATGTCCCTGTCCAATAGAGGAGGGTGAGGACACGGGAATAGGTCTGTTCTAACTTGGATGTGGAGATGAGGACACTCGTGTTAAATGCTGGTGTTTCTCCCCTGTAGAACAGTGTGAGGGCATGGGAAAAGGTTTTTCCTTTCTTGGATGTCCCATAGAGCATTTTGGGGACGTGGTTGACAACCCTCCCAATAGTGCTAACCCAACAGATGCCCCCAGTGTGTAGGATCACTTCCATTGTCACCGTATGGTGTCACAATGATGCGCCCCCAGCTGTCCCCATGGCATGTCCCAATCTCTATTGCTCCACATCCCTCGTGTTAACGGGGTAACGGGGTGTAACGGGGGGACAATGTGTTATCCCGTTGGTTTTGTGGCTTCCTGTGGGCCACCCCACCCACTCATCCATGTCCCTTATGTCCCCAAGGGAAGGTCCCTGCCAGCAACATCGTTGTCAGCGCTCCCTCGGACCGCAATCTGGCAGAGTGGCGGGTGAGTGGCATGGGAACAGAGTGACAACCCCAATGGGAGATGGCATTTGGGGTCACCTTTTGTAAAGCTCTGCAGGGCTCTGAGGGACATTAGGGTGGAAGGTCCCAAAGTGTCCCCTGGAAGGGAACACTGGGTTGGGATTTTATAATCAGGACAATGAGGATGGGACAGTGGGGTTGTGATATTGCATTGGGTCATGGGGTGGGGACAGTGGGGTCAGGACACTGGGGTTGAGACATGAGATTAGGACACTGGGTTGGGATACAGCATTGGAACATTGGGGCTGGGACATGGGGCTAGAAAATGGGATTGGGACGTGGGATTGAGACATTGGGTTGGGGTTGGGACACAGCATCAGGATGTGGGGTCGGGATGAGAGATTGGGACACAAGGCTGGAACGTGGGGTTGGGACACTGGGTTTAGGACAGGGTTGAGACAGTGGGGTTGGGACACAGGGTAGGGATATGGGGTTGGGACATGGGGTAGGAAATAAGGGTTGTGATGTTGGGTTGGGAGGGGTTGTGGTGTTGGTTTGGGACATGGGGTTGGGATATTGGGTTGGGACCTAGGGTTGGGACATGGGGTCAGGATGAGACGTTGGGGCATGGGGTTGGAATGTGGATTTGAGACACTGAGTTGGGACATTGGGGTTGGAATGCAAGGTTGAGACATGGGGTTGGAATCTGGGACTGGGACGTGATGTTGTGATACAGGGCTGTGACATGGCATTGTGACCCTGTCCCCTACCCTTGTGCAGGACTGGGGCTGTCGCACCACGCACTGCAACTTGGAGGTACTTCAGGAGAGCACAGTGGTGTTCTTGGCCACCAAGCCCCACGTGCTGCCCACAGTGCTGCAGGAGCTGCGTCCTGCTGTCACCTCCCAGCACCTCCTCATCTCGCTGGCAGCTGGTGTCAGCCTGCAGAAGCTGCAGCGGGTGGGTGCTCTCCTTTTCCTCTTGTTCCTCCTTCTCCCTCTTGCTCTTCTTCCTCCTTCTCTGCTTCCCAATCCCCCACCCCAAATGACCCCCATTACCCCTCACTGACTCTATTCCCCCCAGCTGCTCCCCACGGGGACGAAGGTGCTGCGCCTGATGCCCAACCTGCCCTGCGTGCTGCAGGTGGGAGCTGCTGTGTTCTCCCGTGGCTGTGGGGTTGGGGATGGGGATGCAGCACTGCTGCAGTCCCTGCTGTCCCCATGTGGGCTGTGTGAGGAGGTCCCTGAGTCCTACATCAACATCCACACTGGGCTCAGTGGCAGTGGCGTTGCCTATGTAAGTATCATTCACTATACTGTGTTGCTCAGCTTTTTTTTTGGGATCCCCTGGTCTCCCCACTGCTTTTGCCCTGCAGGTGTACCTGTTTGCTGAAGCCATGGCCGAGGGGGCTGTGAAGATGGGGATGCCAGGGGGCCTGGCCAGTAGGATTGCAGCCCAGACGCTGCTGGTGAGCAGTTATGGGAATGTGGGGACAACCCTATCCCCAGCCTTGGGTGCCTCTTTCTTATAGATCAGTATAGGGACATCCCTGACCCAATTTCTTGGGGTCCCTGTCCCATAAAGCAGCATGGGGACGTGGGGATCCCCTTGTCCAACCCCAACTCTGGTGTCCCTCCCCTATAAAGCAGTGTGGGGACGTGGGGAGAGGGTTGTCCCCTTTAGGTGACCATGTGCCATAGAGCACCATGGGGACGTTGCTGCCCCTTCCTTGGGGTCCTTATCCCATAGATCAGTGTGAGGATATAGTGATCCTCCATCCAGTGATGAGACGATGCTGTGATCCCTGAGCAAAAAGGGGGTTTGAGGGAACCTCTTGACCCCATACATCCCCAGGGAGCAGCGAAGATGCTGCTGGAGACAGGTGAGCACCCAGCAAAGCTGCGTGGGGACGTCTGCACACCTGGTGGGACCACCATCCATGGGTTGTACCAACTGGAGAAGGGAGCATTGAGGGCCACCGTCATGAATGCAGTGCAAGCAGCCACTGAGCGGGCGAGCGAAATGGGGGAGGATTAACAGACATCCCATCTCATCCTGTGGTAGTTGGGACCAAAGCTCTTGGTGCCACCAAACCAAACCATGGTGCCACCAAAGTGAAGGCTGTTGGTCCCAGACAAAAACATGGTGCTACCAAACTGAAGCATGGTGACCCCAAACTGAAGCAACCAAACCGAAGCCTGGTGACTCTAGACTGAAGCATTGATGACAGCAAACCAAAGCACAGTGATCCCAAAGTGGAGGTTGGTGACCCCAGACTCAAGCATGGTGACACCAAACTGAAGAATGGTGACACCAAACCAACTCATGTTGACCAGCAAATGGAAGCCTGGTGACACCAGACTGAAGAATGGTGCCACCAAATCAAATCATGTTGGCCAGCAAACTGAAGCCTGGTGACACCAGACTGAAGTATGGTGATCCCAAACTGAAGCCACCAGACCAAAACTTGGTGACCTCAAACCAAACCCCTGAAGGGTCCTTGAGCCTTTTGGGAGATCCTGGGTGGAGGTGGGAGATGCTGAAGTGTGTGGTCACCATGGAGTGGGACCTAATAAAGGTGGGCAGTGCAGTGGTAGGTTTGGCTTTTTTTCTGGTTCCTTCTGTCCTCTGTGCTCAGTGGGATGTGTCTGTGTGGAGGTGACAGCAGTGGGGTTGGAGTCACCACGGTGGGTGGAATGGAGGTCACAGCATCACAGAGTGGTTGAGGTTGAAGGGACCTCTGGGTCCATCTGGTATGGCACCAAGACAGGGATGGGGACATAATCTTGGAGTGAATAGTTGGGATGAGCCATAGAACCATGGAATATGGAAGAGACCCACAAAGATCATGGAGTCCAATCTCTGGTTCCACACAGGACCACCCCAAACCCAAACCCTACAGTTGCAGTGACTCTGAGGGATCATTTACAAAAGACAACCTCAGAGCAGGAATAAAAATGCATTTAATCTTCATAAACTCTGAAGTTAGGAGACAAAGACAACAAATAAAAACACCCACCCCACAAGTTAGCTCTAGTGACTTTTTTTCCCTTTTCTTACAATAATTAGGCTCAAATTTTAACAAAATCAGGTTGAGAAAAGAGCTGTTTAATTAATATCTCCCTGTTTTGGCAGGAAAACATTTTGGCAGTGGGAAGAGTACCAACAACCCTTTTAGGAAAGCACCCCAGGAAATGGAAATGCAGCAGTTTGTCCCACCGTCCCAGTGTGACACCATGTCCTTGCAGGGTTGGCAGAGGGTACCCATCCCATCACCCAGAGACCACCCTGGGATTACAAAAGAGCACCTCCTACATATATTTAGGGTGAGGAATGCAAGGTATGGAGGGTGTCTCACACAAAAAAACCAATCCCATGAGCCCTAAATTGCTGAGTCCCCATTGACTGCAACCTCCATTGATAACCCCATAGGACAAACGGGGTGTCCTCGACCCCATTGATGTCCCAAGCCCCCATGGGATAATCAGTATGTGTCCCTAGTCCCATGGGTGTCCCAAGCTTCATGGGGATCCCCAGCCCCATGGGACGGTTAGGATGTCCCCAGCCCCAGTGGTGTTACCAGCCCCAATGGGGCATCCCCAACTTAACGAGTGTCTCAAGATCCATAGGTGTTCCCAGCCCCATAGGTGTCCCAAGAGCCACATAGGCATCCCAAGGATGCAAGGTGCTCAGTAGCCAGTGGGTGATCGACCACCTTGCCCTAAGGATCGGGGCTGCTGCCATGGTGCAGCCTCTGGGCCATGCTGATGAGGGAGCGGAGCTGCACCAGTTTCAGTGGTCCCACTCTCCGGGGATCCTGGCCCTCCAACCAACGCAAGGCTGTCTCCAGACCTCTGATGGCTTCGTGGGCCGTGGGCATCAAAGAGGATCCCTCTCCTCCAGCCCCATTACTCCCTCTACCAGCTCTTTCCTCTTCCTCCTTGCATCCTCCCGGGTCTTCCTCCATGGCAACCTCATCCTCATCCTCATCATCCTCCCCTGTCCCTGGGGCCATATCATCCAAGTGCAGCCAGTTGGCCACCTCCTCAGGAGCCAAACGTTTGTAGGCCAATGCAGCCAGCTGGGTCAAATCACTGAAAACTCTGCCATCTCCATTGCCTTCCTCTCCGGTTGTGCAATCTCCTCCTCTTCCTCCTCGCTCTTCTTCCCCAGGCTGGGGCTCAAAGGCCGCACGCAGTCCCAACAACCAACATTTCTCAATGGCATTGGGAGGGATGAGGTCCCAAGAGAGGCCAGCCAAGTAGAGCATGTCCTTGAGGAGGAAGGAACGTGCAAAATCCACAGGGCCACCAGCGCTGATGGCCAAGCGCAGCAGTTCCCGCTTGTAGAGCTGCTTGAAGGCCAACACCACCCCTTGTTCCAATGGGGCTGGGATTCGGCTGCCTCCTCCAGTGGAACTGCTCCCAGTTGGGCTTTTGGAGAGGAAAAGAGCACGGATGGAGCCATCAGGGGTCTGAAGCTGGGGGAGATCCTCATGACGACCCGCAGATGATGGTGGGGACGTGAGAAGCAGCACAGCCTTCTGCTGGAGGCAGCTCCGACGTAGGTAGCGTTTGACACATGGCACAAAATCCTCAAAAAACCAAACCCGGAGAAGGGCCGGCCCCAACCTGGCTTCGGGGCTGTAGCGATACCCAGCAGGGAATTTCTCCTGGTTGTGATAACAGAGGCTGGGGGGATCACGAAGACCTCCAACCACCAACGGCTTCAGTTTATGGGTACCAGTCAAGTTGGCAGCCAAGAGCACAGTGACGCGTTGGCGAGGAGCCGTTCGCCCAGGGAGCAGCTTCCAGTAGAGCCCAGTGATGTTGGCGTTGTAGATCTGTTCATCACCATAACCTCCAGTGTCGGAACCCGGTGCTGGTGGAAGGTTGGGATGGGCAATGGAAGCGCGTTCAGGTTCAGCATGTAGAACTCCTTCACCGTAGATACGTTGACTGGAGATGCCGTGACGCTTCTGCCAACGCCAGAACCAACCATGACTTGCCTTGAAGGTACACTCAGGGCCGTAGATCTGACGGGCAAAGGCTTCTGCCTGTGCTTGGATGAGAGGCCCAGAAAGTGGCACACCATGCTGCCGGAGTGCAAGAAACCACGCATATACAGCACGGTCTATCTCCTCTTCGTTGGCCAACCGCATCTTCTTGCGTTGGGTGCCCACCTCTCCACCCAACTGCTCTAGGAACCAACGCAGCTTGGCTTCATCCTTCAGCCAACCCCGTAGGGTTCCCCCTGGCACCCCAAAAGCACGGCACACCGAAGCTTGCCGTTCTCCTTTCTTTACCCGCTCGATGGCGTGCAGCTTGTCCTTGATGGAGTATGCTCGGCGGAATGCCATCTTCATTGACACGCCAACACCGCCACCATTGGAGATGCCACCACCACTGGAGGAGCAGCCACCGCCACTACTGCCATTGGAGGTGCCACCACCATCGGAAATGCCACCAGCATTGAAGGTGCCATTGCCATTGGAGGAGCCACCACTGCTACCATTGGAGGTGCCATTGCCATTGGAGGAGCCGCCACCGCTACCATTGGCGGTGCCACCACTATTGGAGGTGCCTCTGCCATTGGAAGTGCCACCACCATTGGAGCTGCCGCTGCCACCGCCACCGCCACCGCCACCGCCGCCGCCGCCGCCACCACCACCACCACCACCACTGCCACCACCACCACCACTGCCACCACCACCACCCTGCCGCCCTCCCGCCATGCCAGCCGCTCCCCCACCCACCTCCTCTTCCTCCCCAGCCATGGAGCAGCCATGCGGTGCGGGTATTACTATTATTTTGTTATTTGGGGGTGGGTTTTTTTTTTAGCGGTGCGCGTTATAAGCGGGGCGGGGCGGGGCGGGGCGGAGCCGCCCTTTGTCTCCGCTCCGACCCCCGGAGGCGGCAGGGAAGGGCGGGGCGACACGTACAGCGCATGCGCGCACCCCTCTCCCCGTCTTTAGACCGCTCCGCTCTCCCCCCGCCCTCCCGCGAAGTTGGACTCTCCCTCTACGCTCCCGATGCGTTTGGAATGTACCACTATGCGCGCGAGGGGGAGAAATCTCCTTTTTCACCCTTCCTTTTTCCACCTCTTCCTTCTCTCTTCTCCCACCCCGCGCTCTTTACGCGGATTCTTAAATCTATCGAAGAAGGTGTGATTCTCTCTCACTGCTTTTCAACGTCGAAAAGTACGCGTTATTTTTTTTATCCACCCCCCACCCGCGCTGCCGCCTCGAGTGGTCCGCTCTGCTCCCACAATGCCCCGCGCGCGAAACGCTGCTCTCCTTTTGCCCCGCGGAGGCCGAGCGGGGCGGTGCTGGGCCTCAGCGCTGCCGGTGAGTGATCCCCGTTCGGCTTCCTCTTCATCGTTGAGGGCTCTCCCTGTGGTCCCTTCGTTCCTCGTCCCCTCAGACGGATGAGAGGTGTGGGGTTAGGGGCTGGGACGGTCTCCCCGCTTGTTCTTTAGGGGCTGGAAGGCATAAGGAGTAACGCTTGCCCTCCCAAAATCTGTGAGGGCGCTTTTCTTCTTATGGAGGAGTGCCTTTAGGTCATTCACAACGTTATGTTCGCCGAACGTGAGGCTGTGTTATCTTTTAGGGCCCCTCTCCTTGTCCCAGGTTTAAGGAAAGGGGATTTCGGGCTCCCATCTCATTGGGGCTTCGGGGGAAAGAGGGATTGGGGGTAGGGAAGACACTCATACTCCTATGCACCCCCAAAAAAGAGGATAGGAGGGGGCTTTTGTCATTTATACCTTCATATCCCCCCCAAAAAAGAGAGTAGGAAGGGGCTTTTGGTCAGTTATACCCCTTATCCCCCAAAAAAGGAGGTTAGGAGGAGGCTTTTGGTCACTGTATCCCCCCAAAAAAGGGGGATGGAAAGGGGCTTTAAGTCATTTATAACCCCGTATCCTTCCAAAAAGGAGGATAGGAAGGGAATTTAGGTCATTTATACCCCATGTCCCCCCCAGAAACGAGGGTAGGAGCGGAGTTTAGGTCATTTATGCCCTCCCATCCCCCCAAAAAGGGAGCTGTGGGGGGTTTTAGATCACTTATATTCCTACATTCCCACCCAAAAAAAAGAGGATGTGGGGAGGCTCTATGTCATTTATGATGTCCTTGGTTATTTCTAAGACCCCGATCACCTTTCCCAAAAGGACGTGGGGAAACCTCTGTTGCTTGTTGTTGTCTCTTATCTCAGGTTTAAGGAATGGGAGACTGTGGGGTCTCAGGTTGTAGGAAGATGGGTGTAAGAGCACCCCATTTGCCTGAGGCTTATCTCCCAACACCATGCAGGGCTTTCCCCTTACCCATTCTTGGTTTGGAGCTGGGAATCGTGCAGCGTTGAATTCCTACATCATCCTCTCTCCATTAATGGGCAACGCTTGGCATGGGTCATGCTCTGCATTCAGTTCTGCTGTGTTTGGGCTCTGCCTGTGTGTCCCTTCACCCATTCCAGCACCTGGCATCAGCTCATCCTTGCTTTACTCTCTCCCCATGCTGCTTTTCCCAACCCCTCTAATATTCTTAATGCCTGTATTGCTGCTTTTCCTTTTCTTTCTCTGATAGCTGACTCAGGAAGTACCCATTCCAGAGCTCTGTTTTTGGCAGCAAGACAGGGCTGAAGCTGCTGACATCCTCTCTTGGGGCTTGCAGAGCATTGCAGAGATAACTCAAGCTGCTGAGGCTGCTGCTGTGTGTCACTCCTTCTGCCCCACTAAAACCCATGGAAACTGGTTCTTTCGCATCTAAATCACTGATGTTTTCGAATCAACTCTAATGATGTCTTGTATGGAGGAGAAAGTGCCTTTGCTTGGCTGTATGGCTGTAATTCTTTTTTCTCCTTTTTCAGGTGTGCCCTCTTTCTCTCTGACCTTGCAGGTACGCTTTTTTTTTCCTATTCTTCCTTGCTTGCTTTCAGTTTGCTGTTCTGTGTGAAGGTGACCATTTCTGTCACTCCCTGCTGCTGATTTCCTGTGGTCTCTGTTGTGTTTTCATTGGTAGTCAGCAGTGTTGTGGCTGAGAGCAAAGAGTTTTAGGTAGTAGAGGTTGGGTGCCACTGTTGTTTCCCTGGATAAAGGTTGGTGTGGAGCTACTTGATGTAGCACAGTGACCTGATGGATGTGGTTCCTCTCCTGCTGCTTTGTGCTGCTCTTCTCATGCAGGACAGAGTCGATTCAGGGAATTAAACCAACAAAACATCAATACTAGACAGTTTCTTTTCCTTAGCCTGCGGAAATCGTGTTCCTGTGTAGTCCTTGGTGTTTCTTCTACATCTCTTTGTCCCTGGGGAGCACAGAGGTGTTTTACAGCAAGCTGCTCTGTGTCCCTGTCCTCCTGCTGCCACCTGACACTTATTTTTAATGCCATCTCTGTTTGCCAGGGAGCTGAACTGTTTGTAATCTTACTCCCTTGCTTATGACTTGCAGAAAGCAGCTGTCACTCCCCTCCAGAAATCAGAGTTGGGTGAGATTTGTTGCTTGTGCTCGTTTAAAGTGACTTTTCAAGACTGTGGGAAACACTTTAACAGCTCGGTGTGGCTTAATTTCTGGGAGAGCTGTGTTCAGCCTGGCACATTAGGTGAGATTTAAATGGCATTCCAGCTCCAGTGCAGGAAATTGTGCAAGATCTAATGCAAGTTGTAGCTGGGAAGCTGCTGTTAACATCTTTATAAGCTGACTCTGGGGAAGGAGATGGATATATTTATTTTACAGGCTCTCAAGTTAAGAGAAATGTAGTGTTTTCCTGGACAGAGGAGAAGGGAATGGATTCTGTCAACCACTGAACAGAATGGAATTAACTTTCTTTTGGCAGCAAGCCTAGGATATTGTGTGGTGTGCTTTGGTTTTATGGGCTTCTTAAAAAGTAGCTAGATTTCAGGGGATAATGCAGCCAAATAGCTGAAGTCCAAAGCTTACGTTGGATTTACAGAACAGCAGTAACTTTAGGCATTGACCTGCAGCAATGGAAGCACTGCATGGATTTATTCTGGCTTAAAATACCCAGGAATTGTGATGACAAATACCAGAACCAAGGCACTGAAGCAGCAGATAAAAATTAGAGGTTGTCTTATAGATATATTTTTTTTGTAAGCTTATGGGACAGCTAAGCATTGGGCTGAGTTACTTGAGAGCATTCAATTACTTGGCACTGATAAGTATGGAGAATATCATTAGCTTTGTAGAACACCTGGTAGGTTGTGCAGAACTGAAGAATAATGCGTGTTGGGAGAGCTGGAGGGGCTCTGATCTGGAATTAAAGGTCTGAAGCAGAGATCTGCACCAGCAGATGTGGTGGTTTGTGTAGTTAAAACCACTGTTACGTAGTCAAAGCCTTTGTATTTACCTTTTTGCTGGAAGGACTGGTGAATGCAGAGCAGAAATGATGCTTTCCCTGTTCTTATTTGTCAACATCACTGTGGTTTTTGTCCTTTAATATTAAAGATAACCGAGTGGATATCCTGGGAAGGGTGCACGGCTCTGGAGAGTTAATCAGCCATAAGTTTAATGATCTGTGCTGTGCAATTTGAAGGGGGGAGTTAATGAGCTGTTGGCTGTGTCCTTGCTGAATCTCTTAAATGTGGCCACGTCTCTTAAACTTTATATTTTTCCTTATTGCTGTCGCAGGAACTAAAACAGTAAGTACTCTGCAGCTGTCCTATGGTTTGGCACTTGTGGGAAATGGGGCACGAAGGCACTGGTCTGTAGTTTTGCTGGTGGATTTCTAGACAGATTATTGCACAACTTTCAGATTTCTCTTGGGAATGTATGGCTTTAGACTATGGTAACACCTGCTTTGGGTGATTGAGGTGTTCCCAGTAAAGGATCTTGAAGGCTTTATTCACTTGTTTGTGTTTTTTTTTGTTTTTCCCTGGGATGACTTGAATGAATGTGTAGCCAGACAGCAGGACAGACAAATGCAGAACCCTGATGTTCTGTTTAGGAGTCCTTATTGATCTGAACAATAGGAAAAAAACCCAAACGTTTTGCCTTCATGCTTTAGCTGCAAGTTCTGGCTAATTGGAGCTCATGTAAAGGTTGTTTTAAGGGAGATTTAAGTAGAACACTGCAGTGCTTTGCTGTTTTAAACAGCTTATTTTTTCCCCTAGTAAATTATGTTGGGGAAGAAAACAGCTTTGCTTTAGTAGATTTTTTTTGGATAAGCTTAATTCACAATCTCCAGCTCTCAGTTGCTTTTCATTGCTGGTCCTTGGGGGTTTTGAACCAAAATTGTGCTATCAGCTCCCTCTCCTGGCTTTTCAGGAGCAGAACACAAATGAGTGTAAGCAATGACCTCTAAGGATACTTGAGAATTAGAGCATCCTTCTTTTTTTAAGCATATCTTCCCAAATCAGATCATACCTGATGGATAATTGAGGGCTAAGCTACTATCATGGAAAAATGAAGGAAGTTTGGCTTACTTGAGGTACAATTTGTAATTAAAAGGAATTTAACTAAATGCTTAGTCTCTTTAAGGTGAATAATAATGGTTTTTGGTACTTGTAGAAATTAAAAGTACTAAAATCTAATGCATGCCCTTGCTTGATTGAGTCTTGCTGCAACTACATTGTTGTGCTTATCTTTTAATGCTGCCACTCTTTGGAAGATGAGGACCAGGAAGCCTCTCTGCCCCATAGAAAAGGTGTGGGTAGACAAGCACAAATACGATGAAGCGGAGAGACTGCATTATGAAAGAGAAGCCATGTTGGCCACCGTGGTCCCAGAGGAGTGCGTGGAGCTGGAGGCTGTCAATGGGGTCTGCAATGATGATTCCATTGAAGGTGAACTCAAGGGAGACCTGAAGAAAGGCAAAAATGGCAAGAAACAAAGGAAGAGGAAACGTTCCCCCAAACCCAAAAACATGGTCTCCCAGGTAGACTCTGTTTTGAGTGGTTTATTAGCTGACAGTGTGTGGTTTGACAAACCTTTGTATGATCATGCTGAGAGCTTGTATAGGCAAAGATTAGTGGATTGTCAATACCAGGAGGCAGCAGAGACTGAGCTGCCTGAATCAGAAGCTGTCCAAGATGCTCCCGAGCCATGGATGCTTCCAGCAGCCCTGTCCTGCTCCCACGGCAACCTGAGCGCGTGCCACCATGTCGTTCAGGGCGTCTGGGTCAACAAGTCTGACTTTGACAAGGCTGAGAAGGCGTTCCTTAAAAGGTCTCAGTTCTTTGTTCCTCCAAACATCCTCGCCATCCCCTCTGTGTGCTCAGATGGTGGGAAGGTCGGGCTGGGGACGCCGGATGAAGGCTATGTGACAGCACTGCCTACGCCTGCTACGCCCAGCTTAGCTCCTGATGTTGTTAATTCTGCTCCCCTCGTTAGCAGCTCGCCTCGCTCCGCAGAGCCCACAGTCAATGGTAAACCTCAGGCTTCCAGCTTGCAAGCTCTCGTGTCAGAGGTGTGGTTGGAGAAACCTCTCTACGACGGCGCTGAGAAAAGCTTCTATGAGAACATGTTCGATCATCACCCTCCAGGCTCCCCCCAAGCTGCAGAGAACCAGCAGGAGGTTGGGAAGCAAGCAGGTGCTGAACACGTGGAGCTCATCAGCAGCTCTCAGCAGCCTCCACCCACCTCCTTTTTCCTGCATGAGGACAGTGAGCGTGTGTGGCTCCAGAAGATGATGTACGACAGCGCCGAGTCGCGCTACTACGCGGCTGAAGCTCTGAAAATGTCAGGAGCAAAAGAGAGCACGGGGATGCCGCAACCCACAGTGGTGAAATCCCAGCCAGATGCTGAGGCTCCGAGTATACCTGCACCAGAAAAGAAGTAGGAGAAGTTTATTCTGGGGGTAACACACATGCAAAGTTGAGTCAGGATTGAGCTGGAGGAGTTTGGGTGTGTAGAAGATGAGCATCCTTTGGTGTCCACGGGACTGAGCGTGTGTTGTGCTGTAGGGAGAGGCTGCTCTTGGGTTGTTTGTGGGATGGGGAGTAGGGAAACCCCTTCAGAGAGGGGAATAAGTTGCTTTAGTGATTTATTAAACCATTTGGTTTGCAAGCTAGCTGGATTCCAGCTTACGTGGTGTCCAGGTGTGGTTGGTCAGGAAGAGCTTCTCATTATAGATGAACTCTGTTGTTGTAAATTGTAGATCAGCATTTTCTGTCTTTGAATTGATTTATAGAAGCGTCCTTTTTAAGTCTTGGATAAGATGCAGTACGATGCTGTGCTCTCTATTTAATCTGTGCTTTTCCATGTGACTGCCTGAACCCCAAAGTTTGCTGTAATGACACAGGGCTTGGCTGAAGTCTGCTGCTTTAACATCATTTGGCAGTGCTAAGGTAGAGACTGATGCATCTGGGGGGAAAAAAAGGAGATTCCAGAGCTAGTATTTGTTGGAAAAGTTGTCAGATGAAAATTACATCAGCTGGTATGGATTGGTGTTTATAGACAAGCTTCAGAGCGCATCTGTTCTGTATGGGACAATTTTAGTTGGCCAGAACTAGTTAGTTCACATCCTGAGCAAGGGGCTGGCAGCATTGAGTATGGGAATGGTTTCAATGCAGGTTAACCCATACTGGTGTCTTTGGAATGGGTGGGTGAGGAGGATGAATGTTTTCCAAAATGCTGTTGGCTTAATTGGAAATGTTTGTTGGAGAGCCGGTGAGGAAGGGGTGTGTTGGGTTGGGGCATGCGTTGGGTTCGGGGGTGAGTTGCTTTCTCAGTATTGAGTTGGTAGAAGCTGGTCGTGGTGTGATTTTTGTTGTGATGCTTTGTCCTTGCAGCATCTGGGTTTCTGCATGCAGTGAAGTGGCCGGATGAGGCGTATACTAAGGCAGCCATCAGTTCAGAGCTTTGTTAAAGGAAAACTGAAATTTGTTGAAATTCGTGACCTGTAAGATCAGGAGATGCCTGACAGAGTTGTGGCTTGATTCTGCTGTCTCCGCTTTCAGCTTTAAGAGCATTATTCTCCATCTGTCTCATGCAAAGGGCATCTTTCTTAGTGGTGGATTTCATTGTGTGTTGAACATGATCTAGAAAATCCTCCTTGGGAGGCTCTTTGCTGGAAGGTGGTACAGATCAGCTGATTTATTGTGCCCTCCCAGTGCCCTTGGGTGGCTGATTAGCCTACCCTGCTTTCCTAATAGGATCCTGTTTACTTAAGGCTTCCCACCAGAGGGGGATCTGCTCAGCAGAAAGCTACATTCACAGCCCTATGGGGTAGACAGCACTGCTCTCACAACCCCATTGCCAGATTCTCACCTGAAACGCTCCTAGAAACTCACTTGTTTGGTTTTTTTTCCTCTCCTCCCTCTGCAGAAAAATGGCAGTTGACTTCCTTTTGGATGAGAAGATCTGGTTTGAGAAGTTTAAGTATGATGATGCTGAGAGAAGGTACTACGAGCAGCAGGTGAACGGGCCAGCCGGCAGCTCTTCACACCAGCAGGTAATGTGCTCTCAGATGTGCTGGAGCCTTAATGCAGAAGGACACTGTGTCCACCTGGATGTGTTCTGCATTGTTTCCACTCACTGTTGCTTTTTTTCCAAGTGTGAGAGGCTCGCTAAGCCCACCCCACCTTGTCTTTGTCTGTTGTTTGTGCACCAGAACTTGTCCAGCACAGGCAGTGTGCTGGGAGATGAGGTGCCCTTGTGAAGGTGCTGTTTTGCTGTGGTTTTGGAGCTACTAAGCTTGTCTTGGCGAGGCTTATATTGGATATATATGATGCTTGATGTTTAAAGAAAGGTTGGATTAAATGATCTCAGAGGTCTTTGCCAACCTTTATGATTCTGTGAAGGTGCCATGTCTCCAAATTAACGAGGCAATACGTTCCTCTCTTTGTACCCCTTGCAATACTGCATCCTATGACACAGGAAAACTGCATCACAGCGCTGAGGTGGGGGGAGCAGGTGGAATGGGAGTGTGGTGCTGCTGCAGCACACACCTGAACAAAAACAGTTCACACAATTCTTAGTCCCAAACTATTGCCATTTAAAGCACAGAGCTACTATAACCTCTTCTTGCAATGTGAAAAAGCTGATAACTGCTTATGCACTTAGTTGGTGATGTGGAAAGCTGCTTAGTGATTCACGTGGCTGTCCTGCAGGGGTTCTAGGGGAAGCTTCTTGCTTCAGTAGTAACTTGTAGGCATGCTCTCTCTGTTCCTGCTGCCTGTGCTAGGATAGTGGTGGCACAGCATTGGGGATACTTGCACAAAAATTCAAGAGATCTTTGGGTGGAGCAGAAAAGGGGAAGAGAACAGTTTATTTTGTGCCATGTAAGGAGGTTTTGGCTCCGAGAGATGATGTGAAGGCTCTGATGGAGATGGTGTAGTGTTCTTGCATCCACTTCTGTGCTAAGGATAAAGATCAGTGGTCGTTTAAACCTGTCTGCAGCCTCCAAGTGGTTATCCACCTGAATTCAGGCTGGTGCATGTCTGAGCTGTATAACAGAGGCTTGTGGGCAGTTTCATGTCACAGATCTTGCTCGTGGGGTTACAGTCTAGATGAGGAGTCAGTGGATCATGGAAAATGATCTATTCCCCTCATAGGAGGGGAAATCTTCCCCATCAAGTCAGCAGGAAAATAAGGGGAACAAGCTACTGTGTGTGGCTGTACCCTGGGATTTACCTTGCTGGATACAAGGCTTTAGGTGGAGTTGCCATTGCATTCAGGCAAGAAGTGACAGGTAATATTAAAGAAGAAAAAGGGCTGCCTAATGGTAGATCTCTTAGGAGCAGAGAGGTGACTCAGCCCTCTGCCTGCAAACTGTGCAGGGTAAGAACAGAAATTGGAAAGCCCTTCACTGGGTGATCTCTGAACACGTGGTCTGTTGTGACCGGTGTCTGATGTGTGCTGCCTGATTAAGAACCAATCCTTGCAGCTAGTTCAGTAACGCATTCGGAATCATTAGAAGGAACCCTCCCCTATACTTACCTTTTTTTTTTTGTTGTTGTTGTTCTTAAACCTCCCTGACCAATTTCCCCATGTTTCCTATTTTCTTTTTAAAAGAAAATCTTGGTTCTTTCTGCACTGTTTGCAGGAGAACGGAGCCAGCACGATCCTCCGCGACATTGCCAGAGCCAGGGAGAATATCCAGAAATCGCTGGCCGGAGTGAGTACCCGAGCTCTCACCAGCTGGCTACCTGCAACCATTTTTTTTTAGCTGTGGTGCAGAACTCTGCTGTGAACACTTCATAGATGGTGTGGCTTCTTAGTTTTAAGTCAGAGGAGACGCGTAAGGTGTGCAGCGCTGTGTATCACCAGCATGGCACAATCTTACCAGGAGCACCGTTGCTACCAGCCTTTAAGTGACCTTAACTAACTGCATTTGGGATTAAACAAAAAATTATTCAGCTGCATTTCTTTACTTTTTCTCCTGATGGGTTTTTCGAGTTTGCTCCCACAACACTTAACAATTCACTGCTAAAACAGCCTTGCTGGGCAGCAAAGCACTGAGCTTCCAGCAGGATCGGTCCCTCGGGGTACACTGAGCTGCCACCTTCTCTTTCCTGTTTTGCTTTCAGTTTAGGGTATGTGCAAAAAAATGGTGTCTTCCATCTGCTGCATCTTGGGAATTCAAGCTGGACCATCCCATAAATGTTCAGAATAATGCATTTCTGGAGGTGTTTTTTTGTGCTGATAGGACGTAACAGGCAGCACTGTTGTAATCAGTGCTTTCAGCAAGAAGCTGGTAGTTTAAATTGAAAAGTGATTTGGTTTTATGGGCGAAGAGAAGAAGTCAGGAAAGGTAGAATATAATTTCTGACCTCTGCATACTTGAGCATGTCTTCCATCCGAGGATAACCATCCTTTATCTGTATTGATTTGGCCTCATAACTCCCTCTTGGGAGTTATTTCTACATCTAAGAGGGGATTGAGTACTTTCCCAGGGGAATATTTTGTGTTCCTCCTTAACACAAGCAGTAAGAAGCTGTGTATTTGGGGTGAATACAAAGGAGTTAGGCTAATTGCTTTTCCCATGGTGATCCTACTGTTCCTGTGGAAGCTGACATTACAAAAGCAGCTTCTGCAACTGCTTGTGTGAGTGATCCAAGTGCTACGTGGAAACTTGGATGCAGGAGCAGTGGGGTGTATTGACAGCAAGGCTGCTGGGAAAGGGTGAGCTTTGCTGTGGTTGGATTTGATGGTTCTGAGCACAGCATTGGAATCACTGGGAAGTTGGGAGGTCTTATGAAAGAGGAAGGAAATGCTTAGAGGCATTTTAATGCTAATTTCTGACTTGAGCATCAGTATTTCAACTAACAGCTCAGGGAAGCAGGGAAAATAATACTGGGGTGGTTGGTAGAAATTATCAGCCCCTGTCTAAGCCTTCTAGCTTGGACTTCAGTGAGGCAGATAGGTGGGGGAGTGAACCCCCATTCCATCTCCACCAAGGCTGGAAAGCTTGTTGCAAATAAAGTGTTTTAAGACCTTCTCAAATCCAGCAAGATCTAACATCAGTTTCCTCCAAAACCTGCAGCCTGCAGGAGCCAGAGCCTGGATGTGGTGAGTGGAGCCAGGAAACCTAAATAGAAATCAAATGGCAGTGCTGCTGGGTTTGCCCTGCAGGTGTGTTCTCATCTCACAGAATGGACTGTGGTTTGCCAGAGACTGGGCACAGCCTGAGGAGCTTCTTGTCCTGGCCTTTGCCTCCTGCTTAGTGAGAAGTGTGTCAGCTTGGGTTAGCCAAGTCCTGTCATAAGGAAGGCTAGGAGAACTGGCAAAGCACCAGACCAAAGCCAGAACAGTGCTGTGAATATAAAGTACTTTAAACACCAACAGGAGTTCAGTGTTGAATATCAAAAACTGTTCTGTTTTTTGTTTCCTGCAAAGAAGACTTTGAGGATTTAAGGCCAGGCTTGAGCCACGGCATCTCAAAATTGGAATCTGGGTTGTTGCAAAAAGCAGGCTTGAATTTTCCAGGCTTGAAGGAAAAGCACTGTTCTACATATGCGCATTAGGGAAAGCACTCTGTGCCCCAATCTGCTCCCAGAATATGCAGTTTATTGGGAAAGCCAAGCACATGGCCAGTGGTCTCCTCCTTGATCTCATTTTACAGATTGTCTCTTGTTTTGACCATCCCACAGAGCTTCTTTCTTCAGTTTTTCAACCCATGGCCATACCCTGGCCCTGGGACGTACAGCAGTAAGGCACATTTGAGTCTCCTGCTTCCACGTGTAGGGTTAGAAGGACTGAGCATTTGAGAAATGAGCCAGAACCATCAGCTTTTGTTTCTGAAGGGTTATTTTTTTAATCCTGGACAGGGCATCCCATAGAGCAAGCCTGAAATTCAGTTCTGCAGTGTGCGATGGAGTGCTGTGGAAGGGCTTGGGTGCTGCTTTTGTACCTCGTGAAGGAAAGCACAGAACTTTGATGCCAGAAACATTTGTTTGCACATACCTTTCACCCTGCATTGCATGGTCATCCCTGCTTTCAGCAATCACTCCAGCTGACGTCTGCTACATCACTAATGCTTTCCCAGGCCATGTTTTCAACATGTGCTGCAGCTGGTGGTGGTGAGATCTTACAGATGGGGTCAGGAGGCACGGAAAGGAATGACTTGTCCAGCATCATCAGCAAGTCCAGCAATGCTGGTAGTTGAGCTCCTATTTCCTAAACCCTCCCATGGGGCTTTCATGAATGGATGCTGGATTCTGAAGTTCTTTCTGCTGTGCCCTGTTTTGTTCTGTTATAAACCCCCCCTGTATTTGTGCAGCTCCTGGGTTTCTTTCAAAGCTTTGCACACACCTCTTGATATTGCATAAGTGCTCTGAGGTCATGTTCAGAAACCAACTAAGATTCATCCTGCTGGCCTTATGCAGGTGAAACCATCTTCTAGTTATCAAACATGTTTGTTTTTTTTTCAGTTTGGTATATGGCCAAACCTGTATTTCCCAAGCTCAGGCAGGCTGACCTGGAGAGAGGTGCATGCACCTCTGCATGCAAGGAATAGGTTTGGTTTTTGTATGAAGCACTGAGTGCTTTGGGAACAAACTGGAGAGCCTACGTGTTATCCTGTCTGAAACACAGTTGGTAAAAGCTCATGCTGTGCTTTGCAACTGGTTTACACATGAAGGGAAAAGGCTGATACCTCCAAATCCTTCTTGGAGGAAAGTGCCAGCTTTTCCATCTGTGTCTGTTAGCAAAGAAAGAGCTCTGAGCTGTTAAAGTCCAGACATAAATTTGTCTTTCAGCTCATAATGAAGAAGTGTAACCTCTGCCAGCTTTTCTTCATTACTGCTCTTGTCTCTGGTTCTTAAAATTTGTTCTAGAGTCCTTGATATCCTCAACTCAGGGGGCAGCCCACAGATTCCTGTGGGACCATTTTCATAGCTTTTTGAAGTAGGACATGACCACCTTCCAGAATTGGGATCTTGGCTCAGTGTTGTCACATGGTCTGGTTTCAAAGCCCTCTTACTGCAAGCCACAGCTCCATCCTTTCTTGGTAAGCACAGAGCCCACTCAAATGCTGCAGTGTTTGTCTCAGAAACGTGATGAGAGCTTCAAACTGCCAAAAGCTGCATTGCTGTGCTGAATCAACAGGCTGCTGTCAGGGGGGTGAAGGTTCTGCTGCAGCTCTCCTTGCAGGTGGCAGCTCCTGTATGTGTGATGATCATGAGTAAAAGTGCTTTTTTGGGGTGGGGATGGGTGTGACTCCTGCCAGATTTCAGCCTTCTCATTGAGTTAACTTAGACCTTGGCCCTTGCATTAAGTTGCAACGTGGATGATGCATTTAAAGCAGGAAGAGGTCGGATAATGAGCCCATTTGCAATTCAATGTTTGCCTTTGGTGCATAAATCTATAGTTCATCTGATATGGTGAGCCCACTGTGGCTAGCAGTGCGAGGGTGGAAACCAACACCATTGAGTTGTTGGGTGTGGAATGGTGTTGTGTTGCCTTTCTCCTCTCTAAGATAAGGTCATCAGTGGTAATTGGAGATCTGCTAGGGGCCTTGTAGCTTTGTGGTTCTGCCTGTAGGGTCTTACACTGTGCATGGGCAGAGTTAGCGGAGGCCACGTGTGTGCTGCAGTATTGCATGCATCCCTGACCTCACAGGTGGGGAAGTGACAAAGGCTGTGCTCTTCACTCTGCCCCTCTGCTGTGTGACTTCCTGCAGGCACTGAGATGCGTAGCACAAAGAGCAGAGCTCCCAGGCGGCTGTTTTAATGCAGGCTTTGTTTGGTGTGGAGTTGGTTTGATGCTGACTCGTCGTTTGACCACTTTGCCAGCATGTGGATCTGCTTCCTGCACTCTTCCAGCATGAGTGAAATGCTTGTCCGTTTCCTTTGTTGAACCAAACATCCCCCAAACTTTTTGCCCTTTCCAGCAGAAGACAGGTCCACGTAGTAAAGAAGCTCCTGCCCGTCAAAAGAGGCAGTCAGGCCGCTCAACTGTAAGTCCTCTCAGCATGAATGGAGCTGGTTGTGTGATGCAGGAAGAGGCTGCAGTGCAGACATGGTTCTTTTCAACGAGGAACATTTCTCTTTTGGCATATGGTTGTAGCTCACCCAACAGGGTCTTAGTAGCACAGCATTTAGGAGCTGCAGATCTGCAATTCCATCCCCAAGCCTTTATTGCCTTCAGAGATGGATTTCGTGATGGTTTTGACCTCTGGTCTCTGTCCCTTTGGGGTGGGTGGGGAAAGGTCTCTGAGCAGGAATGTCAGAGCATCTCCCACTGCTCTGTATGTCCCATAAAAGAGCCCTGCTCTCGCAGGGCTCAGCATCTCCCACACCTGCTTTCCATTTCCTTGTATTCCTCTCTCTTAAATCTTAAGTGACTGCTTGTCAGCCATGACTGAAAACAGCATTATTATATGCAGAGTGCACTTGGAAGAATATAAACTTTCACTGTTGTATTTAGTTATAGAAGGCACTTCAAGCATGAATGACTGTATTTTCTTTTTCTTTTTTTTTGAGATGATCTGAAGTTACAGATAAGCCCTTTTTGCTTTTAAACTGAATGCTTTTGAAGCTGAATTGCCGTAATTGCTCCCTCAGGGTGTGTTCAAGTAGAGTTTAAGTTGCTTTGAGAGGAACTGAAGGCCGGACTGGGGAAGGTGGGAGCGTAGAAATGCTGTGATCTCTTTGCAGCCTTTCACAGGGACTTTGCTGTGTGATGTTAACAGGTCTTTTCTGTGCTCTGTGCCTCAGCTCATCTGTAAGAGGAGACAGCTGCCCCAGAGAAGGGACTTAGTGTGATAACTTCCATCGTGTTCTGTGTTGTTTAGTGATGGTCTGAGACTGCAAGGAATGACTTCATCCTTTGCTCATCGCTGCCAGATGAAACTTGTTGATGTTTCATGCTTCATTATGTAGAGCCAGCTTATTTTCTTTGAAGCTTTTGTGTCCATGTCTTTAGCTTAGTTGTTAATTTTTATTTTTTTTTCCCCAAATGTTTGACTCTGTTTCACTGAATTACTGAGCTTGGGAGTAGGTGAACAGATTTGTTTCATTTCCATTTTCCTTGTTGCAGAGTGCAAGCACGAGTTCTGGTGACCAAAATGAACTTCTTTCCAGAATCTCTCACCTGGAGGTAGAAAATCAAAACCTTCACAATGGTAAGTAGAAGAACTTTCTATCATACAAGCAGTCTGGTTGGGGTAGCTTGACTTAACTTTAGAGCTGATGCACAGTCTTCAAGCTGTTTTTTCCCCACACCACCCTCTTCTTGCAGTTGTTGCAGATCTCCAGAAGGCCATCTTCAAGCTGGAAAGTCGCCTCAATGCTCTGGAAAAATCTACCTCCCATCAACCCTCACCTGTTCCACCAACCCAGGTGAGTCCCAGCAAAGTGCTGCTTTATTGTCACAAAGTGCCAGGTTGCTTCTGAGGTTTGTCTGGGTGCTGAGAATGGAGATAGAGTCAGGATGAGATTGGTACAGCTTTTCCATCAGTTTTGGCAACTGCCTTATCTTTCCCAAACCAGTTTATGCAGAAGGAAATATACCTGAAGGCAAACAAAGAAGCTCATGCTTGAGGAAAGTGTTCAGTTGCTAGTGCCTTAAATTAGGAGCTGTATTGCTCCTCTTGTTGAGGGAGCAAATAAATTGCAGTAAATCTTTTGGTAGGAATTTGCTTGTAAATCTGTAGATCTGCAGCATCCTGGGAAAAGGGTGTGTTTTCCACCTGAGTGGAAGATGACAAGCTGTTCACCTCCAGGGGTCTTCAGGGCAATGCATGGTCTCTAGGTAAATTATGGCATTGGAGCATCCAGCAAGGCTGTTCTGTAAGGCCAGGTTCTCAGCTGCTCTCCTGCTCGTGTTCTGGATATTCTGAACCTCTGAGCCCTTAGGAGAAGGATCATCTCTGGACTGTTTTTACTCTGTGAATTGTAATATGGCTATGGTGGGCAAATTCAAAAGGTCCTCCTGGTCCAGTGTCCTATGTTCATGGCTGGTGGCTAATTCTTCACACCTTGTGGGCTGTGCTTTACTGTCTGTAGCAATGTGAACTCTTCTCCCCATTTTCCTTACTGCAAACTTGACTGCACGTCACCCTCATGAAGAAAGTGGAACCATTCGGTGTTCCCTCCAAGAAAGTAGAGCTGCCATCTGCTTCACCTGCAAAGAAAGCTGAGCCAGCTGCTGCAGAGGAAGATGATGATGATGATGACATCAACCTTTTTGGCAGCGATGATGAAGAGGAAGATCAAGAGGCTGCCAAAGTGCGGGAGGAGAGACTGCGTCAGTATGCAGAAAAGAAGGCCAAGAAACCAGGTCTGATTGCCAAATCTTCCATCCTTCTGGACGTGAAGCCGGTGAGTAGGTGAAGTGGGAGAGCTCCTGAGTGAAGCTGCAAATCATTTCATTTGTGCATCTGAGTTGAAGGTTTGACCTGTTTGGAAACATGCAAGGGTTCAGAGTGAGGTGGGAGATTGCAGGTGGGATATTGCAGACTTTGTGTTGTTCCAAAGCAGATGTGTTGATGTAAGAAGAATTCCCCTCATATCTGAAGGGTGTGGAGGAAGAATCCATAAGCAGTGCAATTGCACATGGTGATCTCAGGAAGTCTCCTCCAACTCCTATGGTTCTGTGATTTTTTTTTTTTTTCTGTCATTCTCATGTGACCTCAAGGAAAACATTTAATTCCTTCTCCCTGCCCTTGCAGTGGGATGATGAGACTGACATGGCGAAGATGGAGGAGTGTGTGCGGTCTGTCCAAATGGATGGGCTCGTGTGGGGAGCATCTAAGCTGGTCCCAGTAGGTTATGGCATTAAGAAACTCCAAATCCAGTGTGTAGTAGAGGATGATAAAGTCGGGACAGACATCCTGGAGGAGGAGATCACCAAGTTTGAGGACTATGTAAGTATTTTTCTTGAGCCATTTTGCAGTCCTTCTGCTCCTCATCCAGCCCATTTGGAGCAACTCCTGCTGTTATGCTCAACCTGGGCAGCTCCGGTGTGGCAGTGCATGAGTTTTAACCCTGGTGGTTAATGCTGGAGGTGCCTCCATCCCCATTCTGTCTCCACTGCCATGGAAATGGGAGGGTAAAAAGGATGACCTGAAGGAGCTACCCAAAGATTGATGCAATAGCTAACACCAGTGTCCTGTTATGTCCCCTGAGGGTGGCTGGGGAGCTGGCCTCAAACCTGTGCAATGCTCAGTCTATTTTGAGCAGAGCTAGTGCATGCTGTGAAGAATTCCCCCAGTGTGAATCCTTTCTTTCTGAAAACACCTCAGTGACTTCTCGCTGCTTTTGTTGTGTTGCAGGTGCAAAGTGTTGACATTGCTGCTTTCAACAAGATCTAGAAGCAAACCTATCCTCTGTGATACTGTAACTAATAAAAGATCAAGGAGTGCAGATTGGATGATGTTTTCCTCTGTTAAATGTGACTTCCCCAGAGTGATATGTTGTAAGATGTCAGGGTATTTCCCCTGTTTTGTTCTCTTGATAAAAGGGAAGACCTCGACAAGAGGATACCTGTGTTTCCAAGTTGCTGCCTGTGATACCCTTAGCAGGTCACTTCTGCAGGTCCTTTGGTTTGTGAGGAACCAGGCCTGTGCTTAGTCTGGCCTAGGGCAAGGAGAGGACACTTCATGGGGTGTCACAGTGCCAGAGTCCAAGTCCAGCTGCCAACACCCAGCAAGTGGGGAGCACTGCTTGGCTGCACTGTGAGTACAGATGGAGCTGCAGCAGTGACAACTCCACCCAGCTAGGAAAACTGGCACTGCAGTGCTCTGTGCCTGCCCTGTGACATTATCTCTGACATCCTGCTGTCCCTAGTCATCCATGTGTTGCCATCCACTGTCTCCTACATCCTTCCATGCCCTTTGTGCCCATGTGCCGTGTCTGCTGCTATGCCCTGTCTCCCCACTGCCTTGTGTTACCTCCTTCAGTAGCGGAAGGCCACAATGAGGTCCACACAGAGCCTTCTCTTCTCCAAGCTAAAAAATCCCAGTCCCCTCAACCTTTCCTCATAGGAGAGGTGCTCCAACCCTCTGATCATCTTGGTGGACCTCCTCTGGACCTGCTTCAAGAGCTCCATGTCCTTTCTGTACTGTAATGACATCCACGGCTCTCACTCCATCATAGAAAGCCACCAGGTTGATCAGGCAAGGTCTGCCTTTGGTGAAGCGATGCTGGCTGTCTCAGATTCCCCCCCCTTGATCTTGTATTTGCTTTAGCGTAGCTTCTAGCAGTATCTGCTCCATGATCTTTCCAGGCTCAGAAGTGAGGCTCACCAGCTTGTAGTTCCCCAAGTCTTTCTTTCTCCCTTCCTTAAAAACAGAAGTAATGTTTCCCTTTCCTCAAGCCACCAAATGCCCAATCTCCCACGTTTCTCTATCATGCAAAGCCACCCTGTGCCCACCACTATGTCCCCTAAGCCCCCAGGTGCTCCCCTGTCCCTATTTCCCCATGTTCCTGTCCCCCCCAGGCCCCCACCTCCTCTCTATGTACCTCCCGAAGCCAAATACCCCAATGTCCCTTTC
This sequence comes from Tetrao urogallus, assembly GCF_951394365.1. NCBI lineage: Eukaryota > Metazoa > Chordata > Aves > Galliformes > Phasianidae > Tetrao > Tetrao urogallus. The sequence continues at coordinate 884,635 of NC_136815.1, forward strand.
TAACCCACCAACTGCATCCCCTGTCACCACCTGTCCCTGCAAGCAACAAGATGCCCCCTGTACCCCTCCATGCCCCCACTGAGTGCCCTGTATCCCTGTTTCCCCAGCCCCAAGTGTCTCCTGTCCCCCACTGAAGCCACCAAGTGCCCTCCATGTCCCCTCCCAAGCCACACCAAGTGTCCCCTATGTCCCCCCCCAAACCACTGAGTGCCCCCATCCCCAAATGCCCCTCTCCCACAATGCACCACGTCCCCCCTACGCCACCAATTGCTCCCTTATCCCCCAAACATTCCCCCCTCCGAGCCTTTATCCCCGACTCAAGTCCCCACGCCACCGCATTCCCCGTCCTCCCACCAGGTGTCCCCACGTCCCCGCATCCCCGCCTCGCTCCCATGCTGCCCCGCTCTTCTTCCCCGCCCCGCTCCGCCGATGGCTCCTCTGGCCGATCTGTACCACCTGACGATGGCGTACGCGTTGTGGCGGACGGGGAGGCACCGGGACCCCGCGGCTGCCGAGCTCTTCTTCCGTCGGGAACCTTTCGGTGCCGCCTTCGCTGTGGGAGCGGGGCTGGGCCAGGCTCTGCGCAGCCTCGGGGCTCTTCGCTTCTCGGCTGCGGGTGGGTCGTTGTGGGGGGGGAGGGGGAGGGGGGGGGGGGAACGCGGGGACATCCCTTAGGGGGACTTGGACTGGGGAAGGGGACATCGCGAGTCCTCGGATGGGACGTGGGGATATCCCTGGAGACTCGTCCTTAGGACACGGGGAGATCCTTCGGGTGTGCTTTGGAGGGATCTGGGGGCATAGGGACGGCCCTTAGAAGGACGGGGGGGGGTTCCTCAAAGGGAGCAGGGACATCTCTCAGATGGATCTGAGTCCTCAGATGGGATAGGGGACTCAACAGAGAGACCTGTGGGCAGCCCTTTGGGGGGGACTCGAGGGACAGGGACATTCCTCGGAGGGACACCAGAGTCCCCCAAGGGATCTAGGTGACATGGGGACATCCCTTTAGACTTCAGTAGGACCCAGGGGACACGGGGACATCTCTCAAAGGAACATGGTGGGGGACAGGGGTGTGTTTCAGAAGGGCTTGAGAGAGAGGGGTCTGGGGTGGTGACGCTGGTATGTCCCTTAGAGGGACAGGGAACTCCTCAGAGGAATTTGGAGGGAGCACAGGGACATCCCTCAGAAGGTCTGGAGTCCTCAGAGGGATCATGGGGACAGGAGGATGGCTCTTGGAGAGACAGGGGACTCAGAGGGATCTGAGTTCTCAAAGGGAACTAGACAACGTGGGGACATCCCTCTGGAGGACCATGAGGCATCAGGATGTCCCTCAGAAGTCCTAATGGATGGGAGCCTGGGGTGGGAGACAGAGATGTGCCATCAGAGGGATCTGAGTCCTCAGATGGGTCATGGGGGCATCTCTTAGAGGGACACGGACATTCCTCAGGAAGATTTGTGGGACATGAGGACTTCTCTGAGGGAGAACTGAGTCCTCAAAGGGATGAAGGGGACATGGAAATGTCCCTTAGGGGGATCTGATGGAGAAAGGGACATCCCTCAGAGGGACCAGGAGACCCCTTGGTGGCACGTGGGGTTCCCCCAGAGGAGAGTGGGGACCTGAGGGAAGTCCCTTGGAGGGATGATGCCTTGCAAGGGACAGGGACACGAGCTGACATCCCTGCAGACATCGCCTACTTGCGCTCGGTGCTGCCCAGCACGACGGAGGATGCTTTCTTTGATTACCTCAGCACCGTGGACGCCTCTGAGGTGACCGTCACATCTGTGCCTGAAGGCTCCATTGTCTTCTCCAGGGTGCGACACATGGCCAAGCGTCCCCATGTCCCCATCTCTGGTGTGTGTGGTTGTGGGGATGTCACCGTGCTGTCCCCGCAGGTCCCGCTCCTACAGGTGAAAGGACCGCTGCTGGTGGTGCAACTGCTGGAGACCACCTTGCTGTGCTTGGTCAGCTACGCCAGGTAGAGGACCCTACAACCTTTTTGGGGTTCTACAGGGCAATGTGTCCATCTCTTCTGGACCAGCTGTTGTCCCTGTGACCAAGTGGAGTTGTTCACCAAACAAACCACGGTCCCCTTTATCATTCCCAATGCTGTACCAACTTTTGGCCCTGTATCTTGGCTGTGACTGAGTTGTGGTGGTCCCCAAGCAAATGATAGTCCCATTTGTCACCAACATGACTTGGTGTGATTTGGCCCTTCCAGCCTGGTGGCCACCAATGCCGCTCGATTCCGCCTTCTTGCTGGCCCAGAGATGAAGCTGATGGAGTTGGGTCTACGTCGCGCCCAGGGTCCGGATGGTGGACTTTCTGCCTCCAAGTATTCCTATATTGGAGGTGAGTGCTGCCCCGCATATCCATGCTGTGTTGTTGTCATGTTGTCACCCCTCATCCCTCCTTCCAGGCTTTGACTACACCAGCAACGTCCTGGCAGGGAAGCTCTATGGCATCCCAGTGCGTGGCACCGTCGCCCATTCCTTCATCATGTCCTTCAGGTCGCTGGAGGAGGTGCAGCCCAGAGTGAGTGCTTGCAGATGGGACAGGGATGGGACACCCCTGATATGACCGTGGGGATGGGACATCCCAGATATGGCTTAGCCATCCCCATAGCTGCTGGAAGGGAAGAGGGATGCATGTGGTACGGGGTGCACGAGACCTGCATTAGAACTCATTTCACCCACTGAAGTCAACGTGATTGGTTCAGTGTCATCACTGATATCTCCAAGCAGGTCCTGTCACCACTGTCAGGTGGGGAACCCATGGATCTCCCATCCCTGGCTGAGTCATGGCTGCAGCGTGTGTGTGAGCTGCTGGGGACCCCCAGTGACAAACCCAACCGCGGTGAGCTGGCTGCCTTCGTGTCCTACGCCATCGCCTTTCCACAGGACTTCCAGGGGCTGCTGGACACTTACTGCGTCATGAGGTTGCCTTTTTTGCTGTGTCCCCATCTTTCACTGTCACCTGGTGCAGGACACGAACGCTAATTCTTCTCCCTGCCCCTGTCAGGAGCGGTCTGCCCAATTTCTGCGCTGTAGCACTGGCCCTACACCAGTTAGGGTACCGCGCCATCGGGGTGCGCCTGGATAGCGGGGACCTCATCCAGCAGTCCAAGGACACCCGCAGGGTGCTCCGAGCCTGCGGTGCTCAGTGAGTCGTGCAGACATCCGGAGAGCATCCCCTGCTTCTCCGCCCCGGGTACCCACATCTTTGCGTGTCCTGCCTCTGTGGTTGTTAGAGTGGGAGCCCTCGCTGCCCTGTGGGGTGCTCGTTGGCTCTCAGAGCCCCCAAACCTGGGACTGCCTTCCTGCTCATTCTTCTGCTCTTTTTCTTCCTTTCCAGCTTCCAGGTGCCTTGGTTTGGGAGCATCCCCATAGCCGTGAGCAACGACATCAGCGAACAGAGCCTGGAGGACTTCATCCGAGAGGTGAGGTTGGGGCTGGAGCATTGGAGGGACAAATGTGACAGTCATTTTCCTGTGACTCAGCCTTTCCTGGGTGGGAACAGAAAAAAGTTTCCATGTGTGGGCAGGATGGACATATGGAGACCAGGAGGCACTTTGGGGCCGAGCAGCCCCTGACCTGCTCCCTGGATCTGGTTTTAGCATGAGCTTGGGGAAAAAAAAGCAGCTGTTGATGCTCATTGTCTTCTCTGTTACACCAGGGGAGTGAGATTGACATGGTTGGCGTGGGGACAAACCTGGTGACGTGTCCCCTACAGCCATCGCTGGGCTGTGTTTACAAGGTAGGAGCAGCAGCTCTGCCCCACTTGGCTTGGGGATGATTTGAAGTTGTGGGGTTTTTTTTAATGATTTACTCAGTTATTTTGCATCAGACCACAGCTCTGCACAGTCTCCAGCACCAGTATGAGCTGGAATAGAGTCATAGAAGATTGGGAAAGACCTCTAAGATCAAGTTCAGCTGTTGAACCATCACCACCTTGTCCACTAACCATGTCCCTAAATGCCACATCTACCCTTTTCTTGCAAACCTCCAGGGATGGTGTTTATGTGAAAAAATAAGGTGTACATCCCCATCACTTCCTTTTCCACAGCTGGTGGAGGTTAATGGCTCCCCATGCCTGAAGTTCACAGAGGAGGAAGAGAAGATGACTATCCCAGGGATTAAGGCAATATATCGGCTCTACGATGCTGCTGGTGAGCTGCACTGAGTTAGGAAACTCCTACCTCGTTGACCTGCTCTTCTTCCTGCTCCATACTCCTGTCACTGGTGTCACCCGCTGGCAACCTGACTCTTCATCCCTACAGGTCATCCCTTCATGGACCTCATGGCCCTGGAGAATGAGCCCTCACCTAGTGTGGGGCAGGAGTTGGTGGTCCACATCCTGGGGAGGAGAGGAGAGGCCACCAAGGTCAGGCCGAGTGCTGTGGAGCCCCTCCATCGCATGTACTTGAGAGATGGACAGGTCAGAGGCAGCTCTCCTCTCTCCCCATGATGGGCTTGGGTCAAAAGGTGCTCAGGGTGGTGGTGGTGGGTCTGTGAGAGGAGTCCCTCAGCAATGCTGGCAAGGCGCAGTGCCCCTGGAGATGGGATATCTCCATGGCAAATCCTGTTTGCCAGCAGAGGGATGAAATTTTGTCTTATGAAGGTGGATTTTCTTGGTCTGTCCCATGGGAGTTTTGCAGCACAAAGCTCAAGATACTCTACATGCAAGAAACTGTCCTTCATTCTGCTGCTCCACTGAGCAAATGTCTTATATAGGGACAGCCTGGCAGTGTTTATCACTGCTAATGAGGTGTCCTTCCCTCGTTGAGTGAAGGCCTAGGCAGGGTGGTGTCCTCAAGCGGAATCCCTGTCCCTGTGATGTTAGAAAAGCTGAGGTGGTGCCACCACAGCCACCATCTCTTTGTCCTGCATCCCTGTGCTGTCCAATCTTGAGGCGTTGGCACTGTGTACGGATGCTATGATGTCTCCATCCCACAGGTGTATGAGGAGCTGCCCAGCTTGCAAGAGGTACGGAGCCATGCACAAGCATCCCTCAACCTGCTCAGCCCTGTGCACCGTCAGCTCCGTGACCCCCAGCCCTACCTGGTATGTTTTCCCCCTTACCAGGCACGATCCTGGTCTCATCCCAATCCTCCTGCCCCCACAGACCTACAGAGACCCCATGAATCCACACTCACTGTCCCCTTTTGCTCCTTCCCCAGGTGGCAATGACAGAGAAGCTGCACCTCCTCCTTGCAGAGCTGCAGCACGCTAGCCAGTGAGGGGTACCCCAAATCACCCCCCAGCACTGAGACCAGCACTTCTGCTCTTTGGAAGACCAGGTGATTAATTGGGATGTTTCTAGTGGTTCTGCTGCTCTGCAGTGCTGCTCCAAGAACTGTGCAGGAACTGCAAGAGCTGCCTCGCTGCAAAGCTGTGGACAAAAGAATGGGGCAGACAGAGCTGGGAGGTGTCTACTGCATTGCTGTGGGGGCAACGAGTTTTCTTCCTTGCTGACCTCGGTGGCCCTGCCAGTCCTGTGCCTTCAGTGATGACAGGACCGATGTCACCCATCATCAACACTCAGCAGCAGCCCACGTCCCTATTTTGTGGCATCCTACACCTAATTCTAGCACCAAAGCCTTTGGAATGTCACTGGGAGTACCAATGGGCCAGCAGCAACAAGTGGAAGTTTTTAATCAAATACCATCCAGAAACATTGCGTGGAACGGATAAAAATGTCAAAGAATAAATCACGTGCCTTTCTGAGCTGTGTGTGTTCTTCTCTAATCCTGTTCAGGTTTGTAATACAGAGGTATTTTTAAATCCTTTTTGCTGAGCTTTGGAATTGTACAGCCAAAAACTGAGCCCCACACTGAAAAGACATGCACCCATTCCCAGCAGAAGTCTGGATAAGAAATGTTGTATTTATGGTGGTGGATTTTTTTGTGTGTGTTTTTTCTTTCTCTATTTTTAGATCTTTGCAATGCTTGTTCATGGCAAAAGAAAAAACAAAAACAAACTACAATCAAGTCTGATCGTGTCCCACTTAAAAAAAACAGCCAAGAGGATGGCGCTGCTGCTAGGGTTGTAAGGCACTGTATCTCATCACTTTCAGAGAGAAGAAAACACTTCTTGCTATTAAACTTTGTCTACAGTACTCCTGAGAAGAGACTGCCTTGAGTTCTTACAACAACTGTACAACAAAGAGTGACATTAAACAGATAAGACAGTGAGACAGCAGCATGCTCCATCCCATCACCACCTCTCCACGGCCACAAAGGAGAGCCCACGGAATCAACCATCAGATCTCAAGTTTCCTTGGAATGGCCTGCTGATAATCTATCACCACCTCTTCCATCCATGAGAGTCTTCACACTGCTTTGGTATCAGGCATTCATGATGAGTGCATTAAGGCTCCCTATACAAATGTTAGCTCACCCAATGGTTGTTGAGATTGGAAGGCACCTCTTGATGTCCTCTGGTCCAACCTCTGCTCAAACAGGGACACCAGGAGCAAATTCCTAAGGATTGTAGCCATGGGATTATTGAAGAACTTCAAGGAAACTCCACAATTCTCAACGACTGATACCAACATTCTGCCACAGCAGTGCTTCCTGATGGGCACAGCAAGCTCCTGAGTTCCTCCAAGTCCTACAGCATCTTCATGGCCTTCCATTGGACTCTTTCCAGTCTGTCCCTGTCTCTTCTTAAACCACAGGGCCCAGAACTGGCTCATGGTTGACTTCCTGAGGTTCAACTGCTCAGCAAAGGCAAACTCCAGACCCAAAAGACTGGAGCAGCAAATCTGACTATTGAAAACTCTGAGCAACTCAACACCGAGACCTCAGTGCAACGTCTGGGAGCCAAATTAGACAGCAGTGATCTCAACACAGTGTGTATTATTAATGGGCTTATTACACTCCATCCATGCCTTGAAGCCTCCATCCATCCTTTGAAGTGACCACATAGAGATGTGAGGGACGAAAGCTGATACAAGCTGTCAAGATGAGTTCCACTGAGCATCACAACCCTTCTTTAAGCAAAAAAAAAGAACCCAATCCCCACTAAACCGCTGTGTGGCCCAAGGCAAAGGGGTCATGGGACGAAATTACTGCACCCTGTGTTAAAAGGAAAATAGGGCAGGAAGCAGGTTGTGGCTGTGGCTCTTGCATGTATTCCTCTAGGGCTTTTGTGCCATCCAGAACCTGGGTAAAATGACTCACAGCACAGAATCCCAAAACACCTTCCTGCTGCCATGACAGCATGTGCTTAATGGCAGACAACCCACAATTTGCAAATGTACATTATTTGACTTAAAGAATACCTGTTCCCACATATAAACCCTTCCTGCTGTCATTGCCAAAAAAAAAAAAAAAAAAGAAAAAGTGCTAATTCTTCCATTTTTTCCCCTGAAATACTGTTCCTGTTCTCTGGTGCAGATTTCAGAAGTGGATGGGACAGCAAGTGCTAGAGGAGAAGTTACAACACCTCACATCCTGTAGATTTCATAGGGTGACAACACACTGGAGTCTCATGCCCACCTTCTGTTCCTCTGCCCTGTAATTTTCCCAAATTTGTTCCTACAAAAATAACATTTTTTAAAGTGTATTTGCAGCTCAAGATAGCTAATGAACCTCAGTTTGATGGTGGGTGAAAGTGCCAGAGGTATTAGTTCTGGATAAGGGAAGTGAAGACAAATCAGAGGCTCGGCTTTAAGTGTGGGATCAGATCCCAGACCCCAAGAAAAACTATTTTCCTGAGACATCTCAACTACACAGTGCTTTTCTCACTCTTCAAGTCCATATGGGGAAGTGCTACACGGGGCAGAGCTGTGATCTTCCAGTGCCCTTTGCAAACATGAAGGGTTCACGTTTCCATTAAGAGATGCTGGTCCTCAGTGTTGGAAGAAGGAAAGGATGTTGGACAGGACTCTGAGGTAGAGCAGAGTTGCAGAGTACCATATAGGGAGGAAGGCAGGTTAAGGGAAAGTTGGAAATAATGAATTTGAATGTAAAGAATTCAGTGTGCAGCTCTGCAGGCAGTACAAACTATTGCTGCATGAAACCTGGCACTGGATTTACAAAACCAGAGAGGCTCATACAGCTCAATACGGACACTGCAAGAGGTAAAAAGAGGCAGAGGTGTGCGTTCAGTGCACTAGATTTAGATGCTTTCAGTACTAATGAGTCCAAGCTCGCATTACTGCTCTGAAGTACCAACACAAGGCAGCATCACTTGTACAGTGCCATCTTCTTGCTCTGGTACATGTACATGTAGGCATCACAGAAGAGGCGTTTGGCCACTCCATCCATGTCTCGGGGCTGCTCCAGGGCCAGCATGGCCAGTGGCAAGTCCAGGTATTTGGCAACTTCAGGGCACAGTGTTACGGTGGGGATGTTGAAGCCATTCTCACCACCTAATCCAGAAGGAAGGAGAAAAGTTCAAGTCCAAAGCACGTCCCAAGGCATGAGTACCTACAGTGATTTAGCTGAAAGATCTGGAGGTCAGCACCACCATTGGGCAGGACAGATCTGTCCTATTGTCCTCACAGCCCACATAAGAAGTCCCTGGTCTGAACAGAGCCAGAGGACAAGACCACTAGGAACAATTCATATCTCCGTGGGCTGGGCCTACACTGCTCTGGAATTGGTTCTGCTAGAAGTAGAATCCTAAGGCATGCAGGTGACTTTAGAAGAAATGAAGCTGTTGACTCCCCCAACAACAGTCATTCATCCCAAAAGCTTCGTACTCCCTTCAAGCATAGTACAGAATCTTCCAAAGCCATCCAACTTGACGCAGACTGAGCAGTGCCCACATGACATGTGCTACAGACACCCACCATATGAATTCCTGGCTCCTATCGAAGCACCAAGCCTGTCATTTGTGATTCATAGTTAGAAAAGACCTCCAAAATCATCAAGTCCAACCCTGACCCATTCCCATCATGCCCATTCAAAGAATTATTAAGGTTGGAAAAGACCTCTAAGATCATCAAGTCCAACCCCCAACCCAGCACCATACACCCATTTAACCATGACCTCACCATGCCTGTCAGCCATGCTGTCAAAGAACATCCAGTGCTCATTCTCGGGGCCATATTTCACAAAGGAGACGTAATGGCTGGTCTCAATGCACAGCACTGCAAAGAGCTCCATCTTCTCACGAGGAACCTCCTGGCTGCCCCGGGAGCTGCGGCGACGAAATTCTTCTGGGACGTGCAGCCTGGTTGGTTTGTGTGTTTTGCGTCGGTAGTGGGAGTGAACCTAAGGAAAGGCAATGGGGTGGCACTGCTGAGCGGGCAGAACTGAAGCTGGCCTGCTGAAAAGAGGAGCGTGCAGAAGTCAGACCTTCAGTTTATTCTGCACTCAACTGCCTCGCATGCAGTTGGGTCCTCCCCAAGGAACAGCAGTGCATTGCAGACCCTCTTAGAGGGTCCAGCAGTTGGTCTGTGCAGGTTTGGGTGTTCATTCTGCTGGCAGATCTCATGAGCACCCAAAGGAACTTAATACCTGTTTGGAGCAGGTGCTGCAGAACTGCTTCAGACCCGTAGGTGAGAATATTTTGTCTTTGAAACACTTTGAACACTCCCAGGTGGCAACGTCACTGCACACACAGCACTCTCTGGGACCTGCAGAGGCAAAAGTGGTGATGCCTTCTCTTTGTCTCACCTGGAATCCCATTTGTCCTGTCAAAACTAAGCATTCAGGGTAGAGGAATCCCACCATGATCCCACCTTAGCTCCCGCCCACAACTCAGAGTGTTATCCCTTTGACACCTGGTTGTCCCCAATCTCAGCTGTTAAGTTTCACCATCACTCAATAACTTACTGTCCAGCAGCAGATCGGTGATATCCAGCTCTAAGGAAGGGATGATCTTGCTGAACATTTTATATTCCTTCCCAAATCGTGGCATTTGAATAATGAAGCAAGATGGGATCTGGGAAAACAAAGGCAAACAATCCAGCAAATTCCAGAGACTTTTCTCTCCGTATTGCTACTGTGAATCACATCCCTTCTCAGGTCACACACAGATTTCCCAAAATATCTTTTAGGTTGAGGCCAAGTATCCTCCTGCTTTGCTTTGTAAAATGCACCAGACCTGCTGTAGATTTGCTGGAAGACTACAATGTAGATGGAATGAAGCTGGGCTCACCTCCACTAGCTTCAGATCTGAAGACAGGAAGGAGTGTTCCACCAACTGCTGCACATCAGGAACCACTAGGTCCTCCTGTTTGTCCATAAATATTTGGTAGCAGTAGCAGTCCTGTTCCTTCTGGGCTCCTGACCTGCAAGGAGTGGTCATGGGGAATGCTTACCTCATGCCATTGTGAATCTCATTATCCAACACAGCACGACGTCCTGCTCCCAATGAGCATAACTCAGTTTCCCCTCTTCCATACTAAAGATATTTCAATTTTTTTAATTTTTTTTTTTTAAATGAACCACAATCAGAAAACTTCTTTTTTAGATCTATTTAGAACGGATTTCCTCCAGATGACCCTCTGCAGGGGGGCAGCAACACAGAGTCTCCTTTGTGCTCCACCTCTCTGAGCACTCCACAGCCTCGGGGTTGACTGACGTCTCCACAAAAGAGCACAGAAACCCAACAATTCCCTTCTATGCTCCCAAACAGCATCGTTATTTTTGGCTTCCTTCAGCCTCTCATCCTCTCTGTAGAGTCCTGAAAAAACTGGGACTGCATCCACAGAGTCCCTGTTTGAGAACTGTAGGATCTGAGCCAGATTGAGAGCCTGGACACATCCCAAAGCATCCAAAAGCACTGAGGATGAACTCTGTGTTTCTCAAAGCTCTCCCTAACGATGACATGACTTTCTTCATCATTTTTCCAAAGGAAAAGCCTCCAGGCAGAGCTTAGAAGTTGTTTTGGATGGGTCACTTGGGACAAATAGACAACAAATGATCAGATGTAAAGAACTAGTGAGACAAATAAATTGAGCTCAGCTAGAATTGTAGAATCATTAAGGTTAGAAAAGACCACTTAGATCACCTAGTTCAACCATCCACCTACCACCACTACTACCCACTACACCACGTCCCTAAGTACTGCATCCATATGTAGTATTGGAAATGAAAAAAATTGTGTGGGAATGGGAACTTACTGCAGTCTCAAGAGTGGCTCTATTCCCAGGACCTGATGCATTATGAGGTTCAAGAACTCCTCCGGATCTGGAAGGATAGAGAGAAGCAGAAGTCACACCACAGGAGGAACTTGCCGTATTGCAAAATAGATGTGAGCCAAATGCCTGACACTGGGCGATCTGTTGTAAAATACCCTCGTTGCACACAGAGAGAAATGTGATGATGGCAATCAGAGAGGTTGACTTAAATTACAAGCATTTTCTGCTTTATTTTAACCAAACTTCAGCCTTTGGGGAACCCCAAATGACTTATCAGGACTCAAAGAGAAGTTGACCGTGGCAAAATGGACTCTGGCAGGTTCATAGGGACAGACATTTCAGGGCTAATTCAAAGACTAAAGGTCAAGGGAATGCTTCTTCACACAGTTCATCCTCTCCCCTCCTGGCAGCAGCTCGACGGTGGCAGAGATCCAGCAATTCCTCTCTCTCCATCAGACTTCAGGACAAACGTCAGTTAAAAAGCACATTGATATTTTCAGCTTTTAAGAAATACTCTTGCATGCGCAGTTTTACATAAATGAGCAGCACAGCAGGCAAATCAATGTATGTGCATGGGAGAAGCACACAATTAAGCTGTCAGCACACACAGGAGCAGCCTGGAGAAGTCTCCAGAGAGCACATTACCTTTCTCTGCATTGGTAAAGCTTGAGCATTGGCCCTTCTCAGTTAGCTGCTCCCTCAGGTGCATCACACTCCTAGCCATTACAAAGCCATTCCTGGAAACAAGAAACAGCTACAGATGATCCCTGCAGTGTATTTGGTGAAGTATTGCAACAGGCTGCCCACGGAGGTGGTGGAATTACTGTCCTTGGAGGTGTTTGAGAACTGTGGAGATGTGGCACTAGGGGACATGGTTTAGTGGGCATATTGGGATGGGCTGATGGTTTGACATGATGGTCTTAGAGGTCTTCTTCAACCTTACTGATTCAGATGATTCTATGATACAAACCACAGCACCACACACTACCCCAGGGCTGTACTTCTGCAGGCAGTTCCAGGGCACTGACCCCAAAGAGGATGCTAATGTCTTATTCTTAGGCAGGAGCAGCTCTCCATGCCTCTCTCACACCTAGCAAGGGAGGATGAGAAAAAAACTGGTATCTTTAATACAAAATCCAGATAATTTAGCTGCCATGCTATGGTCTACCCATATCCAGCCTTAAAGAAAATGGTTGATTAAGGACATGGTTTAATGGGTGATGAGTTGATGGTTGGACTTGATGACCTTGGAGGTCTCTTCCAACTGTAATGATTCTATGAGTAGAAATGGCGGGGATGAGTTGATGGTTGGACTTGATGACCTGAATAGTTGGAAAAAAGTATTAGTGATTCGATGAGTGGTCAAGGTGGTGATGGGTTGGCAGTTGGTCTGGATGATCTTAAAGGCATCTTCCAACCTCAGTGATCAATGATTCTGTGATTTTGAGCAAGGAAACCTCACACGTGCCGTGGGAGCCTTACAGTCAGGGGAAGAAAACAACTGGAAGAGGAGCAAGAGAGGAAGACCTGGATGGCAGGAGACACCCTACAGGTAACCCTTTCCCAGGCACCTTCTGGAATTGGAGGGCAGAAGTTATCAAACAGATGGACAACTTCCAGCATCCCCACATACTGCACTCACTTTCGGAGAGGGTTCACGATCTCATCCCGAAGAATGTTCTGGACACTCCTATCACACAATGGGAAGGGTGTGAAGAGCATGGAGTCCAGCACGGATGTACAGGAGAAGAGGCTGTGAAGAGAGAGAGCACTGTCTGAGTCTGAGCCAAGCGGTTGGAAGCAAACTGTTGTGCTTAGTGGCAATCAGTGGCTTTCATTTTCAACAATCCATGCACGCAATGACAGAAGTGTGAGTGACAGTGCATCTCCACAGTGAGATAAACCACATCTGGCTTAAGGGATGCTTGGAGTAAGCAAGGAAACAATTAAGAGAGAATGAAATCTCGTACTTTGCAGCCAAAACTGCTCATGGGGGCACCACTGAGTCTTTTCCTCTCCAAACAGTGCCGCACAGTGAAGCTGGGATCTCCTGGGTGCTTTCTTTGCAATGTTTCCAGCCACTGTCTCCAGTGGCAGTCAGCGTGGTCCAGTCCAGAGAACTATGATATCTCATCACCCTGCACGACAGACACACAGAGTGGTACTCATAGGGGCACTTGAGTGTCTGAGAACCTCATGGATTACAGGAAGGAGACCAAAAGGCTGCAAACACTGAGGTTGCACCTCCACACAGTTACATTCTGCTCTACGCCAGGTCAATTTCCAGCCACCTTGGAAGCCTGCACTGCAGGGCACTGCCCAGTTAAGAAGTAATCATTTAACAATATGGCACTGCACAAGCAGGCACTTACCTAAAGAGTGCTGCATCCATGTAGCAGGAATTGCAGTGGCCCTGGATCCCCTTCATCCTTCCTCGTAGGATGTGCACCGCTTCTTCATTCCTTAGAGGAGGAAAACTGAGCGGAATGTGGGGAACATCTTCCTGCTTTCCTGCAAGAGAAGCAACAGAAGCAGTTCCCTTTAGCTTCCCACCTCATCTGGGTGTGCTTTGTCCTTCCCCAGTGCCTCAGAGCTCTGCTCTGCTCCTGCTGGGACTGAACCATGCTGGTATGGAGGTTTCTCCCTTTACTAATTCACCTACTGGAAATGGAGACAAAACCCAACCTTCCTCACGAGAGGAATTGCTACTGCTACGCCCTGGCAATCCTCAGTTACCCTTACAGGACCCTTCCAAAAAGGGGTACTCTATGATTCAATGATTCTGCTGCCTCCACCATCACTATGCCAAGTATAACAAAGACAAAAAGAGCCACAGAGAAGCTGGTGTTGGGTTCCAGGCAAGCTTGGGATCTCCCTGTGGAATTTCCCCATGTCACTGAGGAATGTGGTTTAGTGGGCATGGTGATGATGGGTCCATAGTTGGACTTGATGGTCTTAGTGGTCTTCTCCATTCCTAATGACCTGATGATCTTAGTGGTCTTCAGTCTGAATGACTCTATGAACCTATGAAAGACATTCAGTGCAAGCCATGAACGCCCAGCCTCAGGGAGCATGTAGAAGCTCAGATGCATTACAGCTTGGATTCATCTGTCTGCCCTTGCCATGAAGAAGAAGGATTTATGTCCTCAGCCCTACATCCTCTTACTAACTTCATCTTCCAAAGTAGCTTTCTCAATACGGTCTTTCTTGGTTTCTCCAGCATTCTTCCCTTGTAATCCAATCCCACTTTTTCAGCAGGCCCTTAAGACACTTCACTGTCCCTACTTCCAATTTTTGGGCAGTTTCCATGAGAACTTCCTTTTTTCTTTTACAGTGAACTCATTTATGTTTTCTAAATGGCTAACTTATTGTCTTCTCTGCTCTTGGAGATAGTTCTTTCTATTAAAATGAAAATAATGACCTATTCTTCCCTTTGCTGTCCTGTGAATGTCTTACCACATCAAGCTTTACATTAAATACTCTTCCTTTCTCCAGGTACAACACCTTGATTACCTGACATCGTGGCCACAGTTACCAACTGCAACTCTCCAGAACCATAACATCCGTAAGATATGGTAGTGTATTTACTTGTCACATTCAGTTCTCAGTAATCAAAGAATATCCCAAGTTGGAAGGGACCCATAAGGACCATCAAATGTAATACAAGACCTTTTCTTCTGCCTTGAAAGCCACAGGCAGAAAAATCCCAGCCTGCTTGCAGCATTCACAATGCCATGCAAGAACTGTTGCTCTAGGCTTTGCTGTTGCCTCTTAACATTTTCTGCTGGCTTCTCCAACGCCCCCATGCCACAAAGGCCTCATTTTCAGCGCCACTAGCAACGCCATGCCTTAGATTCAACACCCACACAACTCTAGTCTACGTTCTCCTTGTGTTCAATTACTTACCGTCTCTCACACTTGCAGGATATTCCCTACAAAGACCACCTCACTATCCTGAAAATGGACATCTCTTGGAACGCTCAAAGACAATCAATGAAACCACCAATTAAAGACACTGCACATGAGGAGTCTCCACGTCCCAGCACGGCACTGTCTCCCCTCAACCCAAAGAGCTTACTATATTCTACGAGGCTCAGGTCGCAGTTGCGCGAGCACTGGAAGCGAACGTCGGGCTGGCAGGACTGCAGCTTCACAAAGATGCCACGCTTGGGAGCACAGTGGAAATAGTATTTACCCAGCCATTCACCAGCAGTGACTCCTTTATCTTCATCCTAAGGATAAAAAGCATTGAGGAATGACACGGGAGCAGGTTTCCTATGAATCAAGTGCAATCCATCACATGGCTATTTAATATCTTAAGAGCTATGTGCAAATCTGGTGCTGTTTTGATGTTTTTATTTACTCTGGTTATGTTTTAAACCTGTGTTGACTCTGCTTGCAGGATTCACAATTATTCTGTTCTTACCAGTTCAACTCCTGCCATTTTGTGCTTGGTGTGGGGCAAGTACCCCAGCCAGCGGATGATTCCTGACACTTGGTTCCCTTTGTCCAAGGTGATCTGGACCATGGAGTTCACCTCCAGGGATGGGTTCACGCCTTCACACTCATCTCCGCTCTCACCTATCTGTTGTTTCACTTGTTTTGAGTGTTCCACTCCCATGTCAGACTCAAACAGTGGAAATAAACCTAATGGGTAGGAGAGACAGAAAGTCACCTAATGACAGACACCTCTGCATGTCACCGTCGTCTTCCTAATGCCAGGCCTGTTCTGGAATTATAGATCATATATACAGTGGGTTGTCTTCGGGTTATTTTTATGCCTTTAGTGAGATGAATCAACTCAACAAAGAGTCTAACGACAGCTGTCCCCAGTCTGGCCATGGGATATCTGAACAGTATCTCTATATGGCAACAGAGAGCCCACCAATTCGTTGCCTTGCCCAATGACTCACACCATTGCCGCTGGCATCTGGGCCCTCTTGAGTTAATCTGACATCAGGATGAGGCTGTGCTCCACCTTCTACAGCTAAATTAAACTCTTTAGTCAGTGGTGCTCTCCATCCTAGGAAGCATTTCTGTGCTGTGATCAGATGTTTCTTCCTGATAAATGGGAGAACGCAGCTCTCTTTGCCTAATGCAAAGCATGCCGTTCAGAACTCGAGACATTTCCACGGACCTTTTCAGCTCTCTGATTTAATCAGCTGGAGTTAGGCTGAAGCTTTTGTTAGACCTGAAGAAATAAATGTTAAATCCACAAGAACGTGCTCAGGACAGACACATCTGGTAATAACCTACTTTGGGAATGTAAGTCTTCCTTCACAACAGAGTCCATAGGAATCTCTCTGAAAATGTCAGTTGTACCTTCTTCTTCCTGAAAGGAAAGAAGAATACATCAGCTAAATAGTCAATCAGACACAAGGCATTCCTGGAATATGAATCCAATTTTTCCAAACAGGCCCAAAGAGTCTGCATGCAACCTTATATCTCTTCTGGATGATGCTTTCACTCCTCTTTAAAGCCCTAGTATTATAAACAATCAAATGAAAAAGAAACCAACAGGAAAAGACAGCGAGGCTGCTCTTACCGGGCAAACTTTAACGAACCATTGGGTTCCCTCCCTGTAAACTGCCATTGCTATTCCTTTTCTGCGGACATCGTCCACGTAGAAGCTCACGGCATCTCCCACTTTCACAGGAACCACTTCCTCTGCATCCACCTTTGGCTTCTGCTTCCCGTGGTCATTATCCAGCGTGGAAATGAACTGGATTCTGCTGAAGGGCAGGAAGATCCCGCAATTGGGCTTACACTTGAAATACTCAATGCCAAGATAGGATCCATCGCTGCGCCCTCTGTTTTCACCCTCATCCTGAAAACAGGGCAGAAAGTGATGTCACACTGACAAGCATAAAGGGAAAACAAGCAACTTGCTTTGCTGTCAGGTGTTCAAGAAATGTAGCGCGGAGGAATATGGCTAGCAGGCATGGCAGGGAATGGGTCAGCAGTTGGACTTGATGATCTTAGTGGTCTTCTCCAAACTTAATGATTCTATGAGTGCTGGTGATGGCCTGATGGTTGTTGGGCTTGACCTTATGGTCACTGATTCTCAGTGGGCATGGTGGGGATGGATTGATGGTTGAACTTCATGATCTTAGAGGACTTTTCCAACCAACCACTAGATCAGGCTGCCCAGAGCCAAATCCAGCCTGGCCTTGAATGCCTCCAAGGATGGGGCATCCACAACCTGCTTGTGCAACCTGTTCCATTGCTTCACCACCCTCTGGGTGAAAAACTTCCTCCTAATATCTAACATAAACCTCCCCTGTCTCAGTTTGAAACCATTCCCCCTTGTCCTATCACCACCCACCCTCACAAACAGCCATTCCCCCTCCTGTTTATATGCTCCCTTCAAGTTACTGGAAGGCCGCAATGTGGTCTCCCCATAGCTTTCTCTTCTCCAAGCTAAACAATCCCAGTTCCCCCAACCTTTCCTCATAGGATAGGTGTTCCTGCCCTCTGATCATCTTAGTGGCCCTCTTCTGGACCTGCTCCAAGAGCAAGGATGCTCTACTACAAGCACGGGCTCCCCTGAGCCAATTGCCTGCTCCCGTACATCGTACCTGGTAACAGCCAACTGGCATCCACAGTGCCCCCGTGTTCAATGCCATCCTTCAAGGCTCCTGGTGCAGACATTGTGCTTGGAGCCAGGAGGAGCTGGGCAGGGCATGAACCAGACCACACAGTCATTGTGGTCCTTTTCAACTCAGGCCATTCTACGACTCTATGATTAACCAGTTACCTGCAACTCCACGCCAAAGAAGAATGGGGTCAACACATTCAAAGTACTTTTCTGAATGCTCCCAATGTAGCGGATGACACCGGGGAAATGTTGCCGGTCGACCTCCACCATCACTCTCTGGCCCGGCACGGCTTGCAGAGCTGCCTCAAGGTTCAGCCTCTCCAGGAAGCAGTTCAAGCGCTCATTGTGGCTGCTGATGCTCAGGAGGAAGGCGGCCATTTCCTCGCGCACAGGCTGCAGGATTTCCACGTTGACGGTGACAGTGGAGCTGTCATCCAGCATGACGACTCTCAAGAAACGAGTTGGGGGCACGTCGGCAAAGTTGCGCAGGTAGCTCCTCTCGGTGCAGTAGCACATGTTCCCAGCTTGGAAGAACTTGCTGCCATAGGCACAGTCTTCTGTCAGGATGTAATAGCAGTTCTCGTCCCCTACTGAAGGCAGGAGGCTCATCGTCGTTCCCCTGGGTGGTGAGAAATGAGAGAGGGCTGACAAACACAAGTTATCTCAAAACACTTCAGAGGTTTTCGGAGGTCTTGACCACTGCTTTGTATGCAAGCCCCATCTAGTTGGGTTTTGACTATCTCCACAAACGGAGATCCCAAAGCCTGCCTTCTGCTTTTGTCCCACGTTAGATTTCTTGCAGCCTAACCAAAATGGAAAGTCTGGCTCTGTTCCTCTGTGATACACTCCCAGCAAGAGCAGCACCTTGCACATCCTGTTCTGTACAACACTGCACAACCGGTTCTGTCTCATTAAGCTTTGCCTCCTGCTTTCTTTTGCAGCTTCCTTGCACGAGCAGGGTAAAGGCTAAAGTGTTTGTAAAATTCTCCAAAGGAGTGTTCTAGGCTGTAAATAGAGTTCTTCAGTGTTAAAGCAGATAAATATTCAAAACACACTGCAACTACCTCATTGCAATGTTAAAGCACTAAGATCTCCACTTTAAAAACACGCATACTTGTAAAAAAAATGGAGTATCTGAAATATAAAAGTACAATTCTGCACATTTTTAAAAGTTCAAACTCAGTGCTTTTCACACAATTTATCCACCTCCCTTCCCTCATTGGTACCATTCAGAGACAGGACACAGATTTTTTTGTTACAACACAAAACAGAAGTGAGCACTAAGATGTCTACATCCTGCAAGTGGACAGGTCAACCCAACCTGCAGCTTACCAATAAACAGAATAGAAGAAATGTGCTTCTTTCCAGGAATTGGTGGCATCAGGAAGACGATACCAGTGTACTTTTTTTTATCTCTACATACATCCCTGTGTGTAGAAGATGTACATTATTCACACAGAATCACAGAATACCCCGAGTGACCCACAATGATCCAACTCCTGACTTCATGTTGTTCCAACTTCTTGTTGTTTTGTGTACCAAAATCCCCTGCTACATCTTCTTTTATCTCAGATTTTCTCCTTTTTTTTTTTTTTTTTTCTGCAAGGACAACAAACTTCACTTTGTACTCAGTGCTGTCAGGTCAGGAAAACTGGACGAAAGCACTTCCCTAACCTCTTTAAAGCATACCATATTTGCAATACACTCCCAGGGTAACCAGAAATAAAGGTGCATTCAGGTCATTTGGTCTGAAACTCAGTTCCCTATGTTCATAAAAACGAAGAAAGTGCTAGGCTATTCAAACTATGTGGACTTTAAAGCACTAAATTGAGGTCTGCATTTCACTCCATGCCCCACCAGCATAGGAAGCAGTAGGAAATGAGAGGGTGTGGGGTCTCAGCGAGCAACCCCAGAACCTCCACGGGGAAAAGCCATCCTAGAGGTGAGGCAGGGGGTGATTTTGATGAAGGTGGGGTTCAGGGGGTTCAATTGACCGAGGTTTGGCCCAAGGGTGGTGGAGTCCCACTTGGGGTCTGCCCCATTGCAGTTGGGTATTAAGTACTGTGATGGAAGAAGGGGATGGGGACACGGCGAGGGCCATCCTCAGGCAATGCGAGGCTCGTGGAGGGGGGGGGAAGGGGGAGGGTCCTGTGGTAACGATGGATATGGGGGAGCAATGTGGGAAGATGGCAATAAAGGGAGATAAATTGGGTGTTGGGGTCAACGGGGATGGGGGAGACAATGGGGAACCGTGGGAGGGGGGCAATGGGGATGAGGAGATAACTGAGAGAGAGGGGCGGGGGTTCCAAGTGGGAGGAAGAGGAATGGGATAAATAGCACTGGGAGGTATTTGGGAGTGCCGGAGAGGCCCCACTGCGGCGGAGTCCCCTCTGAACGCCTCCCCCCCAGGCCCGGCGTCCCCTCTTTCTCCCCATTCTCACCGCTGCCGCCGTTCTCTTCCGCATCGGTACCACCGAGCGGAGAAGGAAGTGGGCAGAGCAGCACTTCCGGTCGTCTCCCTCCCCACCCCCTCCGCTCCGGACCTCCAGCCAATAGAAAGCGGCAGTGGGGACCGAGGAGTCCAATGAGGTGGAAGGGGTGCTGTTAGTCCCGCCTCTTTCTGTGTACTCTTGATGCCGCCTGTGTTGCGTGTTGTGTACGCTGGTGTGGGAGCTGCGGTCTCTCCTGTCGCACGCGGCCTTTTGTCCCCCACAGCCCCGTGTTCCTGCAGCCTCGTCCCCGTGGCTCTGTGTCCCCCATAGTCCTTGGTCTCCATAATCGTCAGAGCTCAGTGTCCCATAGTGCCGTGGCTCTGCGTTCTGTGTTCCTGCGGCTCTGTCTCCATGGCCTGCTGTCCCCTAGTCACATAGCCCTGTGCCCTGCGTCCCCTATCTCGTGTTGCCATGGCCCTGTGTCCCCACAGCCATGTTTCTTATGTCCCCACAGCCCCCTGCCCCGCGTCTTATCACAGAATCACAGAATCACAAGGTTGGAAACGATCTGCAAGATCATCTAGTCCAACCACCCTCCCATTCCTATTATGTCCTAGAATGGGTTGGAACAGACATCAGTTGTGACCCAGCACTGGTACAGGACACAATGGTGGCAGCATATAAATATTGGCTAAATAGATTTATTTTCATACAAAGAATACACAGATTCACCCAAACCTCCCACCCCCCCCTCCCCTATGGGGGCATCCCAACCTGGGAGACACCCTGAGATGTCCCCAGTCTCTGTTCTCACCAGGGGAGGGGGGACAGCAGGCACCACCTCTGTGGGTTTCACGGGTTCCCCCAGCAGGACTGGGCCCCACGCTGGCAGTGGGACCACAGGGAACATGTTGGGGACATCCCCATTCTCTGCATTGGTTCTCTTTTATGCTCCAATGAAATACTCCATTGGAATTTTGTTTGTTTAGGAAATGCCCCAAACACCGGGACCTAACTCTGGGGATCTGTCTTCATCTCCCTGGGTGAGCTTTGGGACACCCCCATCCACACAATGCCCATATTGGGTGTCTCCTTGCTCTCCTGTTTTGGGGACATCTCTGGACATTTTGGGGTCACCTTGTGCCCTAATACTGTGCTGGGACAGAGCCCTCCCCACACTATATGTACACGCTGGATAAAAGAAGAAAATACAGATATTTATAGTGGGGGTGAAACACCCCCTGCTGCCCCCAAACATCCCCCATGTCCTCATCCCGGTGCCCATCTGTTCCCAGCAGGGAGGTGCCTTGTCCTGGGCCAATCAGAGACTGGGAGAGCTCTTCTGTGCCTCAGTTTCCCCATCAGTTGTTGGGCCATGCCTCAGTTTCCCCATAGGTTGATGATTTTGTCATCACCCCACTAAGGAGATGTGGGATGAAGAGGAACCACACAAGCAGCCATCCCACAGGGTGACATGGGGGACATGGGATGACCCAAAGGCATCCTCCAACAGAGAAACATCACAGGCAGACCTACGCAAAACCCCTTTTTTCCCCAGATTTCTCACACGTCACTATCACCCACCCTTGGGGACACAGCGGTGTTGGCATCCTACAGCACCTGGTGGCTTTGACAGTGTTGAAGGCTGATATTGGGAGTGGGGTCTGTATTTGGACACCCCACCTCCTGCTGTCCCTTTACAGCGGGAGAGGAGATAGTGGGGGACAACAGGGGGATCTGCCTTGAGCTTGCCCAGATCAGCTGCGCTTGGTGACCATCTGCCGGTCCCTCTTCTTCTTCTCCATCAACCTGGGATGGAGCAGGGAAGTGCCTTTAGAGTCCCACCACCCCAATGGACCCACCAGCCCAATGACTCCACCACCCCACTGACTCCACCACCCCAATGGACCCACCACCCCAATGGACTCACCATCCCAGTAGACTCACCTCCACAATGGACCCACCACCCCAATGGACCCACCACCCCAATGACTCCACCACCCCAATGACTCCACCACCCCAATGGACCCACCACCCCAATGGATCCACCATCCCAGTAGACTCACCTCCACAATGGACCCACCACCCCAATGGACCCACCATCCCAATAGACCCACCACCCCACTAGACTCACCTCCACAATGGACCCACCACCCCAATGGACCCGCCATCCCAGTAGACTCACCTCCACAATGGACCCACCACCCCAGTAGACTCACCTCCACAATGGACCCACCATCCCAATGGACCCACCACCCCAGTGGACCCACAACTCCAAGGGCACCACCGAAATCTGGGTTATGGGGTGAGCAGGGGGAACTCACTTGCGGTTGCGGACCTCAGTGAGCTCCATCAGCCGCTCTTGGGCTGCTCGCAGTTCATCGAGGCGCTGCTGGTAGCGTGAGTCGCAGTTGTTGGTGCGCTCATAGCTGGAGACCTGGCTGGAGAGCTCGCTGGCACGGTCCCGCAGCTGCTGGATGGATGAGTAGAGGTTCTCCTCGTCTTCCTCCTGCTCCAACACAAAGGGATGAGGCTCATGGAGTGGATGGGGATTGATCCACTGGGGAAATGAGGAATGGGTGTTTCCAACTTGTCCGTGATGCTTACCTTGGCATTGATGATCTCAATGTGGATGAGGAGTGCAGCCAGCTCCAGGTCCTCTGTGTAGCTGTTCTTCAGTGGCACCGACCGGTAGCCTGGACACAACACTGGGACATGAGCTCAGCCCCACAGCAGAGTCCCAGTCCCTCACCATGGTCATAGTTGAGTCCCCAAATGGCTGATGATGATGATTGTGTTAAAGAAACATGTACATGTGGTAGTTAGGGGCACGTTTTAGTGGATGTTCTATGTTGGTGGTAGTGAACTCATGATTCTATGAGTGGGCACGGTAAGGATGGGTTGATGGTTGGGCTTGGTGATCTTGGAGATCTTTTCCAACCTTTATGAGTCTATGATTCTATGATAATGATGAGGGTGTGAATGGAGGAAGCATACCTGTTTTGAGACCCTTAATGGGGAAGGTGGCTTGGGCCAAGAAATTGGGGTCACTGAACATGTCCTCCTCGTACACCACAAAGCGGAGGAAGGCGAACTCAGGGTTATTGATGTCGAAGACAAACTGCTTGAAGAGCCACACGGGGTTGAAACCATTGTCAGCTGTGGGGTGAGGTCAGAGCGGGGTTAGACACATAGACAGCACCAACACAGCACCACTGCTCCCCTGTTAATGGGGGATGCCTTTCCCCTCTACTCCTCCTTGAAACCAGTCCCCATCACCCACATTTGAGCAGTCACAGACATGGGTTGAACTAGATGATCTTAGTGGTATTTTCAACCTTATTCTACAATTCTATTTCCAGTAGATTTCCAGTGGAACCCCAGAAGGTGTCTCAGTGACACCACCTGTCCTCTTGGCATAGGAACTAGGTGGGAGGACCCTTACCTACAACATCAGTCTTGTTCTTGCTGTTGTCATACTCGGAGCCACACACCTCTACCTCCACAAAGGGGCACACAATGCTTCTCCCGTTCTTGGGAAGGTGCCGAGCACCAAGAATCTGTGGAAGGTAGAGGAGAAAGAGGAGAGTGAGGTCCAGCCATGCTGGCCCTGTGGTCAACAAAGGACTTCCTTGGACAGACCTATGGCTTGGTTGGTTTGAGTCTGCCAAAATCTTCATGACCATAATAAGCCACATCAGACCTTATTTGTGACCTTGGACTCATTTTAGCTGTTTCTGCAGAACGATTTGAAAAACTTTTGCTATGTCCATGCCATACTGTGTAGTTGCCTACACATTGACTCATCCCAGCTGTAACACCAAAATGACCCAAACTTTGGGTCAACTTTATGCAATTGTGGGATTTTCCCCTCAACGTTTTGGAGTTCTTCCACAATCTGGAAAGATTATGCAAGAAAGCAACAGACTCAGCAGATCATGGAGCAA
Source organism: Tetrao urogallus (assembly GCF_951394365.1). NCBI lineage: Eukaryota > Metazoa > Chordata > Aves > Galliformes > Phasianidae > Tetrao > Tetrao urogallus. The sequence continues at coordinate 908,704 of NC_136815.1, forward strand.
TGAACTTCATGGAGCAAATATGGGTCTTAAACATGTAGAAATTGACCCCAAACTTGGTTTGGAAGAACTGAACCGTCATCTTGACACTGGCCACCTTGGAATGGACTTGCCAACCTTGCCCACTTGCCTGTAGCTGCACTGTGATGGGCTCCACGATCTTCAGGCTGTTCTTGTCGAAGGGGTCAAACGTCTCATCCCTCATGATGTCGGGTTGTAGGACATAGCCACTGCGACCACCGAGCATGAAGAGTGCCTGGTTCAGCTGCATCGGCTTGTCTATGGCCAGGGGAAAAGCAGGGTTCAGGGACCCTCCAGTTGCCCTGAGCAGAAGGTTCTGCCCTCACAACCCCCCTACTAAATCTCCCAACCCTGGGTAGAAGTGCATGAAACAACCCCAACGTTGCATGAGAATATCCCCATCGAGATGGGGACAATGGTTGGAGAGCTCATCTAAACCACGTCCAGCCACGGGATCAGTGACAAAGCCACCCTGGGCATGGGATTTACCAGGCGTCTGGAAGTTGAGGGCCACCAGCTGGCTGCCGCAGATCCACATAGGCAGTGGGTCGTAGTTGGAGGAGTCCAGGCGCTGCCCTTTGGGGTAGATGCGGCTGAGCTGGCGCCGGTTGTACTGCAGGAACTTCTTGCCCTTGCTGCGGTTGGCGTACTTCTCCGCTTTGGTCTCCGGGAAGGAGGACATATCCCGGTAGCATGCTTTGTCTGTGCCGATCTCTGAAAGCACAAAGGTGAGCATCAGTGGAAGACGCGGGGTTCCGTGGGAGCAATCCCTCAGACCCCTTTCTTCCCCTTCTCATCCCATCACTACCCTTTTCCAGCTCTTACTGTCTTCATCGAACGGCACGGGGCGGCAATACACAACCAGCTCGGAGAGCTCCAGAGCGATCTTCTTCCTCCGCTCCATAATCTTCCCCTCTTGCATCTGCACAAGGAAAAATGGAATCTGAGATTCTTCCACTGATGGGGATGCTCTGTAAACTACAGTCCAATCGCTGTGGGATCCACCAACATCCACTGAAATGGACCGACTGTCCATTAGTGTCCATCCACCATGGGATGAGACATCCACCAAAATCCATTGATGGGGGTGATCCCTCAACCACAGTCCATCTACCATGGGATGAAGCATTCATCACCATCCACTGCTGGGGACGATCTGTCCACTGCTGATCATGAAATGGGACATTAATCACCACCCACTCCATTCCATCTCCTGGAGATGAGGATGTCCACCACCACCTGCTGTACCCCAGTGCCCCTCACCCTGGCATCGGCGTTCTGCGTGGCCTCCCTGATCTTGGCCACCCACTCGCTCAGCTCCTCCTGTGTGTCAGCGGCCACGTCCAGTGACTGGGCTGCGTGGGACATCTGCTGGGAATGGATGGTGAAGACAAATGGTTTGGAGCTCCTCCCGTCTTTGGAGATAACTATAAGGACATCAGAGGGGGCTTTACTTGAAGACATTCCCAATGGATGGCTCTGTGGAGCAAACGAAACCTCATCGGTCCTGCTCCTGGGTCCCCACCTGCCCTCCCCAGCACCCCCAACTTCCTCCTCCTTCGAGAGTAGTCCCAGATATTGTAGATAGTCAAGAAACCCAAATGCCTGTTAAACTGTTGTCAATTCCCCAAAAAACACTGGAAGTGAAAGCAGCAACCATGATTCACCACAATTAATAGTTTCACCTTTACAGACCCCTGAACTTCTCTAAATCCTTTCAACATCAGCCAAGTGCCCCCAGATTCTGTTGCACTGAGTGACATGGTCACAGGGATGGGTTGATGGTTGGACTGGATGACCTTATCGGTCTTTCCAACCTTAATGATTCTTTGAGTCTATGAATTCAGCCCCAGAATGCCCCCAGCACATCATGCCAAGTACGATGCCCTTCCTTCTCCCCATCTGGACATTTTTGCCATGCAAGAATTGCCATCACCTATCAATTAGTGGTTCACCACATATTTATGGTGAGTTTAGAGAGCCTCAGCTCATGGTGCTGAGCTCTTGCTTGGGGCACGTACCATCCCTGTTAAGGACATGGTGGTGACACTCACCTACGTGGCATGATGGCACGTCGATGAAGCCCTTCAGGAAGTTCCCCAGGGGACTGTTTTCCGATGACTGCAAGAGAGGGAAAAGGAGGAATTGGTGAAGGGCAGCCCAACCTCCATCCAACCCTCCATCCAGCCCTCCAAATCAGCCAATTCCAAGCAAAACCCAAGGAAAAAAAAAAAAATGCTTTATGCAAACTCCATTCCATGGAGCATCCCAGAGCCCCAGATAAGGGTTTGGGTTGGATTGGTACTGGGAGCATTTCAGGTTGTCTCAGTGAATGGGAAAAAGAAGATGACAGAAACAGCACACTCACAGCCTCGTCCTGCTCCTGTGCCTGAGTGCTGACGATTTCCTCCACATAGTTGGCTGGGAACCACAGCTGTTTCTTGCCTCCATAGTCCCCTCGCCACCTGCAAGGGGTGAGAGGATCAAGGCAAGAGGACCAATTGGAGGGGTATACGGGGTGTTAATGCTGCATGCAGTGTCAAGGAGCAATTGGAGAAGGAAGGGGGAGACAGAAAAGGAGGTCGTTAAAACAGACCACAGGAAGATCCCTGCCCATGGCAATACTGCCCAGGGCACCAGACCACTCTTACCAGCCACCATCCTGCTTGTCAACGTTGTGGATGATAGCTTGCTTGCAGAATGACAGCTCATCCTCCCTCTGTGCTTTGTAGTCATAAAGAGCCTTCACTGTGCACTGAACCACCAAGGAGAGGGACACGTGTTACCACCAAGCTGGGATGCCCAGCTGATGTCCTGGATGCCTCACCCCCCAAAGTATGTCCTCTAAAAGTCTACACAGTAAGTGAGACGTGTTAGAGGGGACACAAAGGCTGTAGGTGCCTGTGGTCCCACACAACCAGCATATTCCTCTTCTGAGTTCCCTGTTGTGGAAGAAAGCTCCCAACCGCTTTATGTGACTGGATGTGTTCATTAAATGTTGAGATGTGGCACTTAGGAACGTGTTTTAATGGAGTAGTGAGCACTGTGGTGATGAGTTGGGCTTGGGCTTGATGATCTCAGAGATGAGATCTAACCAGCTCAGCCTCTTACCCTGGCCATTGGCATCTTGTTGGCCTCCACATAGAAATGGGGTGTCCGCACCTCATACAGAGCTCCATAGTCCAGCTCCTGCAAGGACAGACATCAAAAGAGGTCATCTGGCCATGGCCATGGATTATGAAGAATCACGAGGGAAAATGGGCTATCGCATGTGGGCCAGAGGAGTACGATATCTGGAAAAGGGACCCAATATCCCTTTTACAGCTAATTGGAGGGGACTTGTGGATAGTGAAGATGTCATAACCATAGCCAGTGGTGGTGGTTTGAGTTGGAATTTGGGCAAATCTACTTTGCTGTGCAGAGACCTGGAGAAGATCTTCCAACCACAACAAAGATTGGGATGGAATTGATTGCCCATGGCACAGAACTACTTCATCCCCACTGTCTCCAACTGTTGCCACCACTGGAAGCACTCACAGTAGTGCCCATCTTCTCCAGGGTCTCCTCATTGATGGGATAGCGCAGCTTCATCTTACGGTACAGCGGATGCTTCTCATAGTAGCTGACAAGGTCCACCAGGCTCTCAAACTCAGCTGAGCTGCCCAGCATGAAGAGTCGTCCCTCCTGCTGGATGCGGCAGTGCTTGATCTTCCCCTCCGCCCTGAGGCCAAGAGAGCAGCCAATGATGTCCCCAGCTCTTGGAATGGAGCCACAGGGCCACACCTGGCCAGCCTGGAAGTGTTGGGGTGGCCACACTCACCGGAATGAAATGGCATAGGAATTGGGTTCGCTCCGTTTTCGGACCAGGAAGGCTCCATCCCGAGGGACTCGCATCAGCATATGCTCAGCCTGCAGGCGTGTCAGGCTGGCATGATACCACCTGGATAGGCAAAACAAGGAGGCAATAGGCTGGCAAACCCCAAATCTGACACAAGCTGCACTGGAGTCAATGTGGGAAGGGATGAGGATGGTCAACCCAAGGGTGGGATGAGTGGTGGAAGAGGATGGTGGACACAAGGATGGGACAAGCAATGAAAGAAGATGGTGAACCTAATGGTGAGACAAGTGATGGAAGAAGATGGAGGACCCAAAAGTGAGATGAGAAATGGAAGAGGGTGATGGACACAAGAGTGGAACAAGTTAAGGAAGAGGGTGGGGGACCCAAGGCAGCAATGGGCTGGGTTTCACCCTCACTCTTTGCTCTCGTGGGCATTGGGCTGGGGCACGGGGTCGGTGAGGCGCATCTCAAACTCGTTGCAGCGGAGTGGCACCTCACGGTAGTGGCAGATGAGACTGTAGAGGCTGTCAAAGACCAGGTTGTCTGTCAGGTAGAACTTGGTGGAACCAGCCTCCTGTCGCGAGTGGATCCTGCAGTGCTGCACACGGTTTGATCGCCTGCCATGAAGGAACGAGGTGGGAGTGAGTCAGTTCAGATCCATGACCGTGACATGCCATGCTTGAGGATGGTCTTGGTTAAGGCACCACAATGCTCAGAAAAATGGTGTTTTCCCTCAGAACACCATTTCTGCCTCCAAACTGGGTATCTACTGGAGGTAGCCACCACATGCTTGGTGTGCTGCTCAGACCAGCTTGGAAAAGATGTGATCCTGCCATCCACCCCAATGGAGGTTGAACTGGGGGTCCTACCAGAAGGACAGGGTGTAGTCACCCACGAAGGTCTCGCTTTCGCGCACCAGGAAGGTGCCATCCTTGCCTCCCGTCTCAGTGCAGTATTCATGCAGCAGCTTCTCAGCGATCTGCCGCCCATCACGGCCACCTCCCAGCTTCCCATGGAACCATTTCTCCGTGAAGTGCAGCTCGTTGTTGTTGAACTCCTATGAGCTCACACAGACACCAGACACACCTCAGTGTTAGCATTCCCACGAGCAGTTGTCGTTAATCTTCTCCCTCTTCTCATGCTGACTCCCAGTATCCTCTAATTCTCCCACCCCAATGGATGCATCCTGTCCCACACATACCTCCTTCTGCTCCACCTCCTCTTCATCTTCATTGAACTGGTAGCGTGATGTCTCCTCTGAGTAGTAGATCTTGTTGCTTGTCAGTACAAAATAATGCGGGCTCCAGGTCTGAGAGGGAGGAATAGCATCACCAGGGCAGGGAGGATGGGGGCATGGTGGGATGGGGCTTTGAGACTCCTGTTTCTTCCCTGCATCTCCCATGGCATTGTAATGGTGCATTGTGCCCACCCCAAATTCCTGGTCTCTCCCCTCCCAGGGCAGCCCCATCTGACACATCCTGCTCTGCCCCCAGCCATCATTGCGTGGAGATCCTTACATGGTCAATAGGGTCTTCGAGGTAGAGGATGCCATTCTTTATGGAGTTGCTGATGTCATTCTCTGAATAACTGGCAGTGGAGACCTCCTCGTATAGGTTCCCTTCAACCAGCTTCTTGTGCTGAGGACAGCCCAGAAATAGGAACTCAGCAGCCCATCATGCTGAGCTCCCAGCCCTAATTCACAGACCCACCATCACCACCACCACCCATTCCCAGTAGACCTCTCCTTGCACAGAACCTTGACATCCTACTGCTTGCGCATGGAGAGAGAATTGCTTCTAAATCCCAAGATTTGCGGGAATCATCTTCTCTCCCTGCCCAATGCAGTTCTTGCCCCTTCTGCAAAGAGCTTTGGGTTAGAGCCTGGCCCCACACCTTGATTAGGATCTTCTTCTTGAGTTGGGTGGGTGAGGGCAGCTCATCAGCATTGATGTCAACCGGCTTGGTGAGCAGCATGTCCCCAAAGACCTTCTTGAAGTGGGAAGCCATGTTCCTCTGCTGGACGATACTGCAGTGGTCTTCAATGGAGAGGATGATGGGGAACCTGGAGGAAGCAGGTGGGGGAAGTGGCTTGAGATGAAGACGAAGAAAAGGGGAGTTTGAGCAGCACATGCCTGCCCAGCCCAGAATTGAGGTGCTTTGGTGGGGCAGGGCTTACTCAGATGTGACAAATGCGTGCTCCTTGATGGTATGCAGCACGTCTAGGAATTTGATCTTGGAGGTGAGTGTGTGACCATGGTAGATGATGGGAAGATCATCTGGGCCATCCCAGCAGTCCACTAAATTAGGAAACAACTTGGTTAACACATGTTGCTCACCAACTATGCACCAGAACGATGTTGGATATTAGGAAAGACTTATTTCCTAAAAGAGTGGTCAAACGTTGGAACAGTCTGCCCAGGGAGGTGATGGAGTCACCACTCCTGGAGGTGTTCAAGAAGTGTGGAGATGTGGCACTGAGGGACATGGTTTAGCAGGCATGATGGGGATGGGTTGGGTTTAGACTGGAAGATCTTAGAGGTCTTTTCCAACCTTTATGATTCTATGAGTGGGCACGGTATAATGGATTGATGGTTGGACTTGACGATCTTGGAGATCTTTTCCAACCTTAAGGATTCCATGATTCTAACCCCCTCTCCCATTTGCCATGGAATGGGTGCAGGAGATAGTCCATCTAGGGCAATGTGAAGTGCTGGGGAAGCTCAGCATCACTGCAGTGTGCCATGGAGTATGGGGTGGACTCACACTCAATGCAGCGGCAGCCCATGCGCAGGCAGCGGGCATACGCCTCCAGGGAGGACTCGCTGGAGAACTGGTCTCCTGTCAGGTACCTGCAGAGGCATAAGAGGGGATGCTTGAGGAGGGATTCTATCGGGGATCACTGAGGTAAGCCCACGCTGTCCTTACGTGTTGTGGGAGGAGGAGATCCAGTACTGGGACAAAGGGTGGTTCATCTCCTCAGACACCACACGCTCATACTTGGCGTCCATCACCATGTTCTCCTTGGAGAAGAGGTACGTGAGGAACTGGGGGAGGGAGGAAGCACAGAGGTCAGATTTCAATGGGATGGGGAGATCAATGGGAGGGGTCAATGCTGAACGGGTTCACTCACCTCATCCAGCTGGAAGGAGGGTTCTGCTGCATCAACGGAGCCATCCTTGAGGTAGGAACACATGTAGTCCCGCACCATGCCCACATCACTGGCCCACGGCTCCTGGGGTGCAAATACAGCTCCTTTTATGAGGTGCAGCAGTGGGAACAGGTGTCCCAGGGGATTCACCAGGTCTGGGACTGAGAGGGGTCTCAAAGGACAACCAACCTTTTGGTCATGCAGAAGGAACTTCTGGAAGTCGTAGAGGGACACCTGGCACAGCTCAGGGCGGTCCACATTCCTGGGGCATATCAGCAAGAGGTGTTGTCCAAGGATATGAGGAAGAAGGCACTGCACTACATCACTGCATCCCTGGTTCCCATTCCTGCCCACATCCCCACCCACAACCCCACTCACATTCCTGCTTGCATCGCCACTCATATCCACAATCATATCCTGCTGTTGCACCCCTGGCACACGTCTTCACTCACATCCTTGCCCGTATCCCCACTTGCATTCCTGCTCTCATTTCGACTCCCATCCTAATTTGCATCTCCACTTGCATTCCTGCTCACATTGGTTTCCAACCTCATTTGTAACCCCACTTGTTTTGTTGCTCACATTTCCACTCACATTCCCACTACCATCCCTGCTTTTATCCCAGTTTGCATCCCTACTTGCATCTCTGCTCTCATTTATTCTCATCTCTATTTGCATGACCACTTGCATCCCTGCTCCCATTTCTGTTCTCATCCCCATTTATAACCCAACTCACATTCCTGCTCATATCCCCATTTGCATCCCTACTCACAACCCCGCTCAAATTTCCACTCACTCCCATCCCTGCTCCCATTCTAATTTGCATTCCTATTGCATCCCTGCTCTCATTTGTTCACACTCCTGTTTGCATGACCACTTGCATCCCTGTTCTCATTTCTGCTTTCATCCCAATTTGCATCCCCACTCACATTCCTGCTCACATTTCCACTTCCATCTCCATTTGTATCCCTGCTCCCATCCCAAATTGCAACCCCACTCCACCCCTGCTTAGACCTCTGCTGGAGTCTGTGAGGCTCGTGGAACTCACCGTAGAGGGAAAGAGAGCTCCAGCTGCTCAATGACCTGCAAGGCAAAGGGGGGATGGGCTGAGCTGGCTGGGGACATGCTGTGATGAGCTGGAGTGGATGGGTCGTGGCTCTTACCGACTTCTGCGCATCAAACATCAGGTTTTTGTAGAACTGGATGAAGTGGGAGAAGGTCATCTCATTCCTGGCTTCCACCTCCTGTGGGATGGGCGGTGTGAGAGTGGGACTGGTGCAGAGACACTGGGTAGGGGCTTGAAGCCCCATTCCGCACGGAGTCAGGGACTTACCACGAGCTTGTCCCGCAGGAACCTCATGTTGGGCACTCGGTAGTTCACCTGGGGCAGCATGGCCTTCAGGTCCTTCACTGTAATGCTGCAAGACATAAAGATAGTGTTAGAGAAGCAACCAGACCCTACATGTCCCGGATCCCCTGGACACACTGCTAAGTTGGGCCCTATCCGAATCCCAGTATCAGCCCAGATTCCTGTTTGAAGCTGCAGATTCCCACAGTGGCACAGCACTGTCCAATTTGCTCGAGGCATTTTTGCTCTTTATGATTCATAGGGCTCTGGTGTGATTATAGGAGTGCTGAATAGGGGGTCAGGGAAAAAGGGTGTAGCTGGGCATCTGTCCCACCCAGAGGCTATAATTATCCCCATCCCCATCCTCATCCCATGCCCATCCTCATCCTCATCTTCATCCTCATCCTCATCCTCATCCTCATCCTCATCCTCATCCTCATCCTCATCCTCATCCTCATCCTCATCCTCATCCTCATCCTCATTCTCATTCTCATTCTCATTCTCATCCTCATACCATCCCCATCCCAGTCTTCATCCCAACCCCACCCTCTTCCCCATCCCCATCCCCACCCCCACCTCCATCTCTGTTTCCATCCCCACCTCCATCTTCATTTCCATCCCCATCCCCATCCTCATCCCCATCCCCATCCCCATCCTCATCCCCATCCCCATCTCCCCATCCCCATCCTCTTCTCACCCCCATCCCACCCTCATGCCAATCACATTTAAGTCCAAATTCCTTTGTTTGGATTTTATTTTTTATAATATCAAGGAGATGTCAATGGGTTGCACTAATGGCTCATCCTCTCCCAGTGCTGCAGTGGGCATGGGGATTTTCAAGTTCCCACAGTCCTACAGTGACTGTGATCCAGTCTCTGGTTTTAGGTACCTCTGAAGACCCCAGATAAACCATTACTGCTTGTCCCACACCCTTGCTCTCAGCCTCCAGATCTATGGTGGGTATGACCCAGTTCATGGATACCAAAGTTGGTTGATTTGCAGTTTGGCAAAGGATTTCAGCTATTTCCCCTCTGGAAAACACCTTGGGAGAGGGGTGGGTTTTGGCTGTTGCATGCTCAGACCACTGACCCCTTTTCCCTGTAGAGCCATTCTGGTTCTCACCTGCCTTCCCGCGACCTGTCCATCCCATCAAACTGTTTCCGCAGCCACCTGGGAGGGAGGGATGGACAAACAGACAGCGCTCAGTCTTGGGGACCAAACTCACGGTTTATCCTTTCAGACCACAAATGAGGACTATGAAATGGGATTGACCATCCCTCCTCACCTCTCAATCTGTAGCGGGGTCTGGGCTTTCTGGGTGTCTGCCACCAACCAGTTGAGACCCGTGATCCACAGGTTGATGTCTTCCTCACAGAAAGCTATAGGAGGAAGAGGAGGTTGGTGAAGGATAAGGGAGATGAGAAGCTAAGGATGGATGGAAGGGGTGAGGTGGGAGCCCACGCACCAGCCACGCTGAGTGTCCGCAGCCTGAAGTCCATCCCATAGAGGATGATGAAGCACATGGTGCAGTCGAGCTTGCGAGCATCCTCGGGGTAACGCTCAAAGTCCCGTGAGTTCTTCCCCAGGCGGATCTCCTTGATCTCCCGAATGTCAACTGCAGAGATAGAGGGGTACAGGATTGTCCTGTGTCACCCTGACACCACAGAGCCAGGGAGAGAGTGCAGGAGGTGGGAACGTGTGGAGCGTATGGAGTCTTGTCCCCAAGATGGGACATTCCATTGGGTTGTGATGGTTATTACGGCCACGTGTCCCTCAAAGGTGACATGTCACTGCTGGTGGGATGGGCATGTCCTTCACAGATCTCTGTCCCCAGCATAAGGCATCGTTGTGTACCAACCATCATTGGTACATGATGGCATTATGAGTGCCATGTGTCCTCCAAGGACTGTGTCCCAAAGATAAGATGTCCCTGCAGGTGTCTGAGAGCACCATGGGTGCCACATGTCCACAGGATGAGGCATCCTGGGGGACTGGGATGGATACTATGACCACGTTACTCCCAAGGGAAACATATCCCCACAGCCCTGCCATGACACATTGGCTAGTGTGATGGCACCATGAGTACTGTATGTCCTTCAGAGAATCAACTCCCCAAAATGGGTCATCCCAGTGGCACTGCCCATTGGTACATGATGACATTATGAGTTCCATGTGTCCTCCAGGGATTGTGTCCCCAGAATGGTGCTGCCCAACAATCTCCCATCTCTCTCAGTGCCATGTGTCCTTGGGACTCAGCCCTGCAATCCCTACAACCACCTCCTCTCTGAGAAAAAAACTTGGGACAGGCTGAGCTCATCTTTTAATAGAATACAACTGTCCAAAGGTGGCAATTTGCAGCCCAGACCACAGGGCGTTTCTTTCCTGCTGTGCTGCTCTCTCATTATCTCACTATATAAAGCCCAACCGGCGGCGGGAGGGTTGGGTTTCCGGACCGCAGTCTTCCTCACTGCTACATCACCAGTGGAGATTTCCATCCACTGGTTTTATAGAGAGGACAGCAGGAGTAGAGTAATAATATCATGGTATTAATGGCTGTGCTACAAAACGGAGCCTTCAGTACAGGAAAAGGGTTTTCTATGGCCAAGGGTGGCCGGACACTGCACAGGGTCATTGTCCTGCAGGAAATGGGTCATTTCCCGGAGAATTTCCAGCCCGGCCCCTGCAGCGTTTCCTACATGGCAGTGGGGATGGGTGCAGGATACTGGAGCAGAGAAAAAATGGAATGCATGGATAAGGGGATAAGGGATGAGGGAAATGGGGCTGATTCAGTGAAAAAGAGGTGGGGAATGTTTTTTCTTGACGGAAAGGCCCTGGAAAACACTGGTGGCTTTATGCAGCTTTCCTTTGGGTGGATGAGAGCCAGCTTGGGCGGATCGGGGCGGGATGCGGGAACTCGGCTGCAAAGAGGTGCTCAATTGGTGTCTGCACCCATATGTGTGATTTTGGGGAAGGGAAGCTGGCTGCTGTCCATGTTTTGTAGACCCTGAGTGCAAATGGGTGGATATTTGGGGCTGTTTTGTAGGATAGGAACAGGAGGTACTTCCCCAACCCTACTCATTGCAGTGCACTGCAGAAAGGGGAGATGCTGGTGGCTATTGTGGCTCCGTTGATGGTTGCCAACGCAGCCAGGATCCAGGCTTGGACCCAGGAGAGAGAGTGTGCAGCACAATGCAACGTGCTGGCGGCTTCCTGGAAACCACATCTGCAGCGGATTTGCAGAGATCATGGCAGAAGTATGTCTCCAAACTCCTCCCTGCATTGTCTCCGGGGTCCTGGTGATTAAAACATGCTGGGAGCCAGATCCAACTGCGAAAATCCCTTTTCTCTTCTCATGCAAAGCAAGCAGCACTGATATAAAGGATTTAAATGTAGGGGCAGTGTGGTTGGGAGTGGATGGAGGGTCTGCCTGGAAGCTTTTAAAGGCTGGGAGTTTCCTGAGTGCATTAAGAGGAAAGCAAAGAAAGGCTCCAGGAGGGAATTGGAGAGCTGGGAAATGCTGCTGGCCCAGGTGGCCAAGTGGTGCCCCCTTGGTCCTGCCTTTGGGTGGGGCATGGGGCAGTCCAGACCTCCTGCAAGGAATTACCCCATGCTATTGTGAAGCTGACCTCCAGGCTGAAATAAAAGATTTTGACTGGGCCAGCAGTGTTAATCCCATCCTATTTCTAATTGTCAGGTTGGAGGCGTGACTGTGAATTAGCCATCATCATAGCAAACCATACAGCCAACCACCTCTCCAAAATGTTTTTGGAGTGGCAGGGGCTGGAAACCACCTGGTTACCTGGAGGTAAATTTTGAAGGCAACGCAGGATGATATCGTAGCTACTAATCTTAACACTGTAGTGTTCTGGGAGACCCTATCTGCATGGACACATGTCCAAGTAGCAGCTTAATGAAGCGTGTAATTAGCCTGAAGGGCATGGGGCATCTCCAACAGAGCTGGGATCCCTGTACTGCCCTCTAATAGAGACATCAGCACTGTCGGGTATCTCGCTAATCCCTTCTCAAGCTGAGAAGAGGATTTGGAATGGTCCAGGCAGGCGTGAGGTTGGGCATATGCTGGAGCAAGGTCCTGGAGCTTCCCTAAAATTCCAGCAAGCAGGAGGACATTTGAGCACAGAATGGGGATGGGGTAGGTTGGTAAAGATGCTCCAGGATTGGGGAAACTGAGGCAGGAGATCAGGTCGATGGAAAAGTAGGGCTGAGATCCTGACGTGGCCCTATGCAGTCTCCCAAATAAAAAACAAGGGGCAGGAAATGCGTTATTTCCTCAAGCAGAGAACAAGTTTTTCCCTGCAAAGGCCATAGGGGAACCAAACCACTGGGGACAATGGCTAGTCCTCTATCCCTTATGGCTCCCTGTGCGTGGAAGCATCCCACTATTGCCAGGCATCCCACTGCAGGAGATCACCCCAGTGTAACAAAAGATCCCAATGTGGCAGGACATCTCACAGTGGTAGAACATCCCACTACTGTTAGCTACACCAGTGTGCAGAACATCTCATCATGGCCAGACATCCCATCGTAGCTGAGCATCCCAGTGTGGTAGGACATCCCACCATTGCCAGACATCCCATCACAGCCAGACATCCCACCACAGCTGAGCATCCTAGTGTGACAGGACATCCCACCTTGGTAGAACATCTCACCATTGCCAGACATCCCACCACAGCCAGACATCCCACCATAGCTGAGCATCCCAGTGTAGTAGGACATCCCACCTTGGTAGCACATCCCACCATTGCCAGGCATCCCACTTCAGGAGATCACCCCAGTGTGGTAGGTCATCCCACCATTGTCAAGCATCCCAATGTGGTATAGAATATCCCACCATAGCCAGGAATCTCATCGCATGAGATCACCCCAACGTGGCAGGATATCCCACCATAGTAGAACATCCCGCCATTTCCACATATCCCAATGTGGTAGGACATCCCACCATTGTAGAACAGTCCACCATTGCCAGACAACCAGCCAGTGGCCCCAGCCCCCTGTCTCCAGTACTCACTGTCTCCCTCCACCTTCTCAGGTGTCCGACTCCAGATAATCTGTCGGGTCTCCAGCTTCACCTGGAATGTCCTTCGCTCTGGCCTCTGTGACTTCTTCTGGTAGAACAAAGTGAGGACGGTGCCCATCTCCAGGCAGCGGAGGATCCTTCCAATGTCCCCTGCCTCCATCCTGCCGTCCTCCAAAAAGCCATTGACGCTGTTGAGCCTGGACATGGACATCTTCACTGCGCGGCCATCGCCAGCTGGAGCCGCAGAGCCGGGGTTGTCTCATGCATGAAGGAACGAACCCAAAGGGGAGCAAAAAAGCCAAATCCTCTGCGGGGATTTTCTCTGAGCAATGAGAGAATCCGACTCCGGGGTTCGCATCCAGAGGGGTCGGGGGGAGATGGGTGATGGCTTCAGAGCTGGAGGGATAAAAACCATCCGGTCACCAGGAGCCCTTAAGGTTGGGGATACCTTGAGTGAAAAAAAAAAAGAAAAAAAAAAAAAAAAAGAAAAAAAAAACCGAAACACCAAAAAAGCAAAGTCACCTCCCCCCAAAAAGCAAAGTCACCCCAAAAGCAGCCAAGCGGAGCAAATCAATCCCCGGCCTCCCCGAAAAGCCGAATGGGGCTGCGGGGTGCGGGGTGCCCAACCTGGGGTGTGGGGCTGGTGCGGAGGGATGAGGGTGGTGGGGGGGGTTGGGGTTTTTAAGGAGGCGGCCGCCTGCTGCCCCCTCTCTCCGCTCCTTAATTTCGGGCTGATGAAATGGACGCCCAGAGGAAACTGCAATCACACATGGCCGGAAAGAGATCAGAAAGGAATTTAAAAAAAAAAAAAAAAAAAAGCTGGATCTTGGAGAAAGGAAAATCGCAGCGACGGAAGAGGCGGCGGAGGGTGACATCTAGAGGAAGCCAAAAGATGGATGGGCGCTGGAGGTATCGCCAGCCCCTACCAATGGATGGAGGAGGGGATTCCAGGGATGGGGCAGAAGCAGATTGGGTGGAAAAGCGGTGGGGGGGAAAAAAAAAAAAAAAAAAATAAAAAAGGAATAAAGAAATAGAAAATGGCTGTTTTGTATTTATTCTGCGCTGCTGAGCCTGGGCAGAACCCAGCTGGCAGCAGGGCAAGCTGTGGGGCTAAGGAGCTATGGGGCTGAGGAGGGAGCAGAGGGTCACTGCAGGGATTTGGGGATGCAGGGGTTCAGGGTGAGTTTTTTTCCCATCCCCATGCTTTGGATCTGTGGGGCTGCCATGGGATTTGCACCAGAGTGGCACAGTGCAGCACTGGGGCTCTATGCTGGAGCACCCAGAGGGGATGGTGTTGGGCTCAGGCACCTCAGGGTCCTGTTGATGGGTGCTCAGGCTCCAGAAAGTCTCAGTGGTGGAAGCTCCAGGCATTTCAGGGTCATGGTGATGGATGCTCAGGTACCCAAGGATCCCAATAATAGAGACTTGGGCATCTCAAGGTCCTGGTAATTGAGGCTTAGGAACCTCAGCATCCTGGTGATAGAGGCTCAGACACCTCAAGGCCATGGTGATGGAGGCTCAGGAACCAGGAAGTCTTAGTGATGGAGGTTCAGAAACTTCAGGGTCCCAGTGACCAAAGCTCAGGCACCTGGGGATCCTGTGGTTGAGGATTCAAGGATCTGCTGATGGAAGCTCAGGTATCTCTGGATCCTGGTGATAGAGGCTTGGGAACCTCAGGGCCATGATTGTGGAGGCTCAGGCTCTGAAAGATCCCAGTGATGAAGGCTTGGGCTTTTCAGGTTCATGGTGATGGATGCTCAAGTACTCAAGGGTCCCTGTGATGAGGACTCAGGAGCCCATGGATCCTGTGGTTGAGGCTCAGGAGTCTCAAGGTCCCGGTGATGGAGGCTCAGCTACCCAAGGATGCCAAAGGTGGAGGCTTAGGAACCTGAGTCCTGATGATAGAGGCTCAGCACAGCATTGTCAGCCACCAGCCCTGCTGGGAGATGCAACACAGGAGCTGCTGTGAACATGGAACCTGCGGAGGCTATTTCAGTCCTCATGAAAGCCATCAAACACAGAACCCACTTGGAGCGACTCGTGCCTCTGCCTGAATGCCATTGAATGCCAATGAAATCCTCATTCCTATCCCAGTGGTTGCCACGATCCTCATGGTTTGCAGCTCCACTCACGGCTTATGGGAGCCATTAATATCTTCTCAGCTTTTAAGGGTGCAGGTAGAGATCTCTACGTTTGTGCTTGGCAGTCTACATTCTTCCATGAAGAATTAGGGAATTAGGGTAAAGATGAGATCCTGATGTTGTTGTGTGTGTTTTGTTTTTTCTTTTTTTAATTTATTTTTTCTTTCTTTATCCATGAATCAACTTCTGTTTTCAGCCCTTCTGTGGAGCAGAATGAGCTTTTGTTTAAAGCAGTGAGCTGCAGAGATGTTGGCTTCTTGTGTTTATGTTTTCCATATCCAGGCAAATCCCATCTCAGAGCCCCTTGAGCGCAGGTCTGGGAACTGAACATCCCAACCACAGCGAACAGAGGATCAGAATAGAAGATTGCTTTTACACAGGGGATTTTGCAGCATGAGTTTGGCTTCTGATGTCCATCCAAAGCACGCAGGCAGAGAAGGAATGCTCTGTTTTCAGTCTGCAATGGAGTCACTGTTTTAATTTTAGCTCCTCCGGAGCAAAGATGTAACCAAGCTGTTACCAAAGCAAAGCACCTTATGGGGGGTGGAAGAGGCAGAAGGACTGAACCTCCCCATCCAGCAGTGTGTGGGTAGCAGGACTTGGGGCACCCCAAAAGCTGGTGAAGCTGAACACCCAAAATCTGTGCTTCCTTCTTAAAAAAAACAAACCCAAAAGATTCATCCCTGCTCATGGACGTCCTTTCCTGGAGGCAGATCTGCCCACAGAGTTCCCAAGCTCCCAAGTAGGGAGGGCAGCCAGCGCAGAACAAACCCCAAACCATTTAAAAATGTCACCAAAATCTTTCTGAGCATCTCTTCCTCTCTGGAAAAAAATAAAAAATAAAAAGCTGATGCTACTTTCCCTTTGTAGGACTGGCACTGCTCAGTCAATAAGTCACAGATTTCTGTTTATTGGGTGTGGCTTGCTGCTCCTCTCTTTGGCCATGTTGTGAAATTCCAGAGCCTCGTTGCACTGAAAGGTTTTGCAAATGTTTTTTAGCCACGAGCCTTTGAGCTGCAAGTCGTGCAATGGAAATGTTGCAATTGATCTTTGCAGGTGGTGTTGCAATGGCGTTGGCCTGGGACCGAGAAATGTGGAACAGACAGTAAAAGTGGGACGATCCAAAGTGTCTGCAAAGGGGACGGTGGGGACAAGAGGACATTCATATAGCCTTGCATGGCCATAGCCAGAAGGTGGAATGGGGCTATTCAGTCCCTGCCCAAACCATTCCTATTTCAGCAGGTAGAAGTAGAGGATAGAAACAAATCTGTTGGCAAAGAGCTGGGAATGGCAGCACCGATTATTGCTCTCATTTCTCCCCTTCCCCAGATTCATGTATTTAAGTCTGTGTGCCTGTGCCAGCAGCGAGACTGCAGGCAAGAAAAAGGGCAGAAAAATAGACATCATAGCAGAAAACTGTTGCCCACTTGATAAATGAAGGTGGTTTTTCCCTTAGGATTGCGCAGCAGTTTCTTTTCCTGTTGCTGATATTTTCCTCTCTGGTTTCCATCTAACCCAGGAGACATCTCCTTCCCCAGAGCTCCTAGTCGTGCTATTATCAGCAAAAATAGGTTTCGAGAGTTTGCTTGCCCTTGGGGAGGAGATTTCTTTTTTGCAAAAGTTAAAATAGCGAAAACTTTTTTGGAGAAGAAGCAACTTTCTTCAGTGATAAATAGCTGCTGAGCTCCTACAGAGCAGGGCGAGGGGCTGGAGGATGCAGGAGATGACCCCTGGGATCCTGAGCTGAGCCCTTGGGGCTTTTAGGAGGATTAGCAGCACCTCTTTGTTTTCGAGCTTGGATTTAATAACCTGACACCATCTTGCTTGAATTGCTCTTCCTTTTCCCCTGATGCTTTCCTTCTTCCTTGGACTCAAGTTAGTTCTCACTACTGTCTTGTACAATGGTGTTATTGCAATTGTCTCTAAAGAGAACTGTGCTTCTTTCTTCTGCTGCTATTTGGCCCATGGCACTCCTCCTCCTGAAGCACTGCATCAGCTCCTGATCGCCTTCCATTGCAAATTA
Organism: Tetrao urogallus; assembly: GCF_951394365.1. NCBI lineage: Eukaryota > Metazoa > Chordata > Aves > Galliformes > Phasianidae > Tetrao > Tetrao urogallus. The sequence continues at coordinate 926,255 of NC_136815.1, forward strand.
AGAAAGAGTGGTAAAATCCATTGGAACAGGCTGCCCAGGGAAGTGGTGGAATCACTGTCCTCAGAAGCGTTCAAGAAACGTGGAGATGTGGCACTGAGGAACATGGTTCAGTGGGCAATATTGGTGGAAGGTGGATGGTTGGACTAGATGATCTTAGAGGTCTTTTCCAACCTTAGTGTTTCTGTGATGCTATGAGATGCTCCGTCTTCCTCTCAAGTACCTGCACATTTCTCACCTGCCATCTGAGCAACTCATCTTGGAGAAACAGCTCTCTGGGACTAGACTGGTTAAAAAGGGAGGCAGAGATTTCTTGGCAGCTGGAATGTGGACTGAAGTCTTCTTTGCAATTCAGAGGCTTGCAGCTTGTGATGGGCCACCTCAAGATGTTCTCATGGTTTTGTGCTTAGGTCCAAGCAAGACAGGTTCATGCTAGTGCCTCAGAAGAGATCCCCATGCTGTTCTTCTCCCATGGACCTTCATTCCATTGCTTATAGTTTTGTGGGTATGTGGCGAATCTTATTGAAGGCCAGATCAAGCAGAAAACTAAACCAGAATGAAAAAGAGGAGAAGGAGGAAGAAGAAACAGAGGTGGAGAGAGAGGAGAAGGAGAATGGAAGAAAGAGGAGGGGAAATAGAATGGAAAAAGGGGAAGAGGAAGGAGAAGGTGAAGGGGAAGAGGACATCACGCACATCTGATTAGATATTATTTTTAATATTATTTCTCTTCTCCTTTTTCATTCCCCTTCTCTTTCTCCTCCTCCTACTTCTCATTCACCTTCTCCTTTCTCATTCTTTTTTTCTCCCTCTCCTTTTTCTTCTTCTCTTCCTCCTCCTCCTTCTTCATTGTCTTCTTTTTTAATATTGCCACACATAAATATTTCCATTTTTCAATGGCTCACGTTTTCTAAGCCTTTACAATATAGATTTCCCACTTCTTTCTGGATTCCCACAATTTTTAAGTTTTTATTAATATGTTTCCTTCAAGACTTTTTGCAGTGCTTCATCTGAGACCCACAGGTGCCCCACAGAGAAGAATTACACCTGCTTTCCTAGGCAGGATGCTCCTGTTAATGGATTCCAGGCCATGCTGGAGGATCCAGGGTTCCCTGGAGATCCCTATGCCTTTGGAAATTGGGAGCAGGTGGCAGAAATGCCGATGCCTCCCACTCACCCTTGTCGTCAGGTCCCAGCAATCTGCTGGTGCAGCGCTTAATGAAGTTTCGTGTTTTCGCTTGTCTCAGCACGTTTAGCCACTGAGAGACTCCAGACTAAACCACGATGAGACCATGATTTCAAATGTGTGAGCAGCTTAATTGGGTCCTATTGCACACTTGTCGCTGGATCCGCAGTTCTAGTGATGTTTAGGGCCATTAGAGGGATTAGCACCATGTTTATTCTGGGTGGAATGAGACAATTTAATTTCTTTTAAGTGTGCCAGCCTGCCTGGGGCATTTTCACACAGATACCCTGCCAGCCCAGCACCAAAAACCCACACTTGCATTTTACTGCTATTTTAATTAAATTAGACTTACAAACAAGTGTCATACAAGCGTAGTGTTATGAACAAAGAACAAGTGCTGTGAATTCCTGCAGCTTTCAGATGTGCTGTTTGTAACAGGTGTCAATGAATTCCTTACAGAATGCTGGAAAGGAACAAGAATTTTAGTGATGCACCATCCTACATGGGAGTATTCCATGCCTCAAGGCATGATGCTCTTGTCTCTTCCCTATAGAAGATCCAGTTCAAGATAAAAGTGCTGTCCTTGCTCCTCTACACCCCTTGTCCACCAAACTTTCCTATATGGAACACCCAAGGATACTCCAAAGAGCATCCAAAAAGCACCAAAGGGAGCCTAACATCCTCCAGTGCTACCTTGCCCCGTACTTACCTTTTTGTAGTGATGTATTTTGGTATAGGTTGGCAAAATGCTGCTTTCAGCTCATTTGTTCCCAAGGCTGGGTGTTGTGGGAGTGGTATTTTGGTACAGATTGGCAAAACGCTGCTTTCGGCTCGTTTGTTCCCAACATGGGGTGTTGTGGGAGGGGTGGATACATGGCTTCCCTCTGTTAAAAATTAGCTTTCCTTGTGCATGTGCTGAATTAATTTTAATTCAGAGAAGCTCATTCTTGCTCATTTATGCAAGCCACTCCGATCTCTGTGCCAGCACCAGGGAGGGAGCAAGCAGCTGGGAGCGGAGGAGGCTGCTTTTGGCACAAGTGCCAGTTTCTACCAGTGTGAAGTGGTTACAAAATTCTGGGTGAGGCTTGGGGATCAATCGATGCTGATCAGAGGTTTTCATCTCAGATCTGTCCTCTGGTGCCCCTTCCCTACCCCACAGGATTGCAGAAGAGGATGCATATTAGTCTTCCAAAGGGTTTCGGGGGAAGCAAAGAGGCTCTCTGACTGCGTTGTGTTGTGATCTTGTTTAACGTTATAGGTTTTATTCCCTTAGGGAAGAATGGAATTATGAAGAAAACAAACTCCTGGAGGAAAATGTCTATATAAATGATGTTATTCTCTGTTTGTGCTCTCAATTTTATGGATGTACTTTGTAGGTACTCCTGACTTATGCAGGCCATATGACTTTCAAGATGGGGCATGTAGGACAGTCCAGGTCATAAAAAAGTCCTTTTAGGGTAAGAAAGTAGAAGCAGATCTCAGGAAGCTACCTGGTGCTACTGGATTTGCCACAATTTCTGGCAGGTAATCAGTAATGGGGTGGTATATTGGTGTTTGGTAGATGGTTGGTCTAGATGATCCTAGAGGTCTTTTCCAACCTTAATAATTCTATAAATCTATGACTCTATAATATAGAAGCCCTGAAAGCTGCCAAAGAAATGTGTCACAAAACTCTTTGAAAGGGTACATAACTGCAGGATAAGGGGAAATGGTTTTAAGTTGAGGGAGGGAAGATTTAGGTTGGTTGTCAGGGGAAGTTCTTTACAGAGAGAGTGGTGAGGTGCTGGAACAGGCTGCCCAGAGAGGTTGTGGATGCCCTGTGCCTAGAGGTGCTCCAGGCCAGATAGGATGGGGCCCTGGGCAGCCTGGTCTAGTATTAAATGGGGAGGTTGGTAGCTCTGCATGTGGCAGGGGGGTTGGAGATTCATGATCCTTGAGGTCCCTTCCAGCCCTGGCCATTCTGTGTGATTGTGTGTGTGTTTGTGAGCAGGGGACCCTGATGGGGCTGGGGCATAGGGAAAGGTAGATCATAGAATCACAGAATGGATGAAGTTGGAAGCACCTCTGAATCCATGTGGTCCAACTTCTGCTTGAGAAGGGCAGTCCCATGTCCGGGTGGGATTGGAGATCCACAAAACCAGTCCCCCAGGCTCCTCTCTGGTCCCTGTGCTAAGTAATGAGCTGAGAGAACTCCTGAGACACAGTTAGTCCCTGTGCTGGCCTGTCACTGGACACTCCTGGCTATAAATCCCTGCTGGGATGGATTTATAACCATGAATGGAATCCTCCTGAGGATCCCCTACCCCATGCTCAGCAGCCCCAGCGCTTTCAGCCTTTCCTCCCAGCAGAGCTGCTCCAGGCCCATGGTCATTTTGATGACTCTTCACTGGACTCTCCAATAGACTCCGACCTAGATGGGACTAGTGGAGCTGGGATCAGAGAAGGATGAGGTAAAGGGGATGGGGACAGGGGATGATCACAAGGGGTAGCTACATGAAGCTGATGGTTGGAAACAGCTGAGCCACGCTGGGATGGGGACAGGGAGCAGAGAGAGCCAGACCGGGCCGGACTGGGATGGAAGAGAGAGAAGAACAAGGCCCTACTTCAGGCTTCAGAATGCACGCTAGGCCGCAGCCTCCTTCGTTGCCAAGCAACGCTCTCAGAGACCCGCGGGCGTCACGTGACGGTGCGAGGTCACGTGAGCGAGCAATACCGGCTGTCGCGGGATGATGACGTAACGCGTGTGGGGCGTTGCGGGAACGTTGCAGGGATGGAGGAAAGGGAGAGGCTGCGGAGAGAGATCCGGCTGCTGCAGGGTACGGTAGGGCTGGGCCTGGGGGAGGCTTGGAGACCGTGAGGGGCGGTTAGGAGGTGCGTGGAGGGCGTGGGAGTAGGAGGAAGGCCTATGGGGTCCGTGAGGGCAGCCAAGAGGCCTTTGGCGTGTGTGGGGGGTAGCCAGAAGGCTCGTGGGGGTGCGTGGGGCCTGTGGGAGAAGTCGTGAGGTTCCTCGGACGCGTGGTATTGTGGGGGGTAGCCAGGATGTCCGTCAGGCTCGCGAGAATAGCTCGGAGGCACCTGAGGTGCGTGGGTTTCGTGGGGCTCCTGGGGTGTTTGCGGCTTGTGGTGGCCGCCAAGAAGCCGTAGGGGGATGTGAGGCTCCTGGGGTGGGTAGGGGTCTGTGGGGGTTGCCAGGAGGCTCCTGGGATACATGGGGGATGTCTGGATGGCCAGCAGGCCTGTGAGGTGTGTGGGGGCAGGCAGATGTCTTCAGGAGTAGAGACGGAGTAGGCTGGGGGTAGAGAAGAGGGATGGAAGGATGTGGAGAAGGCCTAGGAGTGCAAAGGAAATGGCGGCCCTGGGTTTTCTGGATGGAGATGGGGAGAGGAGAGGGCTCAGGAGTGTTGGGTCTGGGGAGAGAATGTAGGAGACCTGGGTGGGAGAGGGTAAGGGGTAGGTGGAGACCTCTGGGCATCCGCACACTGCAGTGCATGTCACCCTCCTGGGAGGGACATGTCCCAACAGTTCCTTGTCATGTTCAGGAGCAACATTTGGGATCCCCAGGTGGCACAGAATGGGGCTGTGTCCCTCATCCTCATTCCTTGGATTCCTCATCAGCTTTGTGGGGGAGGAGTGGGTGTATTTGTATGCCCTTTCCTTGCTTGGGAGAGCATCAGTGCTCGTTCTTAGAAATAACTGGCTCTATTTGTAGCCCCCCAAGGTAATTTTTCCACATTAGAAATGCTTTGCAGCTATCTACTTCATCCAAGAACCCTCTTGTTGGGCAGTAGGAAAAAAAATTTCATGCTGGAGCATGCTGACACCTACATATAGGGCTCTAAAATCCTTTGGCAATCCCTTCTATTGAAAATGTTTTCTAAGCACTGGGCAGACCCTCCGTAATCCATGCGTGTTGATTAGCTCAGTTGCTAATTAGAAGCCCAAAGCACCAGGGGGTATGGTGACGTCATAAAGGGATGAAGGTGCGGTGACTCAGTACAAAGCTGGGGCTGCTTTGGAGCTTCCTCATTGTTACTTTATGTTTTGGGCTTGCACTGTGCTACGTGTGTAAGCAGCCCAGTGTAAGTGGAACCCTCCTGACAACCTTATAGCAGGGCTCAGAGGTTGCTCTGAAATAATTCATTTCGTTAGGCTCCAAAAACAAGAATACTGATGGTCTGTTTTGGTGCTGGCACACCCAAAAAAAAAAGAGTATAAAGGATCAGAAGGTGGCCAACAGCAGTAATGAAGTGTGTGTTAAAGGTCTGTTTGTACATCAGACCTGCTGTCATGCTGTATCACTTTTGTTACCGGTTTTCATGAAGATTGAAGAAAATAATTGTTTTCAAGTTCTTGTGTGTGTGTGTGCGTGGTGTTTTTTTTTGTTTTTCATTTTCTAGCACCACTTACCTAAAGTCTGGCCAAAGTGAGTGATCGTCCTCATTGCAGTGTGAGGAAAAGTAGAGCTGTGATGTTGGAAACCTCCCCCTTGGGATTGACAATTAACAGATGCTGTCTTCTGTTCTTCAGGTCTCATAGACAACCACAGGAACACCCATGGGGATGTGCCACGACCGCTTTCTTCTGCTCCACGGATGTGGAGCAACACCACACAGGCCCCATTCAGCAGGAGGGGAGCGTTCTCAGCCCGGTATCCCCAGCTGCAGCCTCCCAGGGAATTCCAGCCACGCCGAGCTCACTCTTGGAGGAAGAAATACTCCCTTGTGAACCAGCCCTCAGGACCAGGGTGTGATGTTGGGAATGCCACCACATCCAGGGCTTTTGGGAGCAACGAAGACAGCCAGGCAGCCGTGCCATCAGCAGCATCCCCAGAGAGACAAGTGGACTTAACAACAGATGGGAACATCGTTGTGGGCATCCAGGTGACACAAAAGACTGGTCTTGTAGGTACTGAAGGATTTAGTGATGCGAGTGTTTATTGTGATGTTTCTGGGCTTAAAACAGAGCTTGTTGCTCCAGATGATGGTAATGTGCAGGATTCTTCCATTCCTCTGTACACAAACCAAGAAGAAGAGCCAAAGCCTTCTCTCTCTGTTTCATTTAGCTCGTCTCACCGCGTTGTCAGCTCATCGTACCTGTTTGACAATCCCAGAAAGGTGCACCTGGCTGAAAGCTCCAGAAGTGCCAGCGAAAGCGCTGTCACACTGAAAACAGAGCCACAGCCACTGTCAGCTCTGCCAAGCTGTGAGCAGGCTCAGCAGTCGATGTGGTGGAAGCCAGAGCCACCCGCTCTGGGGCAGTGCAGCTGGGAGCAAGTTGAGGACGTTCACAGAGAGCCAAAGCTCTTTGGAAATGCAGAGATGCACTCTAAACCGACTCAGGCACTGACTTCGGCAGTTGTGATGTCTCCAGTGAAGAACAAGTTTTCTGTAATCCCCAAAGTTTCCAGTCTCCAAAGAGCTGCCTCGGTGACGGTCTCCAGCAAAGCTTCAAAGTTCAGGAAAACCAATTATACCTGGGTTGCAAACCCTAGTAAATGCTCTCGTCCTGTGAAGAGATGGATCAGCCCGAGAGCTTCTGACAGCGCTAAGAAGATCACTGGTGGAGCTGAGAGAGGTTCAAAAATATCTCCAAAGACAGATTTGGGAGCAAAGGTGAAGAAATCAGGGCTGCAATCCAAAGTGGGTGTTTCTCCCAGCAAGTATAAGTGGAAAGCCTCCAGCCTGCAGGCTTCGCCCTCCACATCCAAGTCAGTGTTCAGGTGGCAGTCGGAGGATCAGAAGATGTCCTCAGCCTTCAACCTGCTGCCTCCCAGCGAATCATCAGTTGGAGTGAATCCCTCCTTAGGTGAGGCTGTGCTTACCAGTTATAAAGTGAAGAGTCGGACAAAAATCATCAAGAGGAAGGCAAGCTCAAGGTAAGATCATAGAAAACATGAAGGTTGGAAAGGCCACTAAGATCATCGTGTTTAACAGTCACCGTGTCACCAAACCATGTCGAGTTGCTGGTCTTCTGAGAAGAATTGTCACTGCACATGTCCATAGGCTTTAAGTGAAGCTGGAACAGTTTTTTCTTTATACCTCTGGGACAAAGGATCTCTTCTGTGTTGAATAATGTGTACTGCACATAATAATGTGTACTGCACATTACAGGCATAGATATGAATGAAATTACAGTGAGACTTGTTGTATATTGGTAGATCTGTTTGCTTTCCCCTTTCCAGCTATTGTGACTCTGTTCTCTATGGAGGAATCCTGCTTTTCAGGGTTGCAAGGACTGATATTTTAATTGTTTTATCAGTCTGGATAACTCAGAATTTAATTTTTCAAACAGAACTTGTCTCCCATTCCTTTTTCTCCAAAGACTTCAGCTCAGCACTTAGCAGGCTTCTCCCTGGCCTGGATAACAGACCAATATTAAAAGAGAAGGAAATAGGTACTTTCCCTATTGATTTATTTTCAGAGTTTTGTTGCACTGGGGGCTGGTGAAAGGAGAACAGACTTGGATCACACTTACCTTTTATTATCCGTGCCTGTAAAATGCACAGGGACAGAGAGGAGACAGAAGCTGAGCTGTGCAGGCTGTGTATGCTGGAAAGAAGTGCTGCCTAGCTGTAAATCTGATAGATCTGCAGTGCTCTCTGCTTTTAGTACTATTCTTTTTGGGCTGTCCACCACTGCAACCCAAGCATCTTCCCTGAAGGTTCTTACTCCTCTCCTTGTAGGGTTGGTGTCAGGTTTTGCTATCCTGGGAAAATGTGTTGTGCTGAAGCAGCTGAGATTCTTCTGGAATGATTTTTCCACTATCCCTGTGTCTGATAGGGGCAAGATTAAAAAATGAAGCGTGGCAGAAGGAAAAGGTGTATGGGCTGAGTTATCTGGACTGGAAGTGGAGGGGAAATAAAAGGGTTGGGATCAAACTTTCCCCGAAAGTGTTGTGGAAGTGCTGCAGGGACTTCCTGGTGGAAAAGCTGTGTTCTGTGCTGATGTTTTCATCAGGGCTGGATGCGAGCCAGGGTGGGCTTAAGGAAAGGATAAGTGGGATGAAGTGGAGGCAGCGGCACAGATGTGTGATCTTTGCTATGGGACTGTGTAGTACCTTTTCCCAGGTCCTCTCCTTGGATCCTGTCATCCCTCTGAAGGACACCATTTCCTCCTCTGCATCTCTTAAGCAGAAGTGAGTTGAGTCAAGCTGTCAAACACCTCATGCTCCATCTGTGCTTTGCCAGAAATTCCTTAGATTCACTTATTTTCTTGCAGTGTTCTTTTCAGTGCTTCTTACAGGGCAGCATTATGGAGGAGAAACAGAGCTTGGTGACCCACCGTTTCAGTTGTGAGCAAGAAGACCAACTGTGTTTCAATCACACCCCCACCCTCTTCTAACAGTCTGGTATTTGCATTCACAGCTACCCAGCGGATAAGAAGAGCAGTCCCTTGCTCACCACACCACTGAAGAGCCCCTTCCATCCCAGGAAGAAAAACACCCTGCGGGGAAAAGCTTCTGTGACTCCAAAACGCTCCTCGCCCAAGGGGCTGGTGCAGATCACCAAGCACAGGCTCTGCAGGCTGCCGACTGCCAGGAACCAGGGCTCCTCCAGGGAAGGTAGGAACAGGCATCCTGAGGCTGCTTGCTGAAAACAGCTCCAAGAGAGGCTCTTGGAATTGGAAAATTGGTTATCGTGTCCTCTGGGAGATCTGCTGTTATAGGTCCTGGAACAAACTGGGAGGAGTTCTGGATGGAGTAAGGCTTCTGCCTTAACCCAGAGTTGTGCTTTGACATCTCCAGATAGAGTCATTTCAAAGCTTCCTTTTTGTTCTGAATGCAGTTTTGCTAGACGTGCAAGCATCACATTGGAAGATGCTCAGGAAAGTGAGAACAGCAGAGGCAGTAGCAATACATCTACAAGACTGATCTCTCTTTTTGCACAGGAGAAAAGCTTGTGCTTTTCATGTCACGTCATGAGATGCTCCTTTGGAAGTTAGCAAGCACACCTGTGTCCCAGTGAGATGTCTTTTGTATTGAATGTGGTTAAAATTGCAGTTGTTAAAGAAATATTGGATCCCTTATGGTTTGGGTTCATAGTCAGAGCAGACACTGACTTCTTAGGGCTGGCAGAGTTGCACCGAGGAGTACATGAAGCAGTATCATGATGTTTCTGGCTTTGAAGTCAGGTTCTCTTGTTTAGTGTCAACATAATCACCCACAGTTTAATCTGAAGTGTACCCACAGTTTAATCTGAAGTGGGTACAAGTACGTTTTGATTATGTGCCTATGCTGAGCTCGTTGATATAGTGGTGCTATCATAGGTATTGCTTGAATAGAGAAAAGGCTGCTTGGGCTACACGATAGCTGCAGTTTGCCTCAGAAGGTAAAGCTGCACTTTAATTACTGAATTTACACATGTAATTGTAATTATTTCTGGTTCAAATAGCTCTGTGTTAAGATGTTGCTGTGTTTGGACAGACCAAAAGACAAGAACGGGGGCTTGTGATGCAGGAGAAAGAAGATTTTCTTTTTTTTAATGGGAGGAAAAGAAAAATATAACTTAAAAAAAATATTATTTTTACTGCATGTGTTTTAAGAAAGATTTGGGGGAATGGAAAGGATGCTGTGAGGAGAATTTTGGATCTGGTGCTTGAGGATGCAGATATGGCTTGTAAGGAGGTAAGGAAAAGTGGACATCCATGTAACTGCGTTCATGCTGATGCTCCACCATTGTGTTCCATGATTTTGGAGCTGAGTCTTGCTTCACTAAGTGATGTCAGCTTACATCTTGCTGTTTGGAGAGGGATTTAGGGTTGCAACAGCCTGAGGAAATAGAGATGTTGTTTACAGGGCTATAAACTGTTGTGGTGCTCAGGACCTGAGGTTAAACCACATCTTTGCTCTGTGTAGGTGGAACCACAGTGCTACGCAGGGAGCAGAGTTTGCTCAGCTGTGTGCATTGCTGTGTGGGAAGCAGAGGAGGTCAGAGTGCTGCAGCTTTGGGGAGGCTCTGAGCTGCCATTGAGGCTTGTCTGGGGCTTAGCAAGCATCTCTTCATTTTATCTCTCAGCAGAAGTGTGTGCCCAGCCAAAATGAAGCTGAGAATATACAAAATAGATCAAAATCTGCTCTCCTGGGAGCATGACTGTCAGCTGCCAGCAGCCTGTGCTTTTGGGGAATGTGTGCTGAATCCTAGTTCCTTGATTGAAGGTAATGAACAGTCCCCTGGTGAAAAGATTTATATCTTAAACCACGTAGGCCTGAAAATATGTAGATATTGCAGAAATACAGCTGCGTTCCTGGCTTTTATCAAAGTGGAGGAATGCAAACAAAGAAGCTTAAGAAAAAGAGAAAAATGAAAAATAGGGCTGGAAGTCACTTGGGGAGAGCATTTAGTTCAGTCCCCTGCCCAAAATGGATCAAATGATCAAGGTACTTCTGATGCGTGGTAACAAAGCCTGATTTATGAGGTTGTGAGCTGTCAAAGTGACTTATGTTGTTTTCCATTTTGGATCTGTGTGTTTTGTTGTCCGGGCTGATAAGTGTGGAAATAAGAATTTGCTTTACAGAGGCTGGTGTTTATGCTGTGTGGCTTTTTCTTTGCAAACTGCAGCACCTGCTTGAAAAACATCTTGATTTGGTTCTTGAAAGTACTGGTATCATATGGCTGTATGGCTGCTGGTGTTCTTACCTCTGCTGTACCTCCATTTCAGGGATCCCACAGGACTTGACAGATGCTCCTTCGTGTGCCATCAGCAGCTCTGCACGGGGAGGCAGCTGCCAGGCAATGCACAGCTGCTTTGCTTCTTCAGCTGGCAGAGAAATTCAGCAAAAGTCCTGACAGCTCTGAAATTGCAGAATGAACTTTGGTTGTCGCTTGGTGAAGGCTGAGCACTAAGTTGGTGAGCTGGAAGGCTGTGACACTTGTGTGGCCAACAAAGAAACTGTTGGGTGCTAAAACAGAGAGAGGATATTTTCAAGGCAGCATTCCCTACTTGTATGTGAGGATCTGGGTGAGACTCGAGGAAGCTCAGATGTTCCTCATTTGGCATTCGTGGAAATGGAAAGTCACAAACCAATGGGTTGTTCTCACTGTGAATGAGCTTGGAGCTGTCATAAAGTAACTCTGAAATATTTCATCTGAATATGGGATGAGTGAGGGTGCTCAGAATTGGGATATGTCCCAAACTGAAGTTGATCTAATGGGATGGCATTTCTAATGCAGATAACTGCCTAATCCACAGAAGGTTTGTGCGGGGGCTGTTTGTACACAGGAAGATCTCATGTGTGTGACCAAAGCAAAGAGGAATGAAAAATGTTGAGCCAAATTAATGTTGATAAAACAGCCTTTAGATTTTGGACTACTTGACAACTTAGTGCTTAATATTAATGAATCATTAATATTAAAGTATTCTTTTCTTTTTCCTTCCTGCTTAAGTTCATAAGCTCTTTTTGAAGGGAAGGAGAACTTGGAGATAATTGCTTTGTTGGAAGTTGTGAACTCACTCAGGTGCCAACCCTGTGGCTTGATGAAGCTGATGGCATCCCAATTTATGCATGGTGTCCACTTCATTTGGAATCTGGACCAGGCTCCTGCCTAAACATGCTTCTTCTATGCATTTTTCTATAGAGGAGGCAGACTAGACTGTATAGAGGAGGTACAGTTGAATGATTAAGATCTGAGTGGAGTTTCCACTGATTGCAGTTCTCCCAACTGTTTGGTGTGGTTGTTTGGTTGTGTTTTTTTTTGGGGGGGGGGGGACATTGACACCAAAAGTTTTGATGCAGAGAATAAACCCTGGACTCCTGCTCAGTCATTTACTGAGCAGCTTTCCTGCCAATAATGGTATGTTGTATTTATGTTGTCTAAATATCAAATGTCTATCCTGAATTGGCCTTCCCTTGCTTATTTGTTGCAGCAAACAGCCAATGTAATAAAATAGCAAAGTGCATGCTGGAATGGCAGTGCTTCAGACAGTCTCCTTCAGGCTGTTTGGCCATGTGTTGTTGGATGAGGTTGAGCAGCAACAGTTGGGTTTTTGTGAAGTGAAGGGGGAGTTATCCCCCACCAAAGCATGGCAATATCATCATCTGGTGATACGTTTGAAGGCCAGATCCTAACTTTCAATTGAGTTCTGCGTGACCCAAAAGTGGTGACAAAGGGATGTTTCTGTTCCTCCTGTACTGCAGGTGTGGATATAGGAAAGCCCCTTTTATTTCCACCATATTGGGAGCTGTGAGGGTAACAATTGGTGTCTTGCAGGATGAGGCCCCTTCTCAGCTCATTTAAAAACAGACGAGTGGTTGCAATTGCAAGCTGCAAAAATCAATGCTTGCCCTCCATGCAGTGGCACTGCTCTGGTCGAATTCACCCTGCTTGGACTTTTGGCACTGTTGTCTCTTATTGCCTTGATTTTACTGTAGGATAAACTAGAACTAATGGCTTAAAATGACTTTTTCTTTTTTTTTTTTGGCAAGGATTGGGTGTCAGAGGGGCAGGAGAGCTGGGCTGTGCCTATTCTTTGTATGCCCAACGTGGAGCTGCGTGACATTCTCCAATAATGGGGAAGATTTGGGATTTTGGAGAGTTTATTGCTGCCCTTCCTTCCCCTCAGCCCTGCAGAGGGCACTCGTGCCCCTCGCATTTCCCCAGCCCACCTTTTTCTGGTTATTGATGGCCTAATTTCGTCTTTATGTGAAAGAAAGCAGATATCAAGTAATTTGCAGCAATAACCTGCTAATGCTGGGCCAGTATCAAAACTCCCATGTTCATTTCAAGTGGCAGATAAAACACTAATATATAATTATCCTTGCAAATTGGATTGTTTTAAATAACCAAAAGGCTATGGCCAGGAGAAAACTATCCCATTTCCCTTGAGTTACTATTGCGGTGTAATTGCTGCGTTCAATCAATTTCTTTGGCATTAGAAATTCCATCACAATCAACATTAAGCTTTATTCATTGTGATGGCTAAGAGCCGGGCCATTTCTCCTCTTTTCCTTAACTGGCAAAATTAATCAGGGAAAAGATTTTAAACATTTACCCGTGCGAAAGAGGTCAGCTCTGCCACTATATTGCTCAGCAGATAAGGGGGCTAATAAAAAGAAAATTGAATTACTAATGATCGCCAGGAACAGAGTATATAAAACCTGGCAATCGCCCGGTTCAGGAAAAAGGAGAATCAATTTTCTTCGGACAAGGTGCGCTCATTTTTTATTTTGGCGCGTATTATCAGCAATTTAATTTGAAAGAGCATAAACAGGAGGAAACAGTTAGAAAATAATGAGCCCGAAGGTGTAAAATGCTGCAGGATATATGCTGTACACAATTTATTTGGCACAACAGATAATCACTTTAATTGAATTCCAAACTGCATTGTTCAGCAGCGGCGCGGGCTGAACCTGCGTCGCCTGTGGGGATTGAGGAGCATCACAAAGATGCTGGTGAGGGGCTGCTTGGTGTCTTTTCCCCTCTGTAATGTCCCCTTGCAGGCAGGATGTCTCAGCCGGGTGCCCAGAGTTGCTCAGGCAGTCGCAGCTGGCTGTGAGCAGAGACGTGCAAACGAGCTTCTGCTTTCTCTGGGTTAGATTGCATCGCCGTGTCTGTGTTTCTTAAATAATTCGGTGTTGGTCAGGGGTGAGAATTTAGTGCAAGATCATAGAATTATAGTATGGCTTGGGTTGGAAGGGACCTCAAGGATCATTAAGCTCCAGCCCCCCTGCTGCAGGCAGGGCTGCCAACCTCCATATCTAATACTAGACCCGGCTGCCCTGGCCGAGGGCTCCATTCGACCTGGCTTCGAATGCCTCCAGGAATGGGGCATCCACAGCCTCTCTGGACACCCTGTTCCAGCACCTCGCCACTATTATAGTAAAGAATTTCTCTCTGATATCCAGTCTGAATTTTCACTTCTTCAGCTTAAAACCATTTCCCCTTGTCTTGCTGTTATCTACCCTTTCCTACCTTTTACCCTTTTACCCTACCTGAAGGCTTCCTTCAGGTACTGGAAGGCTGCAGTGAGGTCATCCCACAGCCTTCTCTTCTCCAGGCTGAACAAGCCCAGTCATGGAACTCCTCTCAGGATTTGGGCTGAGGGTTTGCTGAACTGGGTTTCTCCTGTGACAGGAGAGGGATGCAGCCCTTCAAAATGTAATAATTCATTTATTTCTTCTTTTTGAATGAGTGGGTCACAACTTTGCCGTTATTCGTTTCCAGGAGCAAAGTGGCAATGGTTTCTATCACACCGTTAGCTTTTTGTTTTATGACTTCTGCCCCCATACCACTGTAAAAGTGCTGTGAAATGTGATGTGATGAGGATTTGGGTCTTTCCTGCATGGCGACTGTATGTGGTTCCTCCTCGGTGCTGCTGCTGAGCAAGCAGGATGAGATGCATGAGCTATGTATGCATTTTGTGGTGGAGCCTTCCAGCCTCCTGCAGGCTCACTTGACATCGGGTTAATAATAAGTAATAAGAACTTACATACCCAAATACACACCCGATACAGAATCTCACACTCTACAGTCTTCCCAGAACTTGTTGCTGCTTTTTAGGCTGCTCTACAGCTGCTCTGTTCATTCCCCTTCATTCCCCTATGCCTTGCCCCCTTCCTTCTCCCTGTGCCTTTCCCTTTCCTTTTTCAGGCTTTCTCCTTTCTTTCCTCACTTCCCTCCCCACGCCTTCTCCCTGCAGTTGCCCCGTGTTCTGCTGCTGTTCTCAGCTGACGGTACTTAAACCACACTTTTCAAAGACATTGGATCAGATCACATACTGTCACTGATTTAAAAAAAAAAAAAAAAAAAAAAAAAAAAGGGTGGTATTATGTATGGATAACAACCTACCTGCTTGAAGACCAATAGCAGCTCCTCATCCTGGAGTGTCACCATCACCCCCAGGTAGGGCTGGCACTGCTCATCTGCCCTGCAGTGCTGCTCGAACTCCAGGCACGTTCTGCCACCTCACAGAATTGTAGGGGTTGGAAGGGACCTCCAGGGATCATCGAGTCCAACCCCCTGCCAAAGCAGGTTCCCTACAGCAGGTCGCATAGGTAGGCATCCAGGCAGGTCTTGAACATCTCCAGAGAAGGAGACTCCACCACCTCCCTGGGCAGCCTGTTCCAGTGCTTCATCACCTCACTGTACAGAAGTTCTTGCGCACATTTGTGCGGAACTTCCTATGCTGCATTTTCCGGCTGTTTCCCCTTGTCCTGTCTCCACTCACCACTGAAAACAGTCTGGCCTCGCCATTCTGCCCCCCACACCTTAGATATTTATAGACCTGGATCAGGTCCCCTCTCAGTCTTCTTTTCTCAAGGTTGAACAGACCCAGTTCACTCAGCCTTTCTTCATAGGAGAGATGCTCCAGGCCCTTCACCATCTTTGTGGCCCTCCGCTGGACTCTTTCCAAGAGATCCCTGTCTTTTTTGTGCTGGGGAGCCCAGAACTGGACGCAGTACTCCAGATGAGGTCTTACCAGGCCAGAGTAGAGGGGGAGGATCACCTCCCTCGACCTGCTGGCCACGCTCTTTTTAATGCACCCCGGTATGCCATTGGCCCTCTTGGCCACAAGGGCACACTGCTGACTCATGGCCAACCTGTCGTCCACAAGGACACCCAGGTCCCTCTCTGCAGAGCTCCCCTCCAGCAGGTCATCCCCCAACCTGTACTGGTGCATGGAATTATTCCTCCTCCCTGTATCAGCTCCACTTGCCAGCTCCTTTCATTTCTGTAGTTCTGACCCCACATGGCCCTTGTGTCCCCGTATGCCCCCACAAGTCCCCCCATGTCCCCCTGCCCCACTTTGCTCAATGCTGGTGTCACTATGGGGTTGAAGATGGATTGAGAAATGCCTGTGGGGTGTGTGGAGTCCAGGAAGAAGTAGCTGGCCATGCGCAGTGGGGTGATGGTGTTCTTGGGGCACGGCTGTGACAGTGGGGTGGGGGTCATTGCCCCCAAAATGGGGCTTGTGCCCCACACATATGGGCAGGTTGTACAGGGAGTGCATTCTGGAGACGATTTGTCTTTTCTGCAAATCTGCTGTGACTTCAGCAATCCCACGTCGTGCTGCAGCAGAAATGGGGTACTGCAGTATGTCGGTGATCTCTGACTTGAGGAGCACAGGGGCTGCATGAAGTATGCATGCTGCAGCCTCCCTGTTTTTTGGGGGGTTTTGGTATTGATGTTTGTGCCAAAAGGCTCAAACGCTGCCATACAGGCAGGTGCCAGGTTCACTCACTGAGGACACAGTTCAAGGAACGTTTGGATTTTGTGTTGAGGGACATGGTTTAGTGAGTACTATTGGTGATAGGTGGATGGTTGGACTTGGATGATCCTGAAGGTCTTTTCCAACCTTGGTGATTCAGTGATTCTGTTATTTCACTGCTGACCCAGGGTTGAACCTTCAGAGTTTATAGAATCATTGAGTTTGGAAAAGAACCTCAAGATCACCCAGTCCAACCCCAACTCATGCTCACCATGTGCCTCAATGCTGCATCCATCCACCCTTCTCTTTCACACCTTCAGGGATGGTGACTCTGTGGGCAACTCGTTCTAATTACCTCACCACTCTTTCTGAGAAGGAATTCTTCCTAATATCCAACCTGTGTTAAACCTAACGACGTCTTCCTGCTTTAAGCCATCTCCTGCTCTGCATATGAAAAGTACATTCAAGTATTTTTATATTTTTTAAGCAGTGGCTTTTGGGTTATGCCTGGGAAGATGTGGGAGAAGTGTGTTATGGAGGGATGTTTGCCATGTTGCACAGTGGTAGGTCACCCTTTAGTTCTTTTTTTTAATGATTAAGGGAGCAGAGTGGATTCAAACTGGGATGTGAATGGTTGGGTATTAGGAAAAGTTTATTTTAAGAGTGGTAACACATTGAAACAGGCTCCTTGGAACAGGGAACAACTGTCTCTGGTATTCAACAAACGTGGAGATGATGTACTGAGGGACAGTTAGTGGGTACGGTGGGGATTGGACTGGGTGATCTTAGAGGTCTTCTCCAACCTTAATGATTTCTCAGCTCTTTGCCTGTCCAGTGCACTTTGCAGATGCTAACTATTGAAGCTTTACTGTGCTTTGGTAAGATGTTGTCGTCTCCTCTGTACAAGTGCTTTGGCAATGGGAAGTCAAATATTGGCAGATGGCAGAACCTTGTGGCCCTGCAAATCTGTGGCCAGAGCAAGAGTTAGCTGCAAGCATGTCATAGAATCATTAAGGTTGAAAAAGGACCTCCAAGACCATCAAGTCCAACCCCAGCCCACCCCCACTGTGCCCACTAAACAGTGTTCCCAAGTGCCACATCTCCACATTTCTTAAATGCCTCCAGAGGTGATACCTCCACCACCTTCCTGGGGTTTCAGCTTGCATCTTTTGTTGTATCCACAACACGTGCTGCTAGGAGGCTAGATTGCATCCTTCCCACTTCAAAATACTTTCCTGCTTCTCTTTACCTTTCTTGTGCTCTCCACTGAGGTGGGAGAATTGTTTATGATACCAGATTCCTTCTTGTCTTCTGTTAGCACCAGCAGCATTGCAGCTGGGTTCTGTCAATGTATTGAATAGAAGGAAATCCTGTTTGCATTTGCTTCTTTCCAAACAAATATTCTAACATGATTTGTAAGATCCTGGATAAGACCTTCCCCCTTCTGTTTGCAGAAGTAGGGATTGGAACCTGGTGGTTGTAATGAGATGATCTTTGAAGTCCCTTCCAACCCAAGCCATGCTAAGACTCTGTGTCTACTAACTCCTTAATTACAAACAGCAATAGTCACCTTTGGGAAAATTCCCCAAATCTTCATTTCTTTCTTAACTCTCCAAGCCGTGCATCATGAGAACATTGGGATGAGCACTTGGAAATGACCAGTAGTCGACGTGGAGGGAACTGGATTGCATTACTCGTGCCCAGGCAAGTGCAGAAAGTCAGCAGGGCGTAAATGGTGAGCAGTAAGTTATGGCTGGCATCTGAATGCCCAGCTGCTGTTAATTTTATTGATGTTGGCTGTCTGTATCCCTTTGGCAGCTTTGAGAATCTCAGTGTTGACCTTCTTCTCTTTTTTTCTTGCAACTTATAAAGTGAAGGTCTATTAGTCAGTAGTTATAATGGGGAGATTCCTGTGTAATAAAGTATTTTTTATTTCTTTCCAAACAAGAGGAACTTTTCTTTGCTTTACTATCATTTTGCTTTTTTTTTCTCTTCAGTGAAGTGCTGCTCCTGTTTGCAAGTGACATCTCGAGTTGCATTACACAGAAGTTTGACGCCTCTGTGACGTCTTATGAAGAGTCCCTTCCCTCGAAAGGAAGATCTTGTATCATGCACAGTGCTCAGGACCCCTCAAATTTCTCCCTTTTCTTCCCCACCCCATCGTTATTCTCATCTTCTGAGCAGTCCCAGCTCGCCAACCCCCTTGTGCCACTTGAGACCACCAGGATAATGGCATTGTGCTGCTGTATGTAGGTTGACCTTGCCCATAAATCATGATTTTGGCAGATCTCTGGCTTGTCCTTTGGATCAGCGAAGGAGTGTCTTGCAAAGTGGCTGTTTGCTCCTTTGCAGTAATTGGGAAAAGTTCACATAGTTGGCTCTTTGCCTGCTTGGGTTACGTCAGCGGTCGTAAGTAACAGTGTAGGGTTTCTGGCTTCACTTGGCATTTACAGGTGACTTGTCCCAAGCTGCAAAACGAACTGCAGGCAGCCAGCAGTGGGGATTCTGTTTTCAGAGAGCTCTTTTAAAAATAACATTTTGCTTTGAGGGAGGGAAGTCAGTGTTGCTAAATGAGGAGGCGTTGCAACGGGGACCACCTTATCCCCAGAGCTCAGAGCTGTGCTGGAGCTTGGGGTCAGACCCAAGGACTGCACTTTGGGGAACATCTGGATGGAAATGTGCCAGGCACGTGATGATAATGGCCTGCTGGGTAGGGATGTGTGCAAGGTGCTGATTGCACATCTGGAACACCTGCAAACAGACCATAAAGACCAAGTGATGATAGTCTGGGGAGCAGCAGGGGTTGCCATGTAAACTACTCTGCTCTTCACACAGAATTGCTTAAATTATTCCTAGTTGCGTCCATTCTTTCTTCCTGTTGCTGCAGAATTCAAATTGCTTGCTTGAAAATAATCTCTCTGTGCACGTATCCTCTATTTCAGAGCATCTCCTGTGCCTGTGTGCAGTTCTGGCTGCTGTTTTGACTCTGAAATGCTGTTAATAGCAAGCATGTCTTTGGGGACTAATATATTTATACAACAGGAAGAAATATTTGGCTTTGGGGGTGTATGACATCCTTTCATTGGCTGTGACCCTTGATATTTTCAAGCCCACGGGGGTCCTTTGCTAAGATTTCAGACCTTTCAGGGCCGCAACAAAAAGAAAACCTCCCTTTGGATAAAGACTTAAATAGGAAAAACTAAAAAGAAAGCAGAGAGCACAGCAGGACGTGCATCTGCCTTGTCCTCCTGGGGCTGCATCGTGCCACCCTGTTCCTCCAAATAGCACATCTCCAGAGCAGAGTAGCACAGTGTACCTTTGGTCATCTCTTGTTGAGTGCTAGATGTCTCTCCTTGCTGTGACTTTTATGATACGGTTTGCAATTGCTTTATTGAATGGCAGAGGTGATAAAATGAGTTGATTTTTTTTTTTTTTTTTTTTTTTTCCTTTGTGCAGATGCTCCCTCTGTGCACCAAAGTTCCCTCTGCAGGTGCAAAAAGTGGACTGTGTAGCTTGCTGCTTTGACCTCGGAGGCTGGGTGTCCTGGTACGGAGCAGAAATCGTATTGCATGACCTCTGTTTGCAGGTGTAACAGATTGTACAGCCCTCTGGATATCCTCAGGGTGAGAAATATCCAAGCAGTTTCATCACCAGTCCTCTCTGTTTAAGGAATGCATCTGAGGAAGCTGGGATGCTGATACGTAGTTTTAAAACACAGTTTCCAACCCATCTGGCTCTGATTGTGCTGAATTTCAGTGCTGCTGCCTTTTTTATCCCTTTGATTGTCCTTCCTTGTGTACTTAAAGTCAAAAGAAGGGAAAGAAAAGTGGGCATTTAAGGCACTTAAATACGAATGGCTCTACAGCCTGGAGCTTGACAATGAGCCTCTTCCCTTTTGTTTCCTTTTCTTGCTATTTTCCTGCACCTAATATGCAAACTGACGGCAAGTATCCCCAGCACGGTCACAGCTGAAATTGCAGATGTTTCCCTGGCTGTGAGCTGATGGCTGCGCTGATACCAAAGCATCCACCGCAGTGCTGTCAGAATCCCCAAATCCCACCCCAGCGCAAATGCTCCTCTCCCTGCAAAACCTGGGTAGGTTCCTCTGTTCTGCTTTCTGCTTCCCGTTCTTCTCCAAATCCCCGTGTACAGTTCTTTTCAAAAATTTTCCTTCTGCAAAACCGTCCCATTTGATTTTCATAGGAACAGCTTCACGCGACGATTCCCCCGTATCGCCGCTGAGCAGAATTAATGCTCTTCACTCGTGGATCTGTTTGCCTGTGCTGGGCTTTGTGTGCTCTACAAAGCGGTATAAATGAGTAATACCCCTCAGAATATGTAACAGACGCATAAGTGCACCTGGGGTAAGTGCTTTGTGGTCCTGACAGCATCTCCTGTGCTCTACAAAACTGTGCTGTCGCAGCACTTTCTGTGGTTTCGAGTTTCTGCTTCAGTCTAAGGGAATGGGGGAAATGCCTTTACTTCAGTTGTCAAATGGAATTTTGCTCTTGCCCATAGGGGATTTGAGTTTGAGGACAGTTTCATTCTCTCTTATGCCTCTGTAATCCACACGTGTGCAGTTTTTTGTCGGGCTTCTATTTCGGATTGTGCTCGGAGTTGTTTTGGATGGTATCGAGAAGCACAGCTGGAGGCCCAGATCTGTCCTCAGAAGTGATCTTGTGGGTTATTTGTCCTGCCCTCGGGGGTTTGGAAATGGCAGGAGAACATTCTTGAAGTGTTAGAGTGGAATATAAAACACAAAGTGGTCACAATGATGCGGTGGGGAAACGTCCTGGGTCAACTTGTCCTAAGATGGAGCACAAAGTGCCCAGGCTTTGAGCACTGGCAAGGATGTATCTTCCTTTCAGGCTTGAAAAAACGTCCCGGAAACACATCCTGAGAGCCCTCGTGTATTTGCCACTTATTTTTAGCCTTGTGTCAAAAGCAAGCAGCTCGAAAGGTGCAGTGTAACTCAGCTTTTGATTGAAAGAGTGGCACCTACGTTTTATGGAGATGTAAGATCCAGCTCAGGAACCATCCTGAGAAGGTGCAGTGTGTTCTGTGGATGTCCCACTGTCCATTTCTGGAGAGCCACGTGTCCTCATCTGCTGTGGGATCTGGATCATCTCTTGTTTGGTCTCAGCTCTGAGGTTTTTGGGGGTGAGAAGGATACTCTTGAGTTGCAGGTATTCAAAGCAGCTCCAGATTCTGCTTTTTGAAAGAGATCAGCTTATGTCTTCTAAATAAGCATTTTGCAGATGAGTCCAACTTGTAATGGTCCCTTCCAACTCAATTCTGTGATTCTCTGATTCCAAGCTCTTGCCCAAATGGAGTTTGTCTTGTTTGGGTTCAGCTGTTGATTGGTGAGCTTCATCTAGAAACCAAGATTTAGCTTGGTTTTAAGGAAAAACCTTTGTATGGAAACATCCATTATGAATGAGAAAAATCAAAAGGGGATTTGATAGGGTGAAAGGAGTTTGGCAGAGATACCACTTCCAGTGTGTATATAGATGTGTGTGTTCCTAAAATAAGATTTACTCTACTATCTCAACATTAACTGGGGCATTTTACTGTGCTCCCCTTCTGCGAGCTTCCGTGATCCATCATTTCCCTGCTAGCATGCTGTAGTGGCTGTTAGATTTTACTACACCAAACACTGTAAAAGGGCATTAGAGCAGTTAAATCTGGAGTCTTGCTTTCATAAGGAAAAAAGAAAATGCTGAATTAGGCAATGGAAAAGGCAACCACAGCGATACTTTAATCTTGCATAAATTATCAGAAGAGTCAGAGGCTAGCAATTTTATGTATTGTTATAGCTCTGCTAATTAATTATTCCAGAATAATCGATGTTTAAAAAAAAAAAAAGAAAAAGTTTGGTTCTTTTCTGTCTTAATGGACTGCAATTTTAACTTCCAATATGGTATCTGTGTTTTCTTTTCCCGGTTTGGCAATGCTTTAATTTAACCTCCCATAATCAGGGGGTTAATGCATTAACTTCAGTAAATATGCACAGTCCAAGTGATGACCAAACAAAGAAATATTAATGCAGAAATTGTCATGAGTCTAACAGTTTGAATTTGGAGAGAGAACTTCTCAACATCATGGGGGAAGTTGAATCTCCACTGTGAGTGTTTGAAGGATAAGATGCAATAAAGAAGTAGAGGAGTTATGTAAGAGGCTGTAAAGTGGTTTTCAAATTGAGATCGTAGATTCATTGAGTTTGAAAAGCCCAACTGCCAATCCAAGACCACCGTGTCCACTCACAGAAACGTTAGGGTTGGAAAAGACCTCCAAGATCATTGTCCAACCACCAACCCGTCCCACCATACCCACTAAACCACTTCCCTGAGTGCCATATCTCCATGTTTTTTGAATACCTTCAGGGATAGTGACTCTACCACCTCCCTGGGAAGCTTGTTCCAATGCCTGGCTGCTCTTTCAGAGAAGTAATTTTTCCTAACCTGAAATGATCCACGCACTGGGAGATCTGTGTGACTGAAAGAGGTTTAGTGAGAACTGTTGGTGGTAGGTGGATGGTTAGACTATATGATATTGTAGTTCTTTTCCAACCTTGGTGATTCTGTGACTCTATGAAGTTGATTTTTTTTAAATAAATGGTGAAATGTTGGCCCTAGTGAAATTGTCTGGCCTTAAACTTTCACACTTAGGCTTCGTAGTGTGTATTTTAAGCCTTAGTGCTTGCTTTGAGTCATGTACTGGGACTATAGAGCAACAAGGTGTCACAGTATAGCTGTAGATACGTATATAGTTACATAGAAAAGTGAGCAGGGGAGTTTGGCAAACCCTCCTATTAAAACTGTTATGTTAACAGTCTGTTAATCTGACAAGTTCACAACGTTTGTTGAATTTCATAGTTAGGGATCAAACTAAAGACAAATTCTACTCGTGGAAAACTGAAGTTTGTATCTTTCCGAAGTGGAACAGTGGGACTTGTCATATAAATAACTTCTTGGCAGTTGGATTGCTTCCTTAATGTCATGCTTTGTAAAGGGCAAGTTAGAAAGCCACAAGACATGAAGACATTTGTCAGCTCTTAAAGTGTTTTGCCCTTTTAACAGGTTTTCTTCACATGTTTTCAGTGAGTCTTGTGGCTTTGACGAGGCGTGCTTTGTTCAGGAGCAACCGCCTTGCACAAGGTCTGTCCTCCTTGCCCTCCTTGTCAGAAGGAAAAGGAAGACATCTGGAAAAGAAATACATAAACTAAAGAATGATCAGGTGATTTTATGAGTTGGCATGGTGGTGATGGGTTGATGGTTGGACTTGACGATCTTAGGGTTCTTTTCCAACCTCAAGGATGCTATGATCTGTGCCATGTAGTAAGCTGTATCTCCAATCTTTTAGTTCATCCATCCCCCAGCTGAGTGTCTCCAAGTGCCCTGCTGCTCTGTAGCTGATTTTGGAAGGATGTATGACATCTTCAGGACGACTCCAGGATGGTGGTGCTGGTGCATCTCTATTTCTAGTTGAATGCTGGCGTGTCCGTGCGCTAGGGCTGACAATGAGATCAGGATTACAAATGTGGCTTTGCACGAGTGCATTGGTCTTTGTGGTTTCTTTCATGAGCTCAGTAAACATCTGCTCTGTCGGTTTTTACTTTCTGTTCTTAGAAAATAAATCTCCTCCCAGCAAATTTCAAGGGCTGCAGAGGGACAGGTGAGGACAGGGCGGAGCTCTGTGCAAGGGAGGTACCCTGCAAAAACATTTGTCAAGCCAAAAGGGGGTTAGAAAAACACCCCAAAAAGGTATACAATGCCAGCAAAGCAATTTCTACTCTGAGCAATTCCTCCTCCCCATAGCAGGGGGTTGCCCATCCCATCCCACTGTCACCACTTCCCATCTGGGGCTGGTGACATGCCACTGTATTGGGAAAGCAGCTTTGTTGAAAAACATTCCTAAACCCGATATCCTTGTTTATCTCTTTGCAGTCCCTGCCTGGCCCTCTTAGATAAACAGGTGCCAGCAGTTGCAGTTCCCACTTTGCTGTCTGAGCAGCGCTGAGAACGATTCATGTCTATGTGGGAGTTATTTGTGCATGAGCATCCCTTTGGCAAATGGATTGTGACTCTGGAAACAGCCCCAGGTCCTGGAGTGAGGACGAGGAAGGCAGGTCCTGGACATTCCTGGCATCTGTGGCTGCTGCTGGCTCATGGGGCAACACTTGAGAGCTTGTGTGAGAATTTATTTTAGAGCGGTTTGATTTGCACAGTCTTGTCCAAATGGGGAGCCAGGAGTTTGGCTTTGTAATAAGGATAAAACCTCCTTGATGTGCTGAAAAATGATCTCATATATGGCTACAACAGATGCTCTGACCAACACCCCACTTATTACAAGATGGGTGGCTCCTCTTTTAGTGTCCCAAACCTCAAAATGGGGTTATTTGTAGTTATTTGTTCTGGGGTGAATCCCCATGGCTCACTTAGCCCTTGCTTTACCTGCGTTTCATGTCACTAAATTGGAGTTTGCTTTCCAATCCCAAAGGTTTTTCAGGTATTACTTCATATTTTCTATTTGCTTTGGGAAAGTGGCAACTGTAAGTAGTGGTCTGTGGGTTTAGGTGTTGGTTTTCCCTATGGGCTTGGGGCAGCTGTGGCTGATTTTTGGGGGCTCACTTGAATATGACATGGACAGGAATTGGTCTGGATAGCATGCTGCCAGTTTGAGCTGATTTGGCTCAAACTTGATGATTTGGGAACGAATCTATTTGTTTTCTAGATGGCTTAAGACAGCCCTTAGGCTCGTAAGGAATTGTTAAAACTTAAAAAGAAGAAAAAAAAAAAAAGGCATCCTTTGACTTTATTATTATACTTTAACTTGTAAATCATAGAATCATTACAGCTGGAAAAGGCCACCAAGATCGTCCAGTCCAACCCTGACCCATGCCCACTAAACCATGTCCCTCAGTACAGCATCTCCCCATTTTTTGAGCATTTTGAGGGATGGTGACTCCACCACCTCCCTGGGCAGCGTGGTCCAATGCATTACCACTCTTTCTGAGAAGAAATTTTTCTTCATGTCCAACCTGAGAATGTCCTCTGGGAGGAGTTTGAAATGGATGCCAGCTTATCCCAGGAGCTTGAATGGTACCAAAGATGCAGGGCCAAGCAAACAGAGGTGTCTTTGCTCAATTCATGGCACATTTTCCCCTCTCCATCCCTTGTAAGCATCCCTGCTGCCTCTCCCTGAACTTGCTGAGCGTTCTCACTGCATACCTTAGTGCAGGGAAGCTATAGTGTGTTCCTTTGCCCAGCTGCTCTCATCACTGCTCACTTTCCCTGTGTTCAGCCAGCAGTGGGAACGCAGCACCCCACTGTGGGGGCTGTTTCATGTCTGTACTTCAAGACATTTCTGAATGAAATCCTCTAATTCCCACCTGAATGCTATGGCAGTGACATAAACAAGCAAAGCCCAGTAATAAAACGTAATGAAGAATAGCAGCGTGAAATCAAGATGTTAAACCTCTGCTAGTGACAGGCAGTAAATCTGCAGCCTGGTGTGTTCCTTGGCTTTTTAATATATATTAAAGCAGGCAGTTTGTTTTATGTCCTCTTGTCTCCTGGGCTCTTCAGCTGAACAGTGCTGAGCATAAGGTGAGCAGGTCGTTTGCTGTTCCCTTTACACTGTATCTTACAGCTTTGGTCTCCTACTTCAATGATTTTTCAGTCTCGGTGTTTCTAGCTTTCAGGACTTGCTCTTTGGCTCCTGTATTAAAGGCTTTGGTGCATAGGGGCTTTCCTTGTTGCTGTATGTGAGCAAGTTTCTTTTTCAGAGGAATCAAATGGTGTTAGATCTCATTTGCTTTGTGTGATCCCTTGCTCTCTTGCTCACATGCTCTCTACCTCGAGACCTGTGGGTAGGAAATGCAGGCACGCAACTTCATTTCTTTCTCAGACTAGTTCATATTTACTTTAATTTCTTAACTGGCCATGTGGGTGGTCCAAGATTTTCTAGGCTTTCTAGTAATTTGTGGTAGGAAAGGCAAGTTCAAAGAGTTCTTTCATAGAATCATAGAATATCCTGAGTTGAAAGAGACCTGTAAGGATCATCAAGTCCAACTCCTGGCTCCCACCCATCACCTAACTGTTCTTTTCCTGATGATATTATTCAAATTAATGCTGTCTGAGAAAATTATACAAATTCATATATATAGTCAGGGAAGCATTTTCCTCCAAGAAATTCCTCGGTTGCATGTACAACATTTCATCAGTTTTACTGTCTGAGTAATCTCAGCATTCTGTCTAATATGCCAAATCAGGATTATGGAATCATAGAACCATCGAGGTTGGAAATGACCTCCAAGTTCGTAAGTCCAACTGCCAAGACATCCCCACCATGCCCACTCAAGTGTAATATCACAGAAAATCATTTTTTTAATTTAAATTTGTTCTTTAAATATCTGTATTGCATGACGTGGCCATCAGTGGTCTTGCATGTACAGGCACAGAAGTTCTTTTGAGAAAAACAGCAAAGGAGAGTAGGTCAAAAAGGGGAGAATTGCGGAGAATTAACTATTCCGAATAACAGAGTGGGATAGAGGTCTACTGCTTAAGAGCTGTTTGCTTATAAAAATGTCTGGAGGAAAAAAGAGAATATTTAGTCAAAACTCAGAAGATGAAGAAATGGTTATAAATGTTCTTCAGATACACAGAAGTTCCTGCAAAATGAGAGGCTAAATTGCTCTTCAACTGGAAAATTGATATTTTCCAGTGATGATACAACAAGATTTTTTGAGTGTTAGAAATAGTTGAAGGGGCGTTTTTTTGTCTTCCTTTTCCATAACAACTATTGAATATGGAACCACTGGGTTACATGTGTTGAACATGGAAGGGAAAAGCTGGTCTTACATGGAGTGAATATGGTGGGGAAGAGGACATTGTTCTTTTCCATTTCATCCCCTAAAAGATGGACGTCACGCTGGCCACTTTGTATGTGCTGACACTTCCTTTGCTCCATCCTCTCCACTTGAGGAGATTAGTGCATATCCCGAGCTGCTTGGCTGCCTAATGCTTTGCTTTTCTCTTTTAAATATTCATGTGGGCAGAGTGGCTGAGTTACTTAACGGACCAATGTGGTTTTCCAAGTCCAAAGCAGAAGTGGACTTGTCAATAGCTTTTAAAAACTTTTCACTCATCTAACAGTTGCCTGTCAGGATGACATATTTACCCTCTTTTAATGTTTGAATGAATTCTGATGCAGGAATAGCTGCTGCTTACAGGGAAACACCTGCTTGACATGCTGTATTGGAAAAAGGGCACTTCTGTAAGAGAGACAAAACTGCTGTTCTCCTATGGACAAGTTCATCTGCTATCAAGAGAATCCCTTCCATTCCTTGGGGATTTCTGATGGTTTGCTTCACCTGTAAATCCCAGACAAGAAAGCAGTCAAGGTAGGAAAACAAGCAATTCAGAGGCAATAGAGCAGAATGGGAATAACAGCTGTCTGCAACAACGTGGTTAAGCGAATCCTTGATTGAAGAAGTGAATGAGCTCTGTGCTCCCGTCTGGTGTGAACTCCCTGGAGAAAAGTAGCTCATCCTTCTTGGGAGAGGATTTCCCGTCTCGTTCTCCTCTCTTTCTCCCTGTGAGGTCTGGAGATGATGTCAGTGCCAACGCTCCAAATGTCTGCCACAGCTAAGTTGAAGCCTCTGCAGCTGGCTTTTAGGTATTTGCAGAGTATTCCTGTTTTCCTTTTGTCTTTCCTGGCTTTAGCGTGCTGCACATTCCTTTGGTCCTAGGTTTTTTGCCTCCCCCCATCAGATGCTTTCCAACTGTTTCAACTCCTGTCTGAAGTGTGGAGGCCGAAACTGAGCCCAGTGCCAGCATCATTACCAAAGCTTATCGAGTGGAGCGGAGGTGAAGGATTACAACTGGCTTTCCTGTTTGGATGTCCTGCTTTGAAATTTGCCTTTGTGCAACAGCATGACCTTGTCAGAGGATGATGAGTGCTGGATGACATAGCGACAGAGGATTTACACTTGCTTTGTTGATTGGTAGTGCTTCCAACACTGCTCTTGTGGCAAGGGAGAGCTATTGGCAATGGCTTGGCTTGGTGAGGCACCAGGTTTTAGATCCTAAGGCAACTTCCAAAAAGTCAGAGGAAGGATGAAGAGAGCTGAAGTTAGAGGGATTAATTGGTATTAATGCGAATAGATGCTTGGTGACTTATTCTCTAGAATCATAGAACCACCACAAGGTTGAAAAAGGCCTCGAAGATCATCCAGTCCAACTGTCCACCTATCACCAGTATTTCCCACTGTATCATGTCCCTCAGTACAACATCTAGACATTTCTTTAACACCTCCAGGGTCGAATCTTTAAGTTTGGAAAAGATCTCAGAAGATCTTCAGGTCTAAGTGTTGTCCTATCACCATACCCATTCATAGAATCATTAAAGTTAGACAGTGCTACCAAGATCACCAAGTCCAACCACAGCCTATGCCCACCATGTCTACTGAACCATGTCCCTCAGTGCCACATCTCCATATTCCTTGAAACCTCCAGGGACTGTGATTCCATCACCGCCCTGGGCAGCCTGTTCCAATGCCTGATCACTCTTTATGAGAAGAATTTTTTTCCTAATATCCAACCTGATTACTTCTAACTTGATTTGAGTGGAGATTTTTTCACTGGCTTTGCATTTTACTGGGGCTATCTCCTCTGCCTCTGGGCTACAGAATTGCTGCTGTGCCAGTACCGATTAGCAGGTGCTTGACCGGTTGTGGCTGGGATATCAAAGACCAAATTGATATTTCAGCTCTGGAAAAGATTTCTCCTACGTGTACCAACCAGCTAATGCATAGGGGAAACCAGCTCTGGGCTGTAGCACTCACACCTGCTCTGATAACATTTAACACTCTCTTGATCTGCTGTTTTGCATCACCATCTTTTCGGCAGAGGAAATGCATCTCCGTGACTTGTCCTTCCTTGCATGTTGGATCTTTTTCCTCTTAGATTCTAAGTGACCACATCAGTTCTTGTTCCTGAAAGCCATCAGCAAGGGTAAGGCTGAGCCACTGCAAGAAGCTAAATAATCCTGGAGATGCTTAGAGAGAAGAATACTGAAGGAAGAATCATCCCTTACTTTCAGAGGGGACTTTCACATGCAGAATTCACTTCCTTTGAGTGATTAGTGTAATTGATGCTTTTTTTTTTTTTTTTTGCCTCTTTAGAAAGTGGTGTTAATAATGCCTTTCTGGGGCTCTATTCAGTATTTGCGACTTGCTTTGAGGGGCTCTAGAATATCCCTTGTTATTTAAGGCTGAAATAACACACCGAAGGAATGCCAGAAATTTTTCAAGGGAATGTTTTTGTTTCGTACTGCTCTGCCAACTGCTCTACTCCCACTGCATTCAGGTCACTGGTAGGATGAGGGCTGGAAGTCGGACTCTCCTGCTATTAAAATAGCCACAGATTTAGGAGATAGTGCCTGACACATGGCCTGGAGAGTGTAATTCGACGTGGCAGCTGAGTGAAAAATGCTGGATGCGATTTTTAGTTTAGATGTGTGCAGATGCATAAAGTTTTAAAAC
This sequence comes from Tetrao urogallus, assembly GCF_951394365.1. Classification (NCBI taxonomy): domain Eukaryota; kingdom Metazoa; phylum Chordata; class Aves; order Galliformes; family Phasianidae; genus Tetrao; species Tetrao urogallus. Next base: position 956,124 of record NC_136815.1, read on the forward strand.
AAAACCAAACAACTTTTCTGGGAAGGCCAACTGGGGTCAAATGGGGACAATAGACAGAAGAAGGAAATTTCTTTCCTTGTTCTATAGTATGTGATTGGGAGGTCTACTCTGCCATAGCTCCTCTTAAACTTGAATACAAAACTATCCGTGTAAGACCCAGGGAGTGTCATTCAAATGCATTTAGAGTTGATTAAAACCAAGCGGCCTTCAGTGCTGCTGGGCTGAGTTTTACAGACAGCCCTGCAGGCTGTAGCAGCGGAACCTAACAGGTTCTGGCTGGTGTTGTTGCAACTAATTTTCAAGCCACTTTCAGCCTAATTTTCAAGGACAGAAGCAGGCATTTCAATTACCTGAATAACTGGAGGAGGGGAAAACACTTGCGTGGGGAAAGGACTTGATAGAGCAGGCTGAAAGCCAGAAGGCTTTATAATTATATGCACTTCTGATTCCCCGTGCAACCCTTGGGGTGAATCCTTTTAATGGTGTGCCTCAGTTTTCGTGCTCTGTGATGAGAAGAGTAAACCCAAGTGCTGGGTGATCTGTGGGCCAAAAAAAAAAAAAAAAAAAAATCACCTATAAAACAACTGTTGATGGTATTCTTTGCCACCAATTGAGCTCTTGGCCAGCTGAGATGCAAACAGCTGAGATGAGCTTCTGACCACCAGGCTGAAACAAGATGCTGAGATTTGTGCAACCTCATTTAATCCTTGAACTTGAACCGTCTGAATCATAGAATTGTTTGAGTTGGAAGAGACCATTAAAAGCCATCTGGTCCAACTCCTCTGTGCTGGGGAGTTGAAGAAGGGCATCTACAGCTCGATCAGGTTGCTCAGAGCCCTGTCCAGCCTGGCCTTGAATGTCTCCAGGAATGGAACATCAACCACTTCCTTGAATGTTTCCAGGGATGGGGCATCTACCAACTCTCTCAGCATGTTTTTTTGAATTTTCTTTATAGGAAACACAACTCTACCAGTCCTGCTTGCAGAAAGAGGAAACAATCTCCTTTCGTTAGAATTTCAATTGCTAGTGCTCTTTTTTTGGTTTTCCCAACCTCTTGGCTTCATGGAGGGTGTAGACTCAACTGTAAGTCTAGCAAAGCAGTTTTGTTGCAGTTTCTCTATACAGTCAAGCTTAAAGTATTGTTTTGGTTCTTTTTCTTTAAAAGGTATGTGTGATGAATATGGAAATCACACTTTAAAAATGCCACTTTTCACCAAATTCTGGGAGTGTAGGACAGGATATTTGATTCTGAAACGCTTTTCTGTGATAGCTGCTGTATATCCATGTACAAATGAGCAGTTTCTTTGGACCCCTTCCAAAAAAAATCTCTTCCTTGCTTTTCCCTCTACCGTCCCTCATACTTGTTATATTATAAAGAAGTAGACTACAGAGAAAGTATTTTCTATTATAAATCAAATAAAGCCATAAAATCAACTGTTGACCAGATGACCTCTGGAGATCCCTTCTAAAGTTGGCTATTCTGTGATACTACTGTAGGTTGCCCAAACGTTGATGTGCAGTGCTTTAGTTGATTGTGTAAGCTCTGAACTCGCAGCAGACCTGAGGGAAGCTGCATTTGCACAAAGCCATGAGAAATGTCTGACTAATGTGTTTTTTTTCCCCTCAACCCCCCTATTTCTGAGCGGCTGTGATTTGCCTTCAGCCAGGTACCGTGGCTCAGCTCATGCACAGTAACTCATTGGCTATGGTATTTCATTGCCTGCCTCGATGGAAGAAAGGATGGGGACGAGTAATCTTTTGTTTTAAAACCAAAACAAAACAAAAAAAAAATTGCTTTCTGCTAAGCCAGCATAAAACCTGAGCGCTGGTCTCGTTTTAACTTGGAATCTGGTATATACGGGAGGTCCAAAACCTTAATGTGAGTATAAATAGATTATAACTATACCTGCATGAAACGTAGCTGCGTGCAGGCTCTGAAATCCCCAGTGCTTGCAGGAATTGGTCCCGTGAGCACAAACTGACCTGCTTCAGTCAAAATGAGCTGGCTTAGCAAAGACATGGTATTTAAAGCGTCTCGGTTAATGTGGCTTATCTTGACTGATGCTGATGAAGGGCTGCTCGCAGGCAGCAAGGGCTTTTGCAGGCATCAAGGTGAGATTTGGGAAGGATGCTGAGCATGGGAAGACGGGGCTGTTCGTATTCATTACAGCTGCAATTACCCTATTGCAGCTACTGTAAAGGGAGAGCTTGGGGTTGCTTTGCCTGGTGTGAATGGCTGCTGTAGTATGTGTGCATTAACACGGAATAAAAACAAAGCTGTGAATGTGTAGCCCAGCTCTATCTGCTACGGAGCTTAACGTCCTCTGCTGATATTGGTACTTGGCCAATCTCAGATGGACAGAGATAATGCAGAACAACATCTATTGATGTTCCTAAATACCTGATGTGCATCTGACTTGGGAAATGCCACGTACATGCTTTCTGTGCTCTTGGTTTTTCAAGGGTACCTGCTTAATGGCTGATGAGTCTATTCCCCTAAGGGCAGAGGTGTGTTGGGGAACAAAAGAAAATGAGGAGAAAAAGGAAGGGTTTTAGGGATGAAAAATAGGCAAAGGGCAGTGGATGAATGCCAAAGAAGTGGAGAGCTGGAAACTAAGCAGAGATGAGAATGGAAATCATAGAATCATATAATAGAACAATTGTATTGGAAGGGATCTTAAAGAGCATAGAATGATTGGGTTGGAAGAATCCTTAAAGATCATAGAATCACAGAATGATTGTTGGGAAGAGACCTTAAATATTGTGGAATCATAGAACGTTGGGTTGGAAGGGGACCTTAAAGGTGGTAGAATCATGGAATGGTTGGGTTGGAAAGATTCTTAAAAATCATAGAACCGTGGGATGGTTGGGTTGGAAGGGACCTTAAAAGCCCACCCAATCCCAACCTCCCTGCTGTGGGCTGATTGCCACCTGCCAGATCAAGTTGCCCAAAATCCATCCAGCCTGACCTTGATCACCTCCAGGAATGGGGCACCCACAGTTCTCTGGGTAGCCTGTGCCACTGTCTCGCCAGCCTCTGAGTAAAGAATTCCTTCTTAACATCTAACCCAAATCTTCTGTCTTTTAGTTTAAAACCAAGGCCACAGCTGCCCAAACACGTGCTATTTTATGGTCAGTGTCCATGCAGGAAAGTGTCCAAATGTCTCAGCGCACAGAGCTGTTTTTGTTTTTTTCTTATTTTCCTTTTAGCTTTCTTCCAGTTGGAGAAGTTTGCTTCTGAAACAGGCTGGAGCTGCATTCCTCTAGTGGTGATAATTGGGTTTTGTTTGAACTATTTACTGGATGGGAACATCAGTGATGATTGCTCTCCCTCCAAGTGTGCCTTGGGAGCAGGCGTTGACAGGTGACATTCCTGAGCATCCAAGAGTGTCTGTGGTGCAATCAGGGCTGTAGTTTAGAAGCACCGACTTAGAAATAAAAAGATTTATGTATAGGCTTAAATGGTGTTCAGCTCTCCTGTTTTCTTTTGGATTTCATGGAAATGTTTTGTGTGAACTGTTTGATGTATGTTTTTTTTTCAAGTTTTCTTTGTGAAGCTGCTTCTTCTTAACTATAGTCTGTTTTGATAGTAGTAGAAGCCCATTAAAAAGATCTTTCCCAGCTTGTTGGTGGGTTGTAGTGTCAAGGAGCTCCTGGTACCTTGCATATGTTCACATGAAGGGATAAACGTCCCCCGGCCCTGGAAGGATGACCCAGGTGATAAAAATGAAAGATGGGTTTGATTTGCTTCGGGCCATTGGGAACCATCCATCATTGTGATGGATCCGAGCCCTTTGCAAGTGCTGAAAACCTTCTTGTAGAGTTTAGGGAAATATTATTTTAATCTTTGAAGCTGTATGTCGTGATAAGAGGGATGTCTCCATCCTAAAGCGAGGGGGGAATGCATTTTTGGAGGCTAGCATGTGTTCCATATGTGTGCCAGCCCTTGCAAACAGCTGAGCGGGCAGCTGGGACAGAGCATCAAAATGAAAGTGTGGGTGAACTTGCACCTGAGGACAGCAAAACCCTTTTGGGGGAGATTAAGAGGAAACCATGGCTCAGTCTTAATCACCTTTCTTGTTGGGATATTATTACCACAGAAATCTGCGAAGGCCCTGTAATTATAGGTGGAGTCATAAATTGTGAGGATTACATAATGCCTTTATTTATTTATTTATTTATTACCAATTTCAGCTGTGTTTGCTGGTTACTCTTTCCTCTTCCATTTCATTCCTCTTCTTCTCCCCTTTTTCTCCTCCTCCTCTTCTCCCTTTCTCCTCCTCTTCTCCCTTTCTCCTCCTCTTCTCCCCCTCTTCTTCTCCCTTTCTCCTCATCTTTTCCTCCTCTTCTTCTCCCCTCCTCCTCCTCCTCTTCTTCTGCCCTTCTTTTTCCCTCCCGTTTACTTTTCAAGTTGAAAGTGGAACTTCTGCATTCTACACTGCAAAGATCCCTAGTTATCTGAGAACCAGACTCTATACCCCTAATGACTACTCCAGTGCAGGGCTGTATTTTATGTGAATCTCACCACTGCGATGCATGGGGCTGCTCAGAGCAGGCAAACCCTTACCACAGGATGCTCACAGCTTGGGCTTTGTGATCCCAACAAGACAGAGCTGACAACAGAGGAATGGCCAAGGGGAAACCTTAGAACAGCAGAGTGATACTGGGCTCCTTCATGCTCGTCCCTTAGGTTTTCCTTACTTGTCCCATATGGTTCAATGCTGTTGTAGTACCCACATGCATCTGGCACATTCCTGGGGAATGCAGGAATGCAGTAACCCCATTCCTTGGGAATACAATTTGAGCTATGACATAATCCCTGGAGCAAGTGAGGAGCCATTAGCAACTTCTTCCTTACTGCAGTTGGTGGAGTGGAACTGTACGTCTTGGGATTCTGCTCATTCCTGGGTATTTTCTCATGCTCCAAATGCTAACAGGTGGTACCCTTCACTGGAGAATAGGTGGGGGTGAATTATGTTTTAAATCACTCAACACCTCAACGTAACTTCCCCTGTTTATCTGAATTCTGTCAATCTCCAGAATTCATTACAAACATGCCCTTAGTGTCAGTTCAATTTTGAGACTGGAGTGCAACTGGAAAACTCCATCCTAAGGCATGACATTATTACCTGTGTCCCATCAGCTGTCCAGAATGGTACAATGGCGTCTCTCTTGAGAAAGAATTCTCTTTTATTTACTCTAGGATAAATGTGGATGAGAAGGAAAAAGAGCTTGAGATGGTTCCAGTAAGAATTGCAGTTGAGTCAGTAGTATTTAGAAATATCTTTGAGGGAGGTCCCTTCCAACCCAAGATGTTCTATCATTTGTTTGCAGTATGCTCTGTAATGGTGGATGGGGAAGTACTAGTTGAGATTGGTTATGTGTATTTGGATTCTGGTCTCCATGCTGCTCAGAAACACTGTCCTACAATGGCTCTTTGGGTGTGAAAGCATGGCTGAGCATTGCTTCTGTCTTTCTAGTTTTTATTTTGAGAAAAGAGGCTAAACATTAACTAATTAATCCAAAACTTATAATTAGAGGTGTTGGAGGAGGATCTCGGGGTGGTGACACACTGGAACAGGTTGCCCAAGCAGGTTGTGGATGCCCCAAACCTGGAGGCATTCAAGGCCAGGCTGGATGTGGCTTTGGGCAGCCTGGTCTCGTAGTTGGCGACCCTGCACATAACAGGGGGCTTGAAACTAGATGATCATTGTGGTTCTTTTCAACCCAGGGCCATTTTATGATTCTACGATCTCAGGATACTTTATAGGGTAGCACTGCTACCCAGTAGCCAACAGCATGGCATTAGGCAAGGGAGAAGGGCTGCAGGCAGCAGCACTAATTTGTCTTCCTTGCTTGGAATCAGGGCACAGCTGGGTTTATGTAGTGAAAATATTGCTTTTCTCAGCTGTTCCTGCTGTCAGTGAATCTTCTTCCAGAGATGGGATGGAGCAGGACTGGACAACGGGAGGCAGAAAGCAGCAGCACCTCTGCAAACGCTTCCTTCATTGCATTCATAGGGAGAGAACAGATTAAAAAATCTGTAATTAGTGCACATCCAGCTCTGCTGTAGTCTCCACTGTACATTAATTAGTTGTCCCAGCAATTGTTGCATTGTTGGGAGAAAGAAACTCATTAAAAGCTCTTTTGTTTTGTGTGTGTTTGGCACCCACCACAATGGGATCACAGACAATGCCTGCAATTCCTCTGCACTCCTTACCTCAAGGTAATTCCACTGTCAAGCAAACCAGAAATCCTCCTCCCTGTGTTTTTTTTTCCCCAATTTTAAAGTGTAGCAAAGCCTTTTTTAAGGCAAGACGATGCACAGAGGGAGACAGAATCAACTGGAGGATGCTGCCTCCTCTTTGTCACCTTTCCCCTTTCTCTGCCTGAATTTCTTGGAAGGATTTGTTCAGAGCCTACGAAGTCCCGTGTGAAGCTCTTCTGCTTTCTTTAGAGCCGGAAATATGCAGCTTCGTGCTCTGATTCTGTGCCAGCTCTGAAGACTCCCAGGAAGTTTTTCTGCTCTCTGGAGTATCCCCAGCTCCTGCCGTGCTGGCAGCAGAGCAGTGTCACGTCTTCTCAGCTCCATCCAAATTGTGATCAATGTGCTTTAATGAGAGATGTTAACTGAGCATCTCCCTCTTTCTCCATTACTGCTTCCTTTTTTCTTTTCCTGTGTATGTGTGCCTGCCTGGAGTGTGTGCTGCAGGAGCCTCACCCCTTAGAGAGTAATTCATTATCTTTATTTGTTCAGAGATGCTTTCTGCTCTGGGTCACTGCTCCTTTTCCTCCTTCCCACCTTTGTGGGAGCTCTCTGCCCTGCCGACAAATGAAGCAGTCTGTTATGTGCTAACTAGTGGGAAACAGCCTCTCTCTTGGAAAGCTCTGAGTATTTTATTGAGGGGAAAAAAATCAGAGCAACTTTCTCAGGTGGGATTTTTGTGCGCATTGGGGCTGTGCATGGGGCTTTAATATTTATGATGTTCTGTACTTTGTGAATATCTGTGCTTCCGTTTGCCCCTTTTTTTTTTGCCTCTGGATGACTGCAAAGTCTTTTGAAATTAGTGTGCTCACTGGCACTTGTTTGGGTCCGTTCTTAGGGGTTTTCTTACTCCATGTTGATCCCTGCTATTCTATTCTCTTTGCCTCTTTGTGCTAATCCTGCCGTATCCCAACACCAAATTGCAGAGTTTTGACCCATTTAATACAGCTGGGAAGAGTCCAACCATCAATCCATCACCACCCTACCCACTCATAGAATCATTAGGTTGGAAAAGACCAAAATTATCCAATCCAACCCCAACCCATCCCCACCATGCCCACTAAACCGTGTCCCTCAGTGCCACATCTCCACACTTCTTGAACACCTCCAGGGATGATGATTCCACCACCTCCCTGGGCAGCCTGCTCCAATGCATTGCCTGCCACTCTCTGGGAGAAGAAATTTTTCCTGATATCCAACCTGAACTTCCCCTGGTGCAATTTGAAACCATTACCTTTCATCCTAAATTTTGGAGAAGAGAGTAGGGAAAGGACAGGGAACGCTGTAGCTCAAGATAATTATTGTGTTAGTTCTATTTATGTTCCTGAAGTAGCATCAGTGCTGCAGGCATAGTCAGATGCATCCTCACCCCATAGTGTCTGCAGCCTTGCACTGGGAAACTGTGGAATTTGAATCATAGAATTGTAGAATCATAGAATGGCCTGGGTTGAAAAGGACCACAGTGATCATCTAGTTTCAAGCCCCCTGCTGTGTGCAGGGTCGCCAACCACACTGCCCAGAGCCACATCCAGCCTGGCCTTGAATGCCTCCAGGTTTGGGTCATCCACAACCTGCTTGGGCAGCCTGTTCCAGTGCATCACCACCCTCTGTGTGAAAAACTTCCTCCTAATATCCAACCTAAACCTCCCCTATGTGAGTTTAAAACCATTCCGAATGGTTGTTGCAGGTACAGGAGAGTGTTGTAACAAAAATGGGTGCCTTCGAGTGATGATGAGTTGATGGTTGGACTTGATGATCTTGGAGGCCTTTTCCAACTATAATGATTCTATGATTAGTGAATGACTTTTTTCCTTGGCTCGTACACCACCAAGGGTCAAGAGCATTTAAAGACCATCACACACAGATTTTTTGGAGGTGACATTTGTGTCACTTGTGTGTCTTCAGCACCAGTCTGAGATCATCCAGCACTTGTGTTGAAACATGTGGTGGAAAAGGAACCAGAATCATCCCTAACCAACCCTAAGAAGGAACAGCTCTTGGTTGTTGTGAAGTTGGTGGGTTTTTGGATGGAGCAGGTCTTGAGTGTTGTCAAGCTGATGGGTTTTGCTCTTGGAAGGTCAATTCTGTGGAAATGTTTCAGCTATGAGCCTTAGCACCTGCTCAGTCTGTCGTCTTTTCCTCCTCTTCCTTTTTCCATCTCTCGTGTCCATATATAACAACAAGAGTGATGAAAATTACTAATTAACTGCCTGTGAGAAAGCAAGGGAATGCCAGCTGCAAGCAAGTTACTGCTCCCTCCCCAGCCTCGCCGGGTAACCCTATCCCACCCCAATCTGCCTTTTAACCTCTTATTTTTCTCCAGCATCCCACAGGATTTTCCCAACCCGTGTGGGTGACGAGCTGCAGGGGGACAAAGTGGAGATGGCACACGGGTGGCAAAACAGACAGCAAACGGGGCAGAAAGAGAAACTTTAGCTGAAGGTTTATTCTTGGTGGGCAGGAGCTATCTTTACCCATGTTGGCTCAAGGCATCACTTGCATTTTTCAAGTCCTTGCAGAAACATCCAGCTTGGCATCCGACCCACGCCAAGCATGCCTGGCCCCATTGCTGCAGCTTCAGGAAGCTTCTCGCGCCGTTCACAGGTGCCTTTCCAATTTTAAGATTTGGTTTGAATGCATAGAATTGATGGAATTTGTAACTGAAATCTCCAGTCAGATGCAATTACCGTAAATTAAAAAAGCATCCAAGCCTGGCACGGATCACTGCTGGCTTGGAGGTTTGGGGATTGGGGCTCTTGAGGCCAGTGGGGAATCATGCGGTATTAAAAATGGATTTGATGCCTGACACCTCCCTTGGTAATTTTTGCTTTAATGATCTCATCCCAATCCTCTTGTTGATTTGCCACTTGGCTCATCTGGTTCTCTGGGTCTTGACCCTCCACCCCTGTCTGTCAATCTGCGGAGGCTGCTCAGGGTAATTAGTTGCAAGGCTGATGGAGAGCACAGAGTTACAGCTAGAGCCTGTTCCCTTCTTTTCCCTGGATCGTGTCCCTGCTCACCATCACTTTGCCTTTCTGCAGGTTTCTCCCCTAAATCAGAGTCCCCAGGCTTCTCAGCTTGCTTGCACATCTGCTCCATGTCCAGAGAGCTTCCAAGGTAAATCCTTGGAATTTTCTCCTTGATTTGGAGGATTAAATGCAGCTTATTGCTCTGTGTGAGCTTCCCCTGCTACACAGTGGATGAGTTTTGGCTTGTTCCGAGGCTTGCTGCTTGCTTCCTGGGCACCACCTTCTTCCTTCATAGCAAATAAACCCTAAAGATCAACTTCTAAATAATTTCTTGCAATATATGATTAATTGTGGTGGCCAGCTGGCAGCAGATCCCCCTTGCTCCATGTAGAAACAAGGACTTTCCAATCCCAAAACCATGGCACTGAGCACCAAGAAGCAGCTGTCCCAAAGCCATCTGTACCTGTAAGTCTCCACTTTTCTTGTTCTTTTCTCCCTGCTGCCCTAGGGAAAGAAATAGGGCTGGACAAGTCCAGGTACCTGATTAGCCACGCTTAATTAAGGTACCAGTATTCTGGAGTGAGCTCAATGGATCCAAAACAACCTCGACAGGACGTGCTTGTGCTCTGCTGGATTCTTATGGGTATGAGGATGGTGGATGTGGGCTGCCCATGTCTGGGATGTCCTCAATCTTCCCAGTTTGAGGTTCACTTCGTTAATAGGCCAAGATGGGAACCTTCTCTTTGTCAGTTCTTTCATCCTCTCCATGTTTTACTTCTCTACTCATTGTTTCTCTATCTGTTTTCCCTTCAAACTGTACCTATTCCTTTCGAGTTTTTTTGCTTCCTTTTCCCTTCCAGCTTCATTGTAATTACACCATTGTGCAGGGTTGTGTTGTTGAACTCGGCACGTTTCCAGAAATTGGTTGGTAGATAATTTGTCATAAAAACATGATATTGCAAGAGCCCACCCAGAAGTCCCAAGGGTGCTCCTGGTGTCTGGGTGCATCTTGGAAGCATCATTTTGGGATCATTTGGACCATTCTCGGGCCTCAGCCCAGCACCACCACCTCCAGGGTAATGAATTAACTCCATGTATATCTCCGCTCAAAAATCACCAAAAGCAAGAAGTGGCTTCAGTGGCTTCCAAAAGCTGGGAGCGGGCTGGGGTTAACTAACACCTAAAGCAAAGCAAAATGCTGAGCTGTATGTGGCCTGTTTTGTGGAGTTTTGTTTTTTACCTCCGTCTCTCTCCGCCTCTTTTTGATTCAGGGCTGCACACAAGGAGTGTGCAGCAGTGGAAACCGTGGTACGGTGGGGACCACACAGTCCCCTCTAGGGGGCACGATGCGCCTGCGTTTGCACTCTGATGAGATCCGTGCAATTTTAAAGACAGTTTTCCCATGCGAAACAGTGGTAGGGATGGAGAGAGTTACAAGAAGCAGAAAAATACGTGGTCAGCAGGAAAAGTGGGGTTTTGCCCTGAGTGATGCTCCGTTTTGACTTTTTTTTTTTTTTTTTTTGCTGGCTTTTGTTATTTTTGCTTAGATGTAAGATGTGGGGCTTGCAACAAAAGCTGTTCCACGATCTGTTTTTAATCAGTCCTGGAAGTTTAACAATCACCCAGCAAATAAACCAAATGTTGAAGCGCAGTGGTTTTAAGCAGCAGAAGGAAGAAGGACTCATTCTGAAAACTCAGCCAAGTCATGGATGCGGTGCAGTGGGAAATGGGGCCAATGTCACCTGCACAGGGGACCCTAAAAAGCTGTGGCTTTCCTCATTTTTGAGCTTCTTCACTGCTCTGAGCTGACGTTGTGTCTTTCTTTTACCATGAATGTAATTCAGCCATTCTGCCCCGAAAGCCAGTAGCATTAATACGCAGAGAAAATGACTCAACGTGCGGTAAAAACCTTTGAGTAAATCCTGTTTTCCAGCTCTCCTGTAATTACCTCTCGCCTCGCTGTGTCTGATTACTGCCTTAGAGATAGAGCTCGCCATGCTTTTGTGCTGTGTCTGGGATATTTTCTCTACAATGCTGATTTCTGCCCGGTTAATTGATTCCTAATACGCACGTGAGTCGATCAGTCGTTATTTGGTGGTGCTGGTTAAGTAAAGGCAGCACTCAGGTTTCCTGTAGGATCAGGGAGTCACACTTGTCACCCTCTGTCTGTTTGTTGCTTGCTGCATTAGGTGCTCCATCAAGCAGAGAGAGAAGACTGAGTTCCATCTCTGCATCCCAAGATCCATGTGGGATAAGGACTTAAAGAGAAGAGCAGGACAGTGAAGGGAAAGAATGTGCTGTTTAATGAAATGCACAGAACCAGGATGCCTATGCACCCTGCTCCTTAGGTCTGTAATTATGCAGCAGTAATGATACTGCTGGACACGGCCCCAGCCTTTGTTATCACCACGAACCCTTTGCTGAAGGGCTCTGGGAGTGGTGTGATGAACGGGAGGGACAACGAGAGGAGCAACGGGAGGACAGCTGGCTTCCTCTTTTCAAGGGCAAAATGTGGGATAAAAACAAAACACATAAACAAACAAACTTTCAGAAGTGTTATTTTACTAAGTGTGAAGGATCCGATTTGTATCGCATAAAATTCCTTCAGCAAAAATAACACTCCCTAAAATCTCCAGCCCCATTAAAAAACAGGCAAACCCCAAAGTCCTCGTTTCTCCATGAAGCATCCTTCGGCTGTATTTCTTTTATTTTTTATTCCTTCTATGCTCATTCACAAGGATTTTGTTCTGGAGGGGGGGAACAAGCTCCACTCTGTAACTCAGCTCGAGCCCAATGCCACCACCTCCTCCCTGCTGCATTCTTCCTGACTTTTTCTGCTGTTTCAGTTTTTTTTCCAGCTACTAATCGTTTTAGCAGATGGTGGGATAAAGCAGTGCTGGCCAGGAAATTACCTGTAAGCTGAGATCGACGTTGCTTTTATCTATCACAAAGCACTGCGACTTTTGTTTTTGGCATCTCTTGGCTTGTGTGAGGATGGCACAGTTATGGGAAGGATTCTTGGATGCTTTCCTGTGTTTCTCTATTATGGTATGAGGGTCTCCTAGGGGGAAGGACGGATGCCATAAGTGACCCAAAGTGATTTTTGGGATTGTCACGTTGCTCAAAGCCAGGTTGGATGACGTTTGTTTTATCTAATCCAGTGGATGGCAAAATGCCCATGGCAGGGATTGGGACTTTAACGACTCTTGTACCCAAGCATTCTGTGGGTCTATGGTCTCTAAGGTTTTTCCAACTCAAGCCATTCTGTGGTTCTATGATCTTTAAGGTCCCTCCCAACCCACGCTGGTCTGTGACTCTATGGCTCTATGATCTTTAAGTTTTTTTCTAACCCAAACTGTTCTATGACTCTTAGAATCAGTCATGGACTCATGGAATCAATCATAGAATCTACGATTCTGTGCTGCAAGGCAAAATTGGGTGCTCCCAAGTTGTTAGGACCCAAAGCTGTGTATTGAGGATGAGGATCCCATGGGAAGGGCTCTGGCTTAGGTCTCACAATGCTGCTCAGAGGAGTGTGCAGACCCTTTGGGATGTTCTTGGTCTGATCATGCTAGCGCAGGATTTTGCGGGATGCGCGGGATTTTGCTTCTCCCACGCCAAAAGGGAGAAAAAACTAAAGACTGAGCATTGCACAGAACAAATTCTTTCCCTTTTTTTTTAAAGATATCAACTAGGAATTTGTGCTTTGGGGTCGGGAGGCTCCTCTCTGTTCTCCCCAGAGCTGTCCCTGGGCTCGGCGGAGCGCGGCACAGCCGGTAAGTAAGATACTCGGCGGCTCACTACATTGCGAAGTAATGAAGTGGAAATGAACTCCCTGCCTGGAAAGGAGAGGGGGGGATTAGCTCCCGCCAGCAGCACTCGGCTGTGGAGATTGATGGGATGTGCTGACGTCGGGTACCAACCACGACCATCTCACTTTGGAGAGCAATTAATCTGCAGATTCGGTAATCTGTCATCTTCTCCCGCTCCCTAATAGGTGGCGGGAGCTCTTACCAGCAAATGGAAATTTGTTGGGGACTTTGAAAAGAGCTTCCACGCTGTGCTTTTGGCTGTCCATCCACGCTTTGTGCTGCTGAGAAATAGTCGTGGGGAGATGCAAAGGCATCTTCTGGCTCTGCAGAGCTCCCAGCACGGAGCTTTTGTCGTAGGACTGTGAGCAATACATCCAGGTGTGTTAATTCTGCAGTACTCTCCTTTCAATGGTGTCTAAATGTGTGCATGTAGGAACAAAATGCTGTTTGAATTTTGTGTTTTACTACTGATTCTTTAACTCTTGAGAGCTTGTACAGAGATATGTAGTGTTTAACTTTTTACTTCTTACGTTCCCTTTGGTCCTTTCGAGGTGGCCGAAGGGGCAATGCAATTATTCCCCAAAACAGTTCTAAAGATCTATAAACAACCGACTGAAATTAGGTCTTGGGACATTATATGCAAGATTCCCCTTCTTACCCTCACCCCGAAGCCAAATCCAACCAGGTTTCTCACTGCAAGGCTCTGTACCTTAGAACCGCAATCACAGTTGGAAATCTCTTTTCCTCCGTACACTCGCTGTGGCTCTTTGCAGGGCATTTTTCCAACCATTGATTTAAAAATATGCATTTAATCTGAAGGCAGGAGGCTTGGTGACTGCAAAAGTGATGGCTCAACTGTACCGTCGGTACTGGGCCAGGCTGCAGGGTGAGCAGAGAATGCATTAATCCGCTGCGCTGCTGTGACCTGAGGGGATGATTTAACAGCAAGCAGCATGCTGCTCCACTTAGGACAGTAGAAGAAATGTCAAAGCAGCTTGGAAAGGAAGAAAAAGGTTAGTTGGTTGCTTTTTCTCTTTTTTTTTTTTTTTTTTTCCTTCTGCTGTTGAACACTTTTGTCTGGTATAGGAAAAATCTATGTTTCTGTTCCTCCGTTTCTTTTAAGCAGAGGGAAAACACTTCTGGGAGAGTGAGGAGAGATGTTAAGAAATTTTTCTGAGGTCTCCTAAGGGAAGGACAAAATATTCTCTATGCTCTTCCCCGAGAGATGCAGGGAAAAGATGCAGTGGGATCTGAGAAGCTTTGTACATAATGTTCAGGTTGGGAAAGGCTTTAGAAAATATGGGGAATAGTTAAGGAGGAAGGGGAAAAATAGCAAAATTGGCCCAAAGTTGGCCTAAAAGGAAGGGAAGAAGTACCAAAGTTGCCACAAAAGTTGATGCAAATGTTCAAGTGTTACTTTTAGACGTGGGTGATAGCTCTGTAAGCAGTAGCTAAAGCAGAATTTTGAGACTTATTAATTATGTCTTCAATGGCATGTGATGTGTTAATGGCTTTAGGTGCCGTGAGATGTCCTCCGCGTGCTGAGACAGCACAGGAGCCTCAAATTTTGGGTAACTGTTGTGCAAAGTGCAGGAGGGGATTGATGTAGGGCAGAGGACTGTCAGTGTGGGATGAATGTGATATCAAGTGCATGATCCCAGGTTTAATTGCAGCTGCTTTTAATCTCCATCTCTGCTTGGCATGGGATAAAATGCCTTCAAACCTCATCCAGAGGTTTTCTTGCTTGGGTTTGCAGCAGAATTACTTCCCAAATCTAAGCATAGACCCAACTGAGCCACGTTTTGCAGTCAGAGCTCCAGCAGCAGCATGCAGAGAAGAGCATGGGACAGCATTTAGAACACGGGGACACCGCAGCCCTTAGCTCCAAATCTGGAGGCACAAGTGGCACGCCACGTTAATGCCTCCCCATTTAACCCCTCCCAGCAGACGAGGATGCCTGACTGTATTAATAGCCATACAGTTAGTGAATTCACACGGCTGTACCGAAACCCGATGCTGACTGTTTTCACACACGTCACCCTGCAGATGAACGGAATTACTTTGTAAGCTTGAAAACACAGCGCCGTTTCCAGGGTTGGGAGCAAAAAACTGCAGCTCCTTTGTTTACATCCTGCCCACATTAATCGCTGCTCCTCTGCTTTCAGCCCATGCATGAAACGAGGGTTAAATTGGGGTGAGATTATATTGTGCTTAAGCTTGCTGGAAGGGGAGTCCTGGGGGTGACGTTAGTGATCTCCTCTGTTGGCTTCCCACTGTGGCTTTGTCCAGCCTCAGTTTCCCCATCTAATCAGCGTCTTCCAGCCCTTGCAGCCCTGTTTTCTTCTGCCTGCAATGAAAGCAGCTTCTCTGCTTTGAAGACTCTTACTACCACTGCTTGCTCAATGTTGGCACCTATGTAGAGGTGAGGAAGCAGCAATTCCTAATCATCCTCCTTCATTTGCCCCAGGATGCCCTACTGAGAAATGTGTCCTCCTTTCAGGATGGCCCTATACAGATGTTCTGTTTTATCCTTTTGAGGCAGTGCAGTTTTCTGCAGAGGGATGGAGCCCCGAGGAACAAGTCCATTTTGGAGATGGAAGTATCAAGTGGCTGGAAAAGCTCTTTCAGTGTAGCAGATAGGTGGATTCATACCACCATGTTGCCTGTAGGTTCCTACAGTGCAACCATTCCATTCCATGGCTTACTGAGCTTTTCTGACTGCTTCAAACCTCCTTAAGCTGCATTCTGTGCTTTGCAGACCCTCTGTGCCAGCCCTTGCTCAGTGTAGGCATAAATGAGTAGGTGAGGAAGTAGCAACCCCTTCTTCCTAATCATCCCCTATGAAGTGCCCCTAGAAGTTCCTTCTCCATTCAGGATAACCCTATAGAGATGTCCTGTTTCCTCTTCTTGAGGAAATGCAGTTTTCTGCAGAGAAATGAAGCCCTAAGGAACAAGACCATGTTGGAAGTATCTTAGAAAAGCTCTTTTAGGATTGCAGACTGGTGAGTTGACACCTCCATGTTGCCTATGGGGTCCTGCAATGCAGCCATCCCGTCCCATCCCGTCCCATCCCGTCCCATCCCGTCCCATCCCATAGCTTGCTGAGCATTTCTGGCTGCTTCAAACCTATTCAAGCCACAGAATTGTGGAATGGCTTGGGTTAGATTGGACCTTCAAAATCATAGAACCATAGAATGGCTTCAGGTAAATGGACCTTAAAGATAGAGGCAATGAATGATAGAATAGCTTGGGTTGAATTGAATCTTCAAGATCATTTCGTTCCAACCCTCAAATCCATGGGGTTCTCCAGCATCGAGGGCACTGTAAGCATTTCTGCTGTATTGCTGATCTGTGATGGAAGGCCAAGTTCTGCTGTTTTTGTTGCTCACTTTGCATTACCATGTGCCCCACTCCTCAGTATAGAAATAAATACACTGGAAGTATAAAGCTCTTGTCAGTATTTCCATTGCTTTGGTGCAAATTACCGAACCCTGCATTAATGATTGCTTCCCAGGTTGTGATAAATTTCCACGTAGCTAAATATTGATATTCCACTTCAGCTTTATTGATAGGCATCCTCCTGGGCTGCCATATTGTTCCAGCTTTTATGAATATGAAAAATCAAAGGCGGTTTATTATTTTAAATAGCTTTGAGCTCGCTTGTATTGTTTTACATCTGAAACCACTTGCATTAATCAGAAGGGGAGGTTTGGGTTTTATTACCCTGTCAGCCATGAGCTTTTGGTATGTGACATTATGATACTGAGATAACTGATGGAGCTATGAGGGATGCAGGCATCGCAATTAAATGAAGTTTTCCAGCTCTGAACAGGGCACAGATGCCTTTACCCACCTCAGAGCAGCTCTGACGACAATTCAGTATCCCATAGGTACCATTTTGTGTCATCTTCCCCTGTAATCCTGCTGGAGGGGCTGGCAGCTCCCTGGATGCAGGAGAACCTGCTGCTTTTGCTCCTTGGGTTTCTCTTCCCTGCAGCCTCCAGGCTTCTTGCTAAAGCAACTGGTGATCCTGCAGGCACTCAGCACCTTCCCTTGTGATATTTCAGCCAGAAGTAAGGGAGAAAAGAATAGAACTAAAGAGGCAGAGGATAAGAAGAGGAATTTGCCTTCTGTTTCTGGGAGCCATAACCCTGTAGGATACTTCCCTGAAGAGTCAGGCGACGTCTGGGGACCTCTCTGCCACATCTGGGACTTGCACAGGTACATCAAGAAGAGAAAATCATCCCTGAGAAGCAGCTTTGAAAGGTTTTGCTGAGCTTGTAGGAAGATTTCACTTAATTGATTTCTGCTCTTATTCTCAACTACATTTATCCCCCTCCGGAAGGCTGGGTTTGTGGTCTGGATCTGTCAGAATGGGGACAGCACACCCAAGTTCCCAGAGAGGAACACTCAGCAGGAGCCTGTCATCCAAATACCATAGGACAGCACTGTTGTTCCCACTTTCTTTTGAGTTTTTTTCCCAAAATGCAGCCCCTTCTAACCTCAATCAGGAATTTTGCTTTGATTGAAGATCAAAACCACCTGGCTGTAGGCTTTTCCTTATGGTAGAGTAAAAGGCAGAGCCTGCGCTGGTGAATTTTGGCTGGTAGGTAAAGTGGTCAGATCCTTATGTCCATCTGTGATCAGGGAACCAAGGAAGTTTTTTGGGTGAGCTTGTGTTATTTTCTGCCTTGAACGCAGTAGTGGTAGAGCTCATAGAAGTGTAGAATCACTAAGGTTGTCAAGTCCAACCATTGGCCCATCGCCACCATGCCCACTCCTAGAATCATAGAATTGTTAAGGTTGGAAAAAACCTCTTAAGATCATCAAGTCCAACAGTCAACCCATTACTACCATGCAGGTGACTGTTTTTTTTTCTTGATCTGAACTCTGGTGCACCTCTTCCCAACTGCAGTGGCTATTCCTCAAACTCCTTTTTGCAATGAGGAGTTGTAATTCTCAACTTTTCTTTCTGTGGTTAATTGTTACAATTGCTTTGGTAATTTGGCCTCTGTAAAAGGACTGGGAAGATGCATTGGCTAGGTTTTATCACACGACCTGCTTTTGCTAAAGAAGTTAATTTTTGCTGAAGGCTTCTACTGAACTGCTGAGTCAAGACAACAGCTTGGTGGGTAACATCTTCCCTGCTACCTTCTGTTCAGACCCTGGAGTCTCATTTGCTTGGGAAGAGGAGAAACATTTATTGGAAGGCAGCTGATGCTAAAGGAGCCCTCAAGGAGATGACAGATTTCTAGCCTGTGAGTTTGACCCTATATCTGAGCACAACTTACCCCAAAGATGAGGATGGTTGTGGGGCTGCCAAAATTGGAGTGCCTGGTTTGGGCTCCACTGTGCCCTATGTAGTTGTGGCTTCTCCATGGATCTCAGAGCTGCTCGGTGCTTTCCTCCTGAAAGTGACAGCATCTCAGTGCTGTTGGTCAGCTGCTTTTAGCTTAAATTTTCAAGCAGGGCCGTGGTCAAAAGGTTATGCTACTCCACTAAGCGCACACAGCAAGGCTGCACGGGGGAAGCACGCGAGGCTGACACGAAAATAGTTCTGCATCAGCCCGAAATCATTAATGCCCGTTGCCCGCAGAGACTAATTAAGGAGAACTGCAGCTGTTTTGGGAAGCAGTTTGTGGGGATTACACAGCGAGCTCATGCTGGAGGAGCTCTTGGAGTGTGAAACATTAGGTACTGCGTGTGCAAGTGCTGCACCCCGAATTGCTTTGGGGGACACAGGGGGTATGGGGCAGAGTTTCCTGAATGGTTTGCTGGGAAACAGTTGTTTTTTATGCAAAGAAGTGGTAAGAGGTGAGAGCCTAGCTTAGGCTAATAGGATTT
Source organism: Tetrao urogallus (assembly GCF_951394365.1). Taxonomy (NCBI): domain Eukaryota; kingdom Metazoa; phylum Chordata; class Aves; order Galliformes; family Phasianidae; genus Tetrao; species Tetrao urogallus. Next base: position 975,014 of record NC_136815.1, read on the forward strand.
CCCATTCCTTCCCCAAAAAGCTGCTGGCTTTTCCTCATGCAGTTCAGAGTATTATTTCTCCATTGTCTGTAAAAAGCCCTTGGAAAAGGCTAATGTTGACTACTGTGTTTGGTTATCTGCCTATATATGTGCCAAAATATATGTGTGCTCAAAGCAGAAGGCAAACAGAATCCATCTGAGCTGCCGTGTCTGCAACCTCGTGCTGGATGCAATCCTCAGCAGGGCTCTGACCTCGTGTTTCATTCCAAGGGAGGTCAAACCGCTGATATTACCTCTCTTAAAAAGCAAAGAAATGTTACAAGCAAGCTCCCTGGGATCCCAGTGTTAAGAGCACTCAGTGCTTGGTACTTGAGGACCAGGCTTATTAAAGCTGCCTGGATAATCAGAGGAGTTTCTAATTTCAGTCACTTTATTTTAGAGCTGTTGTAATGTGAGTGCCCTGCAGATCCCTTAGGCGTGCTTTCCAAACCATCTGTGCCCCAGCTTCAGGCTGTTGCTTGCCTTCTTGGTGGCTTTCTTGACATCCCTTGCAAGCATCCTTGGTATCGATGGCGCTTGTGGCACCTGAGGCTTTGCTGAGCCTGAAATGGCCCTGTTGTTTCGTGGCCATCATTGTGTGGCCATCACTGCACTACCATTGTTGCATGACTGTCATTGCATGGCCATCTTTGCCTGGCCAACGTTGCATGGCCATCATTCCTCCATCCCTGCACAGAGCTCAGCTTGCAAGAATTGGTCTGGGTCTCATTGCAGAGAATGCTCAACAGACTTTACAACAGCAGGTTGGCTTTTGGGAAGTGTCTGTTGGGAACTTTTCTATCTTATCGTGCTTCATTTAAAAGGTATTGTACAAGATTTGCAACATAGTCTAGGTTTTATTTAGTAGGGTGGTTGAATTGGATGATCCAACCCCTACAGTTCTGTGATTCACTGATTTCCTTTATCTCAAGCCCTCCTATCAGCTTATGCATCTTGCCTTGTTTTGTGGTGGTTTTTTTTTGTATCGTGAGGACATAGAAGGGTAACATTTGGTTCTCTAAGACCATGGGTCGCATTGAGCTACTGGAAAAGGAATTACAAGAACACTTTGCAAACCTTGGTAAGTATTTCTCCATGCTCCTGGACCTACCTGAAAACTTTTATTCTTGATTTTAAACCCTTGCAAAGCAACACGCAGTCTGTCGTAAGGGATTAGATTGTAAAGCCCATATATTTGGCCTTGTGCCTGAGCAATAGGCAACGCATGGCGCTTCTGGTCAGGCTCTGAGCTCAGTGTCCTCGTGGCACGCGTAGAATCCCTCCAGCACTCAGTGATTACAGTTTTATGGTTTGCACGTGGGATTTGCTGGGAACTCCTAGTTCCTTTTTATAGGGCCGCTATTCCTGGGGGATTTCTTTCAGGGGATTTCTGACCTTTGCACAAGAAGCCATCGTGTCATGGAGCGTCACAGAAATTGAACAGAAAAGCTTAAGTGACTTGGTTGGTCATTCTGGTTAAAATTTAGGTATTTTCTGGCAAGTGTTGTTCATGTTAGGACAGTGTTGGGTTTTTGCTGGGTGCTAGAACTCTTCTAAACGATGTGTTTTGATGCAGTGTCCTCTTTGTGCTCACCTCACATCTTCGTGTCTTCAGAGCAGGTGCAAAAGCCCTGAGACCCCTATGAGATTGCTCTTGCATTCCCTCAGATTGCCTTACATTGCTGATAGCCTTTTGCAGAACAGTTTTATGACAGAGCAGGGGGGTTGGGGATGCAGACTTGGGTATTAAAGTGATGGGACTGGTGATAATCCTACAGCACTACAGAGGACAACATAGAAAGAAAGCACGAAGAAGATTATGCAAATAAGAGGTAACCTAAGTAATGGAGTATTTTATTAACTAATAATACTCAGCACTAATAGTCTTTATGAGACTGTGCAATCATTAATTAAGCTGCTTCCACCTGTGAGAGAGGTATGGAGGAGTATGCTGGGTTATGCACGGCAGAGAGGCAATGAAGCTGCACTCTCCTTGTGCAAGATTCCCAAAGCTTTGTCTGTTGTTGGGCACTGGGGAGTGCTGAGGTTTGGGGTTGGGCTGTTTGCAAACATCTGCACAAAAAAAAACCCCATGCAGTGCATTGCCTTCTGGTTTTTAATCCAAAGTAGGGCTACTGGTATAGGTGGATATTGATGTATTGTTTGAAGGTGAGCTTTCACTGTGATCATAGATCATATGGTTTTGTTCTCAATTATAATAATAATTAAAGAAACTCGTTCTTTGTACCCAAAGTGATAGTGAAGACTTAGAAGCTTGCTTGAGAAGTGGAATAAGGAAAGAATTTAAAGATTTTGGAGGAGATCTCATGCTGGAAATGTGTGGGTTTGTCCATATGGCGTTCCCATTAAATCTCTCTGGAAATGAAAGACTTATGGGAAGTAATTGATATCGCAATGAAGTCTTATAGCTGCTGTTTAAATCTTGTGTGTTTATTTGTTCTTCTGGTTTATCAACAAGTGTGACAGGGCTGTGCTGCTTATAAGACCATGGCAGTGCCAGGAGGGGTTAGGGGAGCTCTGTAAGTGCCTTGGCCAAAGTGGAGAGAGGACCTGAGTGGGGTACAGTTCTCATAGTGTGCAAATACTGCGTGATACTGCAGCAGTACATCTTCCACAGCATCCTTCTGCAACAGCCCAATGGGCTGCCCCAAAGGGCTGGAACCTTCATCCTTGTCTTCATAGCGTTCAATGATTTCGTGACATGGCTTTCACCAAAAGGTTTGGATAGCAGGAAACCCAAAATAACTGTGCTAGGAACTAGGACAGTTGTTTTTGCTGGAAAGAACAGCTTGGTAATAGTAGGAGGCTGGTCTGGGAATGTGGCAGGCGACACTCCTGCCACGGTGTCAGGTTGTCGTTTGATAGTATTTGCTTTTGCAGCCAAGTTTCTCTTCTGTGTTTTTGGATGAATAGGGTGTTAGAAGTTGGAGGGTTGAATTTTCAAAAGCACAGCTGTAGGGTTTTTGCTCACATATATGTCTCAAGCTCTTTTGGAAAGTGTAGCACTACTCATTGATGGGTTGACATTGAATGTAGATTTTTCTGGCTTCCATCTGTAGTGTTGTACTGGACAGTCCTAAACAAGGCAGGCAGATTGTACACAGAGTTATGCTCGTAGATATGAGAGTGCAGCTTGGTGGTAGCTGTATCTTGATGATGGAATGCAAACAGAGTGCAGCATCTCAGCATCTCACGTACCTCTATGCCTGCTGCCATGCAGAACCATTTTCCTGCAGCTCTAGAGTGAGGAGAGATGTCCCTGCTCCAGATTGCACTGTGGAGTCTCTTCTATTCCAAAAGGCCTCTGAGAGTTGGTCTTGCTAGTTGAGTATGGCTTGGGAATTACCATCCTCTTGTAAACAGTTAACAGAAGAAGAGGTATAAAACCAGTATTTAACGATGGAATGGAGACCTGATGATTTTATTTATGATTCTTGCCACTTTTTCTTGTTGACGCTGTTAACTGTGGTATTTCTGTCCCTGCTTCAGTTTCTTTTCCTGGATCGAATGATCATGGTGCAGGGAAGTCGACACCTTGTGCTTCTCTCCCTGTGACCTTTCCCTAAGTGCAGTAATGAAATAGCAAGGAAAGAAGGACTTTAAAAGAAAATTCCTCTAACCTATATGATCTTATTTTATTGATTAAACCAATGCTAAGAGCAACTATTTGTCCTCTCCCTATAAAATGGGTCAGTAATTCTTGACCTGTTTTCCCTCTACAGGAAAGTGCTAGTAATGCAGCAAGAGAAAAGAGAAAATCATTTCAGAGGCATCACTTCCTTTTGTAAAGCTTTCTTTTTTTTTTTTTGTTTGAAATAATTTGTAGCATTTTTTTCCTAGACATGGTGGATTTGAGTACTTAGGGCACTTTGGGACAGAGCAATCACTAGGATTATCCTGGTTAATTTAAGTGCAGGGTGGTGAAGGGTCTGGAGCACAAGTCTTATGAGCAGCAGCTGAGGGAACTGGGCTTGTTCAGTCTGGAGAAGAGGAAGCTCAGAGGAGACCTTATTTCTGCAACTGCCTGGAAGGAAGGTGGAAGCCTCTTCTCCCAGGTAACAGCAATAGAACAAGACATAGTGGCCTTAAGTTGCATCAGAGGAGGTTCAAGTTGGATATTAGGAAAGATTTCTTCTCCAAAAAAGTGGTCAAGCATTGGAACAGGCTGCCGGGAGAAGTAGTAGAGTCCCTGTCCATGGAAATGTTCAAGAAATATGTAAATATGGCACTGATGGACATGGTTACTGGGCATGGTAGGGAAGGGTTGGAGTTGGGCTTGATGATCTTGGAGATCTTTTCCAACCTTAATGATTTTATAATTCTGTGCTGAACTACCTCTGGGACAGACAGAGAGACTGATTCAGACCTGTGGGAATTTTCTGGAGGATGCCCATTTGGTTTTAGCAGGTTTAGTCTTCACCCATCTCCCTGGGATTGAGCAGAGGAAAGTTTTGCTCCGTGTACTGTGAAACACTGGATTTTGTTTGGTGCAGGGTGCAGTAACATCCCACTGAGAAGCAGCAATTATGCCTGTGGTCGTGGTTGTGTTTGATGTTCCTCTCTTGCTTTTGGGAAAAATTCAGTGCTGTCCAAAGCTGCCTGGGCTCCTTGCATGTCATCCTTCAGTCTCAAGAAACAGCAGGAGGAGAACCTTTTCTTGCTTGTAAAGACGAGATGGGGCTGGGTATGGCTTCTTGGCCATTGTGGGATGACATCGCACTCAAGGACGAGGTTGGTGTGGCTTCTTGCATGGCTGAGAGCTCGGTCCCATGGCCTCACATGATACTTTGGGAACTACCACCTTGCTGTGACTTCAGCAGGTATTATTAGAAGTGATGTGGTCACACTTAAGCCACAGCAACATTGCGTGGCATTTGAGTCCTATCAACTGTAAAATTATCCCCCATAGAGAGAGAGGGGAAGCGTGATTGTACTGGTGGTGAAAGGGGACCCGGAGCTGGTGGTGGTTTTGACTCTTGGTTTGGAATGAGAGGTTCCATGGGCATTATGTTGTTAACCAGCTTGGTGCATGGAGTTGTGTTGCCTCGCCCTTGGAGGACTTATTTGTAGGTGGGAAGGAATAGTAATAGTAGTTGTTTCTAAGTCCAAAATATGTATTTGGCTTAATAACAAGCACGAGTACAAGCCCTTTTCCCTGAGAGTACAGAAAACCGCTGTAGTGCTGTCAGTAAAAAGATTACCTGACAGCCTTGGAAGGAAAATGAAAATTTATCAAATATTACCACCCCTGTCTAGAATGGCTTGTCAAACTAGAGGCAGAAGTGAGATTTCTTGTTCTTCTTTTCCTCTCCCACGCTGACATCCCTGGGTGATCCCAAGGACGATGCAAGGGGAGCGTTCTACTCCTATCACTCCTGGTTTAGAAAGTCAGGTGTTTATTGGAGGCAGAATCCAGGCACTGCTGTTGGTTTTTAGGCGCAGGATGAGATGCTGTTTCCTTCAACGTGTGCAGTTGGAAAAGATGGAGTGAGTGTGTTGGTCAGCAGGGGTTGAAGCATGAACATAAAACACTCACCAACTGGTAAAGGTGGGGTTATTGGTACATTGGTTATAACAGTGCTTGTTTTCCACCGTAAATGGGAACTTTCTGTCTTCATTTTGATAGTTTGGTTCCTCCTTCATTGGCAGCCTTGGATGAGGTGAATGCATGATTTGAGATCATCCAGCTCCTTGGTTTGAGCTTACCTTGTTGTTGGCTTTATCATTGATGTCAGCAGCCAAAAAGCTACCACCAACAAAGCTTTTTTGTCCCTTTCCTAAGTGGGCAGCATGAGGTCATTTTGCTGCCTTTATGCTAACAAATTGTGTCTGTAAAGGTGTTGTGTTAAAAGTGTATGGATCTCACATGGTTTGATGTTTATTTCACATTTCCTGATGAGAAATGGCTCTCTGGTGCCACTCAGGTAGCCAGTGGAAATTTATTTCTCATTATCCTCTATTATATTTTCAGTGCAACAAATGTAGATGACTGTAAGCCCCATGTGAACTTCAACCAAGCAAAGATCTGGTTGTGATGTTTCTTTAATTTAAGGAAACTCTTCCCTTCCCAAAGGCGGCCATTTCTCGAGATCAAAATGAGAAGATTTCACTTCTGGCTCAAGAGTGATAGTTTTGGCTCTTTGGATCCCACTTAGGACCCTATGGAATTAGTTGGGTACAGACTTGGGTACCCTTTGGTGCCTTCTAGTCCCACATTGAGTGTCCAGAGCTGCCCCAATGTAACATTGGTGTTTTTTTTTTTATTTCTCTAGTGCAATTGAAGCTATGGTCTTTGCGAAGGTAGATGAAATGGATGTGTGTCAAACTCTCCCATTTGTATCACCCAAATGGGCAATACAAGGAAAAAGCCACTAATGCACTAATGCTTGTGTATAGCTTAGGCTGTGAAAATGTTTATGTATAGTAACATAGTACCTCTTCTGCACCCCAAGTTTTCCTTGGTACAGTTGAATGCCTCTTTGGCTCCGGTATCCTTTCCTTTATGCCTATTTGCCTAGCTCAGAAGCGGCCTCCCAACACCCTCATACTATGATTACTTTCCTTTATACTGTTGGGAACTCAGGATATAAACCCAAAAAATGAGAGTTTATGCTGGACTGTATGCTTCTGCTCTGGGAGAAGATTTTCTGACCTTGCCTGCTGTTCTGCAGTTTCCAAATACCACTACATGAGCTTTTCCATCCAAGAATGTGCTCCCACACCATTGCCCTGGTGTCAAATGCTTCTTGGCATGATCATAGAATTATAGAGTGGCTTGGGTTGGAAGGGACCTCAAGAATCATGACGCTCCAACCCCCCTGCTGCAGGCAGGGCTGCCAACCTCCATATCTAATACTTGACTTAAAACATGATCTATGTATTGTTCCTCCTGTGTGCAAATGAGAATAGGGGGATTGGTTTTCCCAATGGTGGGAGTTATGTGAAACTTCCTCAAGTCCTCAGAGCATGGTGAGGCACTGGAGGAGGTTGCCCAAAGCTGTGAATGCCCCATCCCTGAAGGTGCTCATGGCTCATTCAGATAGGGTTTGGGCAACCTGATCTAATGGGTGGCAACCAGCCCATGGCATGGAGGTTGGAGCTAGATAATCTTTAAGGACCCTTCCAACCTAAGCCATTCTGTGATTCTTGAAGGCAAAGAGCAGGGATAGCAAAGGCATCTCAGTGAAGGCAAACACTTTTCCCTTCTTCTTTCCCATCTATTTTAGGCTTTGTAGAGCAATGGATAAAAGGGGGGAAAAAACCCACCCACAATAATCTATAGCAACTGTCACCCAGCAAACTACTCCCATTTCATACAGATAGGTTAGGTGTCAGCACGCGATCGATGGCTCTCGTACCATAATTATAAAAACTAGCGGGTTGTGTTGCTTGAGTGAGTTTAAGAAGAGTAGGGTCTCAATCTTTCCTCTAATAGGGCTTTGACAGTCCACAGCGCAGAGGCTTCGTCTTAGTCTGACAGTGTTGTCATTAAACACCAGGTAGTGTGGAACAACAGAGAACACGGATTCGGAGCGTGAGGGAACATGCAGCTTTGACAGGAGTGATTTGTCATTGCGGAGCTGCCCAAACTCCTCAGACTGCAATACGGACGGCTGCTTAAAGTGACTTATTGCTCCTGTCTGTGGCTGCAGTTGTGATTTGATAATCGGTAAATGTTTGTCAAAGATGAATTCCCTCCCTGATTCAGTGCTGTGCTGCTGGAAAAGCAAATGAAAAGCGGTGCATGGTGGAAACGTATCCGAGGGATTAAAGAGGAGAAAGATGACGAAAACAACAGGTTTCCCAGCTCACTTGTCCTCCTTGCTTTGGGGACATGAACCTGAGAGCCTCAGGATGAGAGTGCTGCATTGATATGGGGGCAGTGGGGCCATGGCTTGCCTTAGTAGGATTTGCCATCGGCACAGTGCTAGTGGACCAGGATGAGTACATCCATTGTAAGGACTTTTTTGGTCACATTTCAGAACTGCAGGTTGTATTTACAGGATTGATCTCAAAGTACTGCGGAGTATTTGATAATGTTGATTGCGTGCTGCCTTATTTAACCATCTCTGTTCTCTGCCATTTGCTGTCCTGGAGCTTTCAACAGTAATTCTTTCATAAAATTACAGAATCATTAAGGTTAGAAAAGGCCACTAAGATCATCAAGTCTAGCCACCGACTCATCACCACTATGCACACTAAAATCTTTGTTTTCCGTACCAATTTTCTTTAGATCACTGTGGTCCTCCTTGGGGTTTAGCCAGTGTTTAGCCAGGTCTCTCTGCAGGTATTTTCCTTGGCAAATACATGTACATGTACTCGGTGGTGGCAACCTGAAGCCCAAATCTCTTGCTTCTTAGTTGCATGGGATCAGAGCCCATTTGTGGAATTATAGAACTGTTTGAGTTAGAAGGGGCACTTAAATTCATTTAGTCCAATTCCCTTGCATTGAACAGGGTGACCCACAGCTTGATTGGGTGCTCAGAGCCCAATGCAGACTGACCTTGAATGTCTCCAGGGATGGGGCACCCATCACCTCTCTGGGTAGCCTGTTCATCACTTATAGTATCTATAAGTTTAGGAAGGAGAATTAAAAGGAGCTTAACAAACCTGCCTGCAAAGTTTTCTTCAGCTCTTATGGACTTTACCCAAGTTTCTCTGTTGATGCTGGAGTTGGGTCAGGTTTTTTTTAAGTGGATAGTTAGGAAGAGTATAAAAAGGGGGGAAAGAAGGCCGGCCTTTGCATTCATAAGGCTTTGAGGGTGGGGGAATTCCTGTGGAATTCAAATGTCCCATCATTAAATTAAAAATAAAATACATTAAGTCAGTCCTAAAGCATGAATGCAAATGGGTTTGCAGAGCGACCTCTGTGCGCACCCCTCCCGTGCCTCGGCGTTAACACAGGATCCATGAACCCATTTGATTATAGCCGGGGTTCTTCTAGTGTTTGAAGTGCTGAAAACGATCAAGAGCAGGAAAAGTGGAGTGATTTATTAGACTCATAAAAATTCATACTTTGTTATTCCAGTCATCTTCCATCTGAAGCTTGTTAGAACGAGAACCCCTGGCAGCTCCCGCCGTGAGGCTGGGGGGAGGAGGGCATTTATCAGCCTTCCTCCCGCCTCGCCTGCCATCCTGCTCTCATTTAGAGAAATGGACCCGGCTCCTGGAAACACATTAATAATCATTCGCTGAAGGAAGGTAGAGGGGGGAAAAAAAAAAAATCCCTCTTTTGTTATAATAATAAGGGTTGTGTTTGAACGAGGCCCAATGCTCCAGAGAGCCACTGAGAGCCACTCTTTAACGGGGGTTGTATCAGGGAAAAGTGCATTTGTAGTGTACTAAGTGTGACCACCTCTTAGTGGGTGGATAACGCAGCCTCTTCATCGTTAGCAGGCTCATCAACTCCCTAAGCATTGGAAGGGAGCTGTACTAGTGATGGGAATGGAACAGAGCTGGATACCAGTGCATGGACCCCTGTGCTGGCTTTGGGATTGCACATCTCCACAGCTTATGGGAACGTAAACAATTGGTGAGATGTCTTCCTGTCCTCAGCAGGACCTCCTGTCTCCACTGATCATAGAATCATATGATGGGTTGTGTTGGGAAGGAACTTAAAGATATCCAATTCCAACTCCTCTGCCGTGGGCAGGTTGGACACACTCTGATATTAAAGTTGTATGCATCCTGTAGAACTGGGTCCAGGATGCTCCATTATTCTTCCCAGCTCGCCAGTCTTCAGCTACTTGTATGCCATCCCTGAACTCTTAGAGAAGCTAAATCTTGTGTAAGTAATGAAAGCAACTTGTGGCTGACACTTGGGAGTATATATGTTGTCAAAACAGAAATATATAAATATATGGCCTCAAATTGAGCCAGAGGAGGTTTAGACTGGATATTAGGAAAAATTTCTGCTCCAAAAGAGTGGTCAGGCATTGGAACAGCCTGCCCAGAGGGGTGGTAGAGTCACTGTCGCTGGAGGAAACTTGGAGATGTGGCACATGGGGACATGGTTTAGTGGGCATGGTGGAGATGGGTTGGGGTTAGACTCGATGATCTTTTCCAGCCTTCATGATTCTATGATTCTGTGATTAAATTCAGCCGGTTATTGCCTCCAAATGCTGTCTGCTGCAGGAACTCCAGGGTCAAGGGGGAAGACGAGTAAGTGGCAAGTTTTGCTTAGAGAAGGAGAAGTTTGTCTTGCTGCTGAAGCCACTTAGGTGGCCATATTTAATGCGAGACAAATTTTGAATAGCTGCTTGTGTTACAAGAACAAATAACTCATCTGTGTGTGTCTGCAGAGCATTAGGAATCCATCCCTGTAAGGGATGTGAAGTCTGCAAGCATTTTCCTGCTGGATGGAGGAAGGGGAGTGCTGGCTGTGATGTATAACGTGCTGACGGTCGGTGCATAATGGGATACCAATCATCAGTTAAGATCTCCATGTATTAAATCACTGTTAGCCTTTCCAGGACCGAGAGACATACATCATGAATCTTCAGCACTGTGTGCAAGATTTAAATGCCTAATTTAGTGTGTTAAAAACTGAAAGTCCCCAGCAGTGCTGTTCAGGGGATTTGGTACTTGAAGTCAAGAGGATTTTCTGTTGTTTCTAAAGCAAAAAGTCTCTTGCTTGTCTGCTCCAAAAGCAGTGCCAAGGATGTGATTGGTGCATTTCTGCATTTGTATTTGGATATGTTGACCCTAAGCACCTTTGATCTGAAAGTGGAAGGTGAGATGAATAAAAACCCCAAAGAAACCGCATCCCATAAACAGTCTTAATGGCTTGGAACTGCATTGGGGAGGGTCAGACTGGATATCAGAAAAGGTTCTTTGCCTTTCTGCGTGGTTGAATGTGAAACAGACTGCTCAGGGCAGTGGTCATGGACCCAAGCTTCTGGAATTCAACTGTTTGGACAACGCTTTTAAGGTAAGGGTTTGGGTTTGAGTAGTTTTGTATGGGGCAAGGATTGGACTCAGTCCTTCTCTGACCCTTCCAAACTCAGATGTGATTCTGTGATTCTTTATAGATTCCTCTATAGGCAGCATCTCAGCCTTGGATGGAAACAGGGAATGCCTGCATCCAAGTGGGAACATATGTGGAAAGGAAGAAATGCTCCCGCATGTGGCAACACATCTATAAAAGTTTCCTTTTTATTTTTTTTCCCCCTAATTCCTTGTAAAACACGAGGGGCTGTTGCAGGAACCTTGCAGAAATACCCGTAGTGTAGCAGTCACAGTTCTGGCAGCAGACAAATTTGAAGTGACGCTCCTGTGGGCAGACGCCTGCATCATGCCGCGCGCACAGATAGATGAATGGGCACAGGAGGCTGCAGAGGAGCTCGGATGGATTAAACAGATGGGTGGATTGCTCAGAAAGATGGATAGATAGAACTGGGAGACAGATGAACTAAATCGCTGCGCTTCTGACTTTCTCGGTGCGAGTGTTCCTACAGGGTAAAATTTAAGTTCATGAAGAATGGTTGGAGGGGTTAGCAGTGGATGAGAGCAGTGCTTTCGCTGAGAATTGCTTTCTTACAGCTCTGTCTTTTTGGTACTGGTCTGTTCAGATCTGCAAACTTGAGCACCTCTTTCCTGAGCGTGACCCTAAACCCGTCCAGTTGTGTGATTGAAAATCTGTGGAATCATTTGAGTTGGAAATGGCCTTCAAAGTTCATCCAACCTCCAGCCTGGCTGTTGTCTTCTCTGCATTTTGGCCTTTGGACATTTTTCACCATGAAATACCTCTCACCATGAACGCACAGTGAAATCTTTTCCCTTAGTTTTTGTGCCAATGGAATGCTGCAATCCTGTTCCATCCTATCAAGAAGCATCCCCAGTGTTTACAGCTTTGCATGATGTTGTTTCCTTGTCTTGAACTTATTCTGTATAAACCACAGGAAGAGATGGGGAGAGTGCTGGTGCTTAGCCTGCGTGGGGAGGTCATGCTCTGCCCTGTATCCTGGTGATGGGATGAACGATAGTGGAACAGGTTGCCAAACGAGATTGTGGATGCCTCCTCCCTGAAAGCATTCAAGGCCAGGCTGGATGGGGCTTTGAACTACCTGGTCTAGTGGAAGGTGTCCTTGCCTATAGCTGGATGATGACTAGATGATCTTTGAGGTCTCTTCCAACCCAAACCCAAATGATTCTATGATTTAGTGGACATGGTGGGGATGGTTTGACTTTTAGTCTTCATGATCCACACTTGTCAAAATGTGTGGAGAAGACATTGAAGAAATTAGAATGATGTAGGAATTTCTTTGTGTTTGATCCCACTGAAGGGATATTTCAGAAGAATTCAGTAAATTTTAGTTCTGTAGAAGCAGTTGGAGAGGGCAACTGTGTCACAAAGATGAGGGGTAATGGAAAGAACTTCAGTTGAGACCAGGAAAGAGGTGGGAGATGCTGGAAGTAGCAATTTTCAGTTTTGCCTTTTGCTGGGACAACATCAGTGGGTCTTTCATTGGCATGCTAATGGGAGTTGCTATGACATCTTGAAAAAGCCCTTCAGTCCATCAGGCTTCCAGTTCCCACTGTGCAAAGGTTTTACTCCATTCCTGTTGTCTCCAGTTCAACAGGACTTTGAGCTTGTATGCAGTGAGAACACAGCATGAATACATGGAGTCCTCCTTGGGCCTAAGGCAGACGGGGTTGTAACTTACTGTAACTGAGAATAAATTACCTGGTCTAATCGTATTTCCATGTAGAAATGTTTCTTTTCCATAAATGTTACACGAAACATTTTCCCCAAAGCGCTCTTTAAGGAATTTACACTTGATGAGCTTTTGACAGTTTGATTTTTCCCTTGAATACGAGTGATGCTATTTCTCCAACACCATAATTCCAGGAAACAAATTCCTCTACTTTTTGCTTCCAACTTGTAAGTTTGGGTGCAATTGCAGTTCTTGTAACAGTATATGTGGATTTTAATACTTTCCCTCATTTTAATGAGTGTTTCCAGAGTTGATCTCTAGCAAGTGCCATTGCACCCGTGCATTGTTATGCCTGATGGCTTACATTAACTTCATCCCTGCCTGTGGTCCATTTAATATAAGGAATTAGTGAAGCAGATTTGGTATTAATTCCCCAAATGTTCCCAGTTGAAAGTGGCTGCAATGCTAGGCAAAGAGTTGCACTTGGTGTCTGCTAAAACACTTCAGCTGTAAAGCCTGTGCTCCTGTTGTCCTCTTACTTGGGGTTGCAGGTAAAGCACTTTTGATCAATTGGATTTATTTCCTATTAAGCAGCAGTTCATGATCATATACCATCATTTACATTCTGGCATAAATAGCCGTCTCTCTTGAAAGAACTCAGAACTGAATGAGTGTGAAAATTAAATTCCCCTCTTAAATCGAAGGATGGTCCTTTTGGAAGCTGATTCCAGTAGCAATATAATTAACCTCTTGCTGTGCCATTCTGTGTGAACATATTGAACATGCTCTGTGATAATCATCCCGTAATACCGGTGTCTGTTTTCACACTAAATTCGTAACAGCATTACTGTAATCCCAAATCCTTTTGTTAACTCTAGGGACTTGGCCAAGTTGGTACCCAGAACAAAAGACACCAAGCTGTGTGGCTTAGGGCCAACATTTTCCAGGTGTTCCTAGTTTAATGCGAAACACCAAAAGGATTTGCTGCTAGGAAAGAGAGGTAAGAGCTCCGATGAAACTTTATTCAGGTTAATCCACAGGTCTGTCCTTGTTGCAAGATCATTTTATGTGTAATTATTGGAACTCTTGAAAGGTCCATGCAGAAATTGGGCAGATCTACAACCTCCTTTGACGACTTTTTTAGGGCTGTTGGAGGAAGAGCCATGCTGGTTCTTTGTGACTCTTCAGCTTTTAGCTGCTGAGACCCTACTTTTTTTCTCACAAATTATTCCGTTTAATTTCCCTTTTTCACCAAGGAATAAGGTCACCAAGCTCAGCTGCTGCCTTCTTGTTTTGTCCCATCTTCCCTCTGCTGTTCCATTTTGCCCTATATTTTCCACCACTGGATATATCCTCCTGTTTTATTGCAGACTCTACAGTAACATGATATTTTTGTGTCATTCTGTTTTTGTTTTCCTATCAAGGAGTCCTTCTTAGATTGCATCCCAACCAAACCACCTATTTAGTAGGTGGGACCATAGAGGTGAACTATGATGTAGGGCTTTTAACTTTTGTATATTCCAGGATTTTTATATTCCCTCTTGCATTGATTTTATAGCAGAAATTAAGATCTCAAGTCCATCACTAATGAATAAATCACTGAGAAAGTGTTGTTTTCTCTGCTGCAGGAAAGCAGGTAAAACAAAGTTTTGGGTTGATAAAAAGGACAACCGTTGTGGCCCCAAGCCCCCATTAATCTTAGGAAGAATTTCAGGCATTACAGGAGGCTTCCCAAGGAAGTGGTGGAGTCACCATCCTAGAGGTGTTCAAAAAACTTGGAGACGTGGCACTTGGGGATGTGGTTTAGTGGGCATGGTGGAGATAGGTTGTGGTTGGAGTTGATGATCTTGGTAGTCTTCTCCAACATTAATGATTCTATTCTGTGATTCTATAATCTGCATTTTCCCCTCTGTGCATGCAGTCTATGGGGAACCAGCATCTCCTTTAAGCCACAGCTTTCCCCGGAGCTTTGTTCCTGGAAACCACCCTGGTGTTGGGTTACCACGAGGGTGTGGAATGATGAGAGTGGCCCATGAGGCTTTTCCCAAATGCAGAGTGCCTGAACATGGGGAGAAGCAGTAGAGACTGGTGGCACCCAGCTGGGAACAGCTTTGCAGAAAGGGACTGGGGTCCTGGTGAGTGGGATGTGAGGCAGTGAAGGGCTCTTGGGCAAAGAAGGCTGAGGGTTTTCTGGGCTGCATTGAGCAAAGCATTGCCAGTAAAGAGAGGGGATCCTGTCCTCTGCTCAGTACTGGGGAAGCCTTGCTTGTATGCTGGGTTCAAAGCAGGAAGGAGCTGGGCATACTGGGGAGAGCCCAGTAGAAGGCCATCATAGTGACCAAGGGCCTGGAGCTCAGCTTGGAGGAGAAGCTGATAGAGCTGGAACTGCTCAGCCTGGGACAGGGTAGGATTGGAGGATCCCACTAATGTCCATAAATCCCTGCAGGGAGGTACAAAAAGGTGGAGCCAACATTGCCCAGTGACAGGCCAAGAGTCCTGGGGTCCAACTGGAGCCAAGGAGCTCCCTCAGCCCATTACTCAGTACAGGGACCAGAAAGGAGCAGGGGATCTCCAGTCCAGCTTGGGCACAGGACTGAGTACAGCTTTGGGTGAGCAGGAGTTGGACCAGGTGGACCCAATGGTGCCTCCAGTTAAAATTCTTTTAAATACCATTCTGTATGCAGGCAGTTTACTTGCATTTGGTTGGTTTAGGGGCCAGATTGCTATGATGCGCTTCTTGCATGCTGTAAAATGCCTCTGTTCCAGTGGTGAAATTTCCTTTTCTCTTGATAGCCCTTGATAACTTTAGCTGTGTGTTTCCACTTCCCACATATTCTCCTCTGAGATGTAAAGAGTAGGCAGGTTGTTTTTGTTTTGGTTTTTTTTTTGTTATATTTGTCTTATATTTATCTCCTTCCTTTGAGTTATCCTGAAGCTGAACATCACCTTTTAGCCATGCCTTCACCAGAGTAGTACAAAAAAGGGAAGTCTGGGACTTCCTGAGGTTGATAAAGCATGCAGTGAGGATGTCTGTGATCTATGGGCATGGTGGTACCACAAAGTAAGCAAGGAATTCCCAGGAATTGCTGGGCTCAAGCATTAGGCCCTCTAATTCCAGGGAGGGAGGAAAGCAATATTTGAAGTAAATCTGGAGCAAAGTGGTAGCTTGCTGGATGGATTTCTCCGTTCTGATTTGCGTGCTGTTTGTCTTGAAAGAGTTTGAGCAGCGTAATAGCAACCTTAAATAACAACAGTGGGAGAAAACATCCCGAGTGAAATGAAACCATAGCAGCTTGCCTGCTGTGACAACACAATGGTGAGCCACAACGTCACTGTGGGAGTTCAGGAAGGGAAATTGAGGATTTTTGTTGGTTTTCAGTTGGCTTCTTGTTGGCTTCTGGTTGGCTTCTTGGCATTTTGTTGGTATTTAGTTGGCATTTTATTGGCTTCTCATTGGCTTTTTGTTGACATTTTGTTGGTGTTTCGCTGGCTTTTTTCTGGCTTCTTGCTGGCATTTTGCTGAATCTTTATTTCCAGGCTTTGAACAAACCCCATAGTGAAGGCATTTGATCGTAGAATCATAATGGCTTGGGTTGTGAGGGACCCCAAGGATCATTAAGTTCCAACCCTGTACCACAGGCAGGGCCTCCAACCTCCAGATCTGTTACTGGAGTAGGTTGCCCAGGGCTCAGACTGGAAGTGAGGATGGGATGGGAAATGGTTGCTTCATCCAACCTGGTCTTGAACACCTCCAGGGATGGAGCAACCACATCCTTCTCTTTTCCAGGCTGAATAAGCCCAACTCCCTCAGCCTGTCTTTGTAAGGGAGGTGCTCCAGCTCTCTGATTCTTCGTGGATCTCCTCTGGACCCTTTCCAACAGCTCCACATCTTTCCTGTACTGGTGGCCCCAGACCTGAACGTAGTAGTCCAGATGGGTCTCATGAGGGTAGAGAGTGACAGTCACCTCCCTGTCCCTGTTGCCACCCCTCTTCTGATGGAGCCCAGGATACTATTGACCTTCTGACCTGCAGGAGCACACTTTTGATTCAGTTTTTCATCCACCAGGACCCCAGGTTCTTCTTCAGAAGGCTACTCTTAAGGAGTTCTTCTCCCAGTCTTAATATGCATCCAGGATTTCTCTGACCCGAGCGCAAAACCTTGCACTTTGCTTTGTTGAACCTCATCAGGTTCACCCAGGCCCATCTTTCCAGTTTATCGAGGTCCCTTTGGATGGCATCCCTTCCTTCTAATGTGTCAGCCAACACAGCTCGTCTTGGTGTCATTGACAAGCTTGCTGAGAGTGCACTCGAGCCCATCATCCGTCATATAGATAAAGATGTTGAAGAGCACCAGACGCTGGACAGACCCCTGGGGGTAACCAGTCACCACCAGCCTCCACCAGAACATAGTGCCATTCACCACAACCTCTGCCTACAGCCTTCCAACCTATTCCGTACCCACTGAATACTCCACCTTTCAAATCCGTATCTCTCCAGTTTAGAGAGAAGGATGCAATGTTGAGCCATGTCAAAGGCCTTGCACAAATCCAGGTAAATGACATCAGTTGCCTTTCATTTGCCCACTGATTTCATCACTCCATCATAGAAGGCCAACAGTTTGGTCAGGCAAAACCTTCCCTTGGTAAAGCCATGCTGGCTGTCTCAGATCACCCACTCATCCCTCATGTGCCTAAATCTGTCTTCTAGGAGAACCTGTTCCATGATTTTCCTAGGCACAGAGGTGAGGCTCACCAGCCTGTAGTTCCCTGGGTCCTCCTTCCTCCCTTTCTTGTGAATTTGATCTCAGAGCTGAAAATTGTTTGTTTTTGGAATAAACTTTGACGCAGTGAGCATGGTGCTGCAGATTCAGCTCTCCCACTGCATCCATTAGAGGCTGCCCTCATTTCCCATCACATCCTCACTTTCAGTCTGTGACAGTCCTGTGCTTTTCAGAAGTCGTCTTGAGACGATAAATTCATGGCCCTTTGACAGAAATTGTCATGTTCTTGGAGCTGTTTTTAGGCTTCGAGTGCAGTCTTTTTTACAATCCCTGATAACACCAGAACTTGTATCAGGAGTTCTGAAAGATGCCAGCAGCACACAGTGTGCTGTTTTTAGTCCTTAGCTTTTTATTTTACTTCCTAATGCCTGGCTTTGAGGAAGCAATCCAGTTTTATCGGAGGTTTTCAACCTCTGCATTGCTTTTATGGCAGTTTAGTGGTCAGGATGGAATATAAAGGGCTGCTCTGGGTGGCTCTGCTGGAGTGCAGCACCTCCAATATTTCCTCTGGTGCAGTTCACAACACCGGCACCATATCAAAGGTGCAATCCCTATCAAAAGTGCAATTTGCATTTGTGCATTTGTTGCTCTCATCTTGCTTCCGAGTGCTGGAAAATAAATGTTCCTGTCCCTTCCCACTGCTTCTGAGTGGGATTTAACAGCAGAAGCAGCTTCATGCTTACCCCGGTGCCTGGAGCTTCATAGCTCAGGGACCCAGGTGGGCTCTCAGCTGTCACTTCATGGCCCACAGCACCCATTATTATCCCTTTTTGTCCTCTTCTTTTGCTGCCTGAGCAATCCCCGTACCCACATGGGATGTACTGTCTCCCACATCACTTTCTGAGAGAATCCCTTGAATTTAGGACTTAGTACTCCTGGAAATGGATCCGCGTTCATTTAACATTCTTTTTCCCAGCAGTAGGATTTACTCTGCTGATTCCAGAACTTTTTCACTTTTCTGTAGCATACCACCCAAATGGGTTTAATTTCTATTGTTGTAAATGGCAGGAGGAAAACTAGCAGAAACGCCCTGATTTGATGGAGAAACAGACAGATTTGGCTAATACCTTCCTCGCCTCCTTTTGTCCTTCTGGCAGATGTGAATGATTAAAATTTAATGTCAAGGAAAGATTTGTTGTAATTAACAGCAGGTCAATGTTCCCCTCCATTTTTCTTGCCATGGGGATGAATACATCTTTTTACAAAAGGCTTACTTTTCTATTTATTTATTTTTTTTTTTGGTGGAAACTTGCTTGTAAGTCAACTTAATTTTGCATCGAGGGAGGAATAAAAAAAAAAAAGCTTACCCTATCACTTTTAAATACTTCATTAATGTATGGGAGGCACAGAGAGGAAATAAGAGGCAGTTGGGATGGTGTGGGAAGAGAAGAAATCAGAGCACAGCCGTGTGCATGATTTGGGGATGCTGGAAGGTGAGCTGGACCTCATGTTGCTTCCAGCTTTCCTGTAGACATCCCAGGAGGTGTTTTGCTCTCCTTGCTTCATTTATCCCCCCTCCATGGCAAAATATGAGCTGAAATAAGGCCTCTCATCACCCTCTGGTCATGAACAGTATCTGCTGAGAAGAAGCATGTGTGATACTGGACCACATCTGCTCAGAGAAAGAGTGTATGACCCTGGACTACATCTGCTTGGAAGAGGATTTTTGGTCCTGGGCCACACCTACTCAAAATAAGGATGAGAAGGATGAGAGGTAATGGTCTCAAGTTGTACCACGGAGGTTCAGGTTGCATATGAGGAAAAATATTTTCTCTGAAAGTGTGGTCAGGCACTGGAACAGACTGAGCAGGAAGGTGGTGGAGTCACCATTCCTGGAGGTATTCGAGAACTGAGGAGATGTGGCACTGAGGGACGTGATTGAGTGGGCATGGTGAGAATGGATCGGGTTGGATTTGATGATCTTAGAGGTCTTTTCCAGCCTTAATGATTCTGTGATTCTTCGAATGGGCATGATGGGGATGGGCTGACATCAGCTTCAAAGAAGGATGTGTGGTCCTGTTCTGCATCTGTTCAGATGAAGGATGAGTGCCACAGAAAGGATCTCTGCCACCCAGCTGCCCATCCAGAGGGCAGCAAAAAGCACTGGAGCCCCTTACCAGGTTTTTCCCCATCCCTGAGCAAATGGTGGTAGGGGAGTCATGGCTCCAAGCAAAGCTCCAACTCAGCAGCACAGCACAGGCTGCGAGCCTGGCCTGATAAATGGTGCTCATATCCCATTCAAATATGATGCAAGCAGTTTTTTTGTAGTTTGTCTTCCATTGCGGTAGTAAAGTTTTTAATTAGGAAAGCTAATGAGATCGATTAGTCATTAGAACTGACCTCTGGATCTCTGCGAGGAGTGTGCATGTGTGTGCTGGGCTGATAACGGGGGACGCTGGGGTATTGTTTGTAATAAAAGCGTAAAGTGTTTGATTTGAGTGAAATGTGCCACGGGGAATACATCATGTGGAGAAAAAAAATTACAACCCTGGGAGCCTGTAATGAAGGGAATTAAACCAACATCCTATCTAAATAACATGATTATCTACACAAAACCCCTCAGCTAGCAAGTAATAATAGAAAACTGAGCTCTTCGGAGAGCCTCTTTCAGAAGGTGCTTAATGCTGGAGCGTGCATGCGGGCGCTTTCCGAAGACCGGCTCTGGCATGAATACAACATCCAATTATTGCTGGGGAATGGAGTTTACCAGGTGCCAGCCCTTCTGCGTGCCGGCACTGGGGACACCTGAAAGCTGCAACAATTTGGGAGTTCTGTTCCGTGCAAGACGTGGATTAGATGTTGGGTTGATGAGTGACAATGCACAGTGGTTAAAAAAAAAAATAAATGTTAGCAGTGCAATTGACAGATTCCTACCTTAATAATTTTGCATGGTTGGAGCAGTGGAGGTGAAGGGTCAGCTGGTGCTGTTTGGGGAGGATTTGGGGTTGTGGTGAGAATAGGTTTGGGGATGTGGTTTTGCAGGGTTGACAATGGGAACAAGCGGGATTTCATCACAGTTGTGCAAATTTGCAAATCCTGTTGTTGTTCATATACTGCAAGCTTAAATGTAGTTCTCCGAAGGTTTTGCTGCTGTTTGGAAGTGATTCTAATTGCACTTAGTGCTCGAGCCTTGCAAGGAGCTTTAAAGATCCTTCTAGCTGCCCTAAAGAAGTTAGTGGGATACTAAGAATGAGAGGTAATGGCCTCAAATGTACCAGGGGAAATTCAGGCTGGGTATTACGAACAATTTCTTCTCTGAAAGGGTGGTCAAGCATTGCAACAAGAGGTGGTGGAGTCACCGTCCCTGCAGCAGTTCAAGAAACATGTAAAGGTAGCACTGAGGACATGGTTTAGAGGGCATAGTGTTGTTGGGTTGATGGTTGGACTAGACGATCTTAGAGGTCTTTTCCAACCTTCATCATTCTGTGAGTTGGCATGGTGAAGATGGGTTGACTTGATGACCTTAGTGGTCTTTTCCAACGTTAGTGATTCTATGAAAATTCCAAAGGCAGAAAAACACTGAAAAGCCAAATTGTTTTTTGTTCTCTTTCCTCTGTCTTCCTTTGTTCACCCTTAAGGCTGTGAGTATTTGCAGTTCCTCTGGTTGTTTCATCTTTTCATAAAATCTTTAAGGTTGGAAAGACCTCTAAGATCGTCCAGTCCAACTGTCAGCCCATTTATTTCCTTGAGAGCATCTTAAATGTCATTTGTTTGGAGGCTGGATTAGTAAAAGTAGTCTAAATACTTGGGAATGGAAGAAGTGTTAGGACCCTCCATCCCCCCCCCCAAAAAAAAAAGAAAATGTCATTCCCCTTTCTTAACTCTGGGGAGTATTTAATGAGTATCTTATTTAATTTTTATTCCAAATCAACCTGAAGCTTAGGTCACTGGTGCTAACTTCCTGGCTTTTCAGGTTGTTAAACATTTCCTGGCTGATTTCATGCGCCTGCACTCGGAACTTTTATTGATGCCTGCTGCCAACAGCAGCATGCTTTTCTCTCAAGCATCATCAAAGTCCAGTTCTTAGCATGAGATAACCTGCCTGCAGGCATTATTCTGATATATTAATTATACAGGGCTCCTAAGTAGGAATTAAAAAGCAGAGTGTTGGGGATGTGAAAGAAAATCTCTTAAGAGATGCGAACAGCAGCGCCATCCCAGTTTTATCACCTCTGCATAAAAGTGCTTGTTTGTGCGCTGTCGTGAGCACGCCTGACACTTTATAGGCAAAACTGAAGGCTGTGAATCCCTCTGCATGCCCTGTGCTCAATGAGCATTTATCTTTACAGCAGAGCATAGAGAAGCCTCGTGATCTTCATCTTTATCATGAAAAATTCTGGTGATTTATCTACCGATCTCGCTTCTCTCCATCCCCTTATCAGAAGTTGTAAGGCTCAAGCTGAGTTTGGGAAGGGGAATTTCCTGCTTTATTCCTCTTGAACCCAGCATTGAGACATTAGCTTGCTGGTGAATGGACCAGAAAGAAAATAAAATGCATTTTCCTGCTTTGCTTGTTTAGATGCACAAGCAGCATCATGGTTGTCGGGGAGGCACTTCTTGCAGAGATGGACGTGGGATCGAGTACCACATTTTCAGGGAAAGTAATGCTTCTGGTTTTCCCCTCTCAACCTTGCAATAATTTTAATTAGAGCATCTCCAAAGAAAAACAGCCAGCCCTTTAAATCAGTTATAAAACCAGAAGACTTAGTCTCAGCATGTAGTGTCAGCTTTAATTATCTGGGCAGTTATAGCTGTATGTTATAAAAGTCAGGCAATTAGATGCATTCCTTAAAGCTGCCAAAAAAATTGCTAGCTATCACGTGGAGGAAAACCAGAGTCAAACACATAGCTGTTAATTGCATGAAACATTCAGCAGAATAAAACTGAAGTGTAGATCATCCTTCAAAATATTCTGAAAATGGGAATGATTAAAAGCAGAAATCTGTTCCAAATTGAGGTTGGATATTAGGAAAAATTTCTTATTGGAAAGAGTGGCCAAGCATTGGAACAGGCTGCCTAGGGAAGTTGGTGGAGTCATCGTCCCTGGAAGTGTGCAAGAAATGTGGAGATGTGTCTCCAAGGGACGTGGTTTGGTGGGATGGGTTGGGGCTGGACTTGGGGATCTTGGAGATCTTTTCCAACCTTAATTAATGATTCTGTGAGTGAGCATGGTGGGAATGGGTTGGTGGCTGGACCTAATCTTACAGATCTTTTCCAACCCTAATGATTCTATGATTCTGTGATCCCTTTTGTCCTACCTACAACCTTCCTGGATGCACACCTGAATTTCAGCCCATTTTTCCCTTTGCTTTCCTGCAGGTGCCAACTTACACTTCATAAGGAGCCCCCCAGCAAACAAAGTGATAAAGACACGCTACAGGATAGTGAAGAAGAACGTGGTCACTCCATCCTCCTCATTTAGCAGCTCTGGCCCCAGCTGGAAGATGAGGCGTCTGCTGGCATGCAGGTAATTCTTCCATTTGTTGAATGCAGGACCAAGGGCTGTGAAGGCTTTTATTTCTGTTCTGTGTTCCGTGACATTAGAATGGCATTAGTCACAAAAATCACTTAATTTCTCTATTTGTTTAGCTACTTGGACTCATTGTTTATTGACTTAAAGTGTAAAATCATGTTAGTAATCCCATTAGACTAGTGGTGAACAGCTTACCACAGTCTGCTCCTTCATATTTGTTCTCTGTTTGAATTATTTGTTTCCATGAAGCAGTTAAATAAGGATGATGGATAAATACACGCATTAGAACTAAGTAAACTTGCTGCTGCTTTTGGAAATGAACATTTCCTGCTAATCAGACATGGTCAAGCCTGCTAATGAAACCAAGCCTGCTTTATAATGTTATCGTGGAATCATAGAATCTCCTGAGTTGGAAGGGACCCATAAAGATCATCAAGTCCAATTCTTGCCTCCATACAGGACCTCCCAAAAATCAGACCATTGTGCATATCTGTGCTTTGAAGGAGCTCACTGAAAGTGTGGTAGATGTCTGTATTTCAGCTGTAAGCGAGCTGCACTATTATCTAGTGGATCGTTTTACCAGGCATGTTTTGGAGGCCAAGACAAATTGTGTCTAAGTATAACACTTGGACTTGATGACTCTAGAGTTCTATTCCAACCTAAATGATTAAATGATTCTATAAGATTGTTATGATATAATAGAAATTCAGACCATCAAATATGTAATTGTTGTGTTTCCTCTTTGGCCCAAATAGAAGCTTTTAAAAAATAATTATAATTGATTGCTTGTGTTTTCATGTATGCCGTTTATACTGTGAATTTTGTTACAGTAAATCTGAAGTAGTATTACTTCTCAGATGTTCATAATTTGCTGCCAATAATTACCGTGCCTGATTATTTTGTGTGCAAATGAAGATTTGTTTCTCGCCAGTTGTAGCCTCCTCTTTTATCCAGTGTCTGTGGATCTGGCCACTCCAAAAAAGCAATACTGTTTTTTTTCTTAACATAGCAGAATGAATGGTTGAGTGTCAGCCAACCCAATTGACCCTAATAAATGCATTTATATCTGCGTTGACTTCAATCTTAGCCTTCCCCATTTCTGTCTCAGTTTTCCTGGGAATGGCTGCCTTTTTGTCCTGCACTAGCCATTTTGGAGCAAATTTTGCTTCTTTATTTAAATCTGGGAAGGGCAACCTGTCTGGGTGGAAATAGCTGCTGCTTTCTGCTTGTGATACAGAAAATCCCATTTCGATGACTGTTCTATCTTTGCGCTGTCTGTGAGTGCTGCCGATTTGTACAAGAGGCTGGTAGAAGGTTGATTTCTGTTTCTAATTTTTGTGACTGTGAAATGATACAAGATATGAGATTTGGGCAAAACTACTGCTTTAGGTCTCTCTTTTAACATGAGGTCCTGAAAGAGAAAAGGTGAGCCAAATATGGACTTGATCTGTTCTATAGTTGTTCCCATTTTATTCTCAAAAGGGGAATTTATATCTAGTGGATGATGCTTGTTAGTGGATTAGATTCTGCAATCACTTTCATGGCCAGATAATTTGCAACTTGGCAGTCTTCATGTTGAGCATTCATTGTGTCATACTGTGATGCAACATAGCCCCTCTGAAGTCATAGAATTTCTTGATGGTTCCTTTGGGTTCTGTTGGTGTCCCAAGGTAAGAGAGATCAGCATCTGGCCCTGTGTTGCTCTTGTGAGGGGGCTGTAGGCTGCCATGAGTTGGCTGTAGACAGCCATTAGTTAGGTGTAGGCCACCATGAGGCCTCCCCTCAGCCTCCTCTTGTCTGGGCCAAATAAACCAGGGGACCTCGGCAGTTTTTCTTACATCTTCCCTTCTAGATGCTTCCTCATCTTCTTAGCCCTCCTTTGGTTGCTCTCTAATGGTTTTATGTCCTTCTTATAGGGGTATTTGGGAATCAGTCATAAGGAAGGGAGAGCAAGGGCTAGCAAGCATATACCAGAGAGGAGAGTTATTTATCGTTGTATCAGATGTCAGCTTCTGCCCTGTGATGAATCTTTCAGAGCTGTAGAGGGGTGAGTTTAATGGTGGTGAAATGACTGTACTGGGACAAAATCATAGGATCATTAAGGTTGGAAAAGACCTCTAAGATCATCAAGTCCAACCATGAACCCATTACCACCATGCCCACTCATGAATCATGGAATCATTGAAGCTGTGAAGGATCGCTAAGATCATCCAGTCCAACCATCAACTCATCACCACCATGCCCACTCATACTAAAGTGGTAGAAGACCTCCAAGATCATCAGCTCCTACCACTGACCCATGCCTATCATGCCCACTAAACCATGCCACATCTCTGTGGTTCTTGAACACCTTCAGAGATAGTGACTCCACCACCTCTGGGTAGCCTGTCTCAATGCCTAATCACTCCCTTGGAGAAGAGATTGATCCTGATATCTAACCTGAACTTCCCCTGGCATGGCTTAAGTGTATTACCTCTCATCCCAAATCAGAGATGTAAGAGACACAATTCCTGCATTGAGTGTTTGGCTGAGGTTCTTCTTCCTGTGTTATCTCCAGATCTGGGAGGCTTATAATTGGAGAAAGGGGAAGGGGCTCAAGTTAGGGCAGAATTCCTGGGCTGAGTGCTCTATGTATTTTGGAGAGGAGGAATCTTTTCATCCAGCTGGAATTGGCTGAGAGTTCCCACTTGTAGAATAATTTTATCCATATTAATCTTTGACTTCATTAAATAATGAAGTTTAGTTCTTATGGCTGTTTCAGGCAAATCTTGATAAAACACCATCAGCAAATTAAAAACAATTATATTTTAAAGAAGCAATAAATCTCTTACTTTGTCTCCCTCTTACCTTCGTTGTGTGTGATCAATCATCGGCACTGTCTGCAGGAAGCACATGGCAAATGCTTCTTCTATAGTATAACATTTTTTTTCCCCTTATGCTCCTTTGCTCATCACATTCTTTTGAATGCATAACAAGGAATGATTCAGGGGACTGTGAGCTGCTTTTCCAGCTGCTTTACTGAGAAAACACAACTTTTCCTGGACTATTTTGCAGCATAAATTTGATCTTCATTTCTACATTCTAATGTGTGTGTCATATCTGACAGTTGACTTTTTAATATCCTTTTTTTCTCTTAAGCCAAAAGTATGAAGTTAAAAGGCTGGTGGTGCTGGGGTTGAATGATGCTCCCAGACTTGTATGTAGTTGTGGCTAGGAGGAAGTTTCTACTGTAAAATCCACATTTTGGGAGCCCCAAAAGTGATGGGCAAGGGTTTTACATGGCAAGTGATATTGTCAGATGTAATGTGATTCCTTTATGGACTTTGGGCAGCAGCTGTGTTTCTGTCCATCCTATTTGCTTGTCCCTGAATGTGTTCATAGTATTTCCCCACTCTATTTGGGTATGTATTCTCCAGTGACCAATGAGAAACCTTGCAGGGGTGTATGGAGCATTGCCGTTGTTGTCAACAAACTCTTTCAGATTTCAAGCAAAAACTAAGATGAGTGTGTTGATGGGAAATGGGTTATGGGGAAAGTCACTGCAGGTCTAGAGGTACCCACTGCTAATCCCAAGGTGATGAGTTGTGTTCTTCCCTTATTGCTGGGTTGCATTAAACTTCGCCCTGCCGCTGACTTTTCTGGAGGCGAAAGATGTGAGTATATCTTAAATTAATTTTACTACACTTTTTGTAATATTTTTGTTTTAAATAGATTTATAAGCAACTTGGGGGCTATTTCTCCAAATTTATGAAGATAATTTTCACTCTCTTGATAAGGTTAAATTTACACCTGCTATTTCCATATTAATTCACATTGCTAAGTGGATCTAATTTTCTTCCGTTCTTCTATCTAGTGAGTGTAGCCTTTCCTAATGCAATTTCCCCCTCACTAAATCACTGTGATCGGGAGTCATGATCGAGTTAAATTAACTTAAATTAATTTACTTAATAAGAGCTCCAGATCATTGTGAATGAGGTTAAGATTTATTGATCCTCCTTTTCACTCCACCCCCTTATCTCTCTGCTTTGCAGGAGCGCAGCTCAGAAGGGCTGTGATTTGCTTGCCTTAAATTTCATTTTCTCCTATTGACATTGCGGTTGGTCATCATTTAGAAATCTCATGGGGACGCCTTTTCTGCGGTCAGAATAGGGCTGTGCCACTTCACATGGACGGGCTGCAAAGAATGAAGCAATGCCTTCAGTAATGACAGCGTTTGTGAGTATTCAGAATGGCTTTTAGCCCTTCTACAGCAGCTTTTTGGAAACACTGCTACTCCCAGCCTCTTCCCGTGGCACTGGTGTTGGGAGCCAGTATGGCCAAGTGGTGACTGATCTGCTCGGTCAACCAGACAGGATATCCAGACTTGATAGACTATGGAGACAAGAGAAACCCTGTGAAGTTGAGGGTGCTGTAGGATTGGAGTAACTACTGGAGGAAAAGGTCAGAGAATCACAGAATATCTCAAGCTGGAAGGGAGCCATGAGGTTCGTTGAGTACAACTCCTGGAAGAGGTAGAGCATATTTTGCTGGGCTTTTATATCTCCAGGTGTCTTGGTTGGATCTGGCAGATGAGGATCATGGCAGGAGGATGTTCCTGGCTGATGGAAATATTTCCTCATGCAAAACCTTCCACTGAAAACCATCCACTGAAGGGATGAGTTTTATTAACAAAACCCAAATGCTGCTGAGCATCCCGCTCAAGGCAGCATTGGGAAATGTCTGTGCTTTCTTCTGGGAGGAAGCCAGGAGGTATCTCAAGAGCAACAGGGGACCTCAAATCTCTCACTTGTGGAGCAACAACCCCAATTTAAGACAATTTTTGGGGAGTGGAGAAGCCTGTGCCTAGTGGCTGATGTTGTGTTTATAGATTCCAGTGATAGGCAAGTTAAGCACTGACCCACTTTGAACAGTTTTCTTTTAAAATAGTCATGCATGTGTTTAAAAGAAAAGTAACCTGTCTGCAAATATAATCTGGCACCGATGGAGAACCTCAGATATTTCCTTCAGAAAAGTTTACTTCTTCTCTTGAGGGATAAACTTTCCCCTCCAGCATTATAAATAAGTAAAGAACAAAATAATAAAACATTTGTCAGAGAAAGTGCCTGCTCAGTAGGAAAGACTTGTCAGCAGAGGATAAGCTGTGTATTTTAGTTTTGTTTTCTTCTTTTCTTTCTGTTTCTTGGCCTGGGGCGAGTGTGAATGCACAGAGCTTGGGACAGGACCCTTGTGGAATTGAGTCAACCCTTGCCATGTGTTTCATGCATTCCCATGCATACATACTCCTTAGGGTGAAGTGGGTGATTAGGGCAGTGAAATGGGCTGGTGCTTGACAACTCACTGGGTGCAAGTGCTGCTACTCTGCTGGAAAGAAAAGATTGCTCTGTGCTGGTTTGCTCTTGCTTTTCAATCTACTGGATGCTGCTGTCCTGCCATCATGGTGTGTCTAGTATGGTTGTGGGTGGCCATAGAACCACCTCTGACAGTTACTGTCCTTTCAGGAGTTACAGGAGATGTCCTTTAGGATGCCTGTGTTCCAGGTTCCACGCACATGCCAACCTTCCTCTCATTCCTTCCTTTCCTTCATTGTGGATGAGTTTTTGGTTTCTGATTTCTCTTTGCTCTCTTACCCATTGCTTTGGGTATCCATCACTGGTAACTCAACCCAGCTCATCATCCAGTTGTTGCAATGCTTCCTTTCTAGCTTTGTCTCACCATCAAATTTATCTGCTCAGGGGGCATGGATGCCATTGGTCCCTGCAGTGTTCCCACGCTTGGTTTCCTCTTCCATACAGCATCATTGCCTTTGCCACCAGTTGATGTGCTGAGCTCTTTTCATGGTTTCTATCCTCTTGTGTACAGTGCCTTGCTGAAAGACAGTTTGTCTTTCATACCACGTTAAAGAGTGGCTTCTAAGCCATGGCTGTCCTGCTCCAGTGACCCTAGAAAATCAGTGCTGAGCTCATCACCCAGCTCCAAAGTGGAAGGTGCCCAATGTCCTCCAACTGGGAGGAGAAACCAAAATGATAAGACAATGACATTGTCTCAAGGAGGCAAGGTGATCAGAGGAATAGGTGCTAGGCTGGGTGATCTCGCAAGACAAAACTACACATACTGAATTGATGTGTGCCAGCATGTTTTTTCCAAAACTGATTACTATTCCTAATTCTTGCAGAATG
This sequence comes from Tetrao urogallus, assembly GCF_951394365.1. Lineage (NCBI taxonomy): Eukaryota > Metazoa > Chordata > Aves > Galliformes > Phasianidae > Tetrao > Tetrao urogallus. The sequence continues at coordinate 1,004,138 of NC_136815.1, forward strand.
CAGAACTGCGTGGTTGTCTCACCATGAACACTGGCTCGTGGCATAAGTGTTAAAACTGTGTCAATTTTTGGGGAGCATATTCTTGTGACTTCAGATATCCCAATTTGTGTTGCAAATCAGGGCAATGCAGAGTAGTTCAATTGCTTTGAAGCTGCACCATGCAACTCCTCAGGATGTCGCTGCATCTGCTTGGGAAAAGGAGGTGGCAACACCCAGATTTTGTGGCATTTTTGAAAACTGTTGAGAATTGGTTGAGATACGTTGGTGCTTATTGTTTGAAATCATTTGTCTTAAAGCCCAGCAGCTAACTAGTTTTGCTTGAGGTCCCTTCAAACCCCTATGATTCTGTGAAATTACAGAGTTCCCCTGCAGCCTTGATATTTGCTGGGAATTATTTCTAGTTATTGAGGAAGATCATAGAATTATTGGCCTTGAGTTGGAAGGGATCTTAAAGATTGTAGAGCCATAGAACGGGTTGGGTTGGTAGGGACACCAGTCCCAATCCTGCCCTCTTCCTCAGGACTTGCCTGGTGCTCACAGGGAGCTTGGGGCCATCCACTAGATTCTTCCTGTTGTCTCAGTGCAGAAGAATTCCTGTGCAAGAACAACCTTTGACAGTGATCACCACACAGTATGTACTTTGCAGTAAATTTTAAGATTTTAAGATGTAAGGCTTTTTCTAGCAAATATAATTGTGTTAATTGTGGACAGAGACATCTCAGTATTGCAGGATGGAGACTGAAAGGTGCATTGTTTTTAGCAAGAAAAGCTATGGGCAGGATGGTGATGCAGTTTAATTGCTCACTATGTGCAGGATCCTGTTCTCTCCATTTGCAACCCCACTGTCTCAGAAATAGCCAGAGGCAAATAAATTATGCCTGATTATTTCTCTGTGTTGCTAAGCATGCACTGCTCTCATGTATTCACTGAAGCACACCTCCAGGAGAAGTCAGCACGTGCTTTTTGGAGAGCTGCGCAAGGCAAATAAATCCTTGGTTTTTAGGGCTTACCTCCAACTTAATTTGACAACCAAAGCAAAAGCTTTGGCATCTCCATCCCAGCTGTGTGAAGGTAGGGTATGGTTTTCCTTGTGTTTTGCAGTGAAAAAGTCGTGCAGTGTTGAAATGGTCCAGAGTTGCTGGTGCAGTGTGCTGGAATTAAGATTCATTAAATCACAGTATGTTAATGAGCCTGGGGAGGGTGAGAGCTTCTGTGAGTGAGGTTTGGGGGCTGTATTGTGATCTCATACTGCTACGGGACCGGGACATCATCACAAAAGTTTCAAAGAAAATGCAGAAAACTGTTAGCGTCGGCGCTGCCGCTGATAATTGCTGAGCGCTCTGGCGGGGAGAAGCTTTAATCAAAGCCACTGTATATTGTGAGGAGACAGGGATTTGTTTTATTCCAGCAAAGGCTGCCTTTTGTCCTCCATCTGTGTATTTTATCCCTCCTTGATCTCTTTTTGCTGTAGTGGAAACGCTGAGGTGTTGATCTCGATGGCTCATAGCAATGATGCTCCATTGGGATTTTGCCTCCGCAGTGTGGGTTGCTCTCCGTGGTGCTGTCCCGTAGGGACATGAAAGACTGTGGGCATCATAACCTGATGGTCAGAGGACAGAACACCAGGGGTTAATTTGCTTTTATCAAGACAAGTGGCCGTGCTTCAGCCCTCCCTGGCTTCTGATGTGTTAATCTGAAAAGGAGTTGAAATGTGACTAATGCCCTTAAAGTTCCTGTCAGTTTTTTTCTTCCCAAATTCATTTGACATGAAAGTGAGAAGTAAACAGAAAGGCTGTGTTTAAGCAGATAACTTGGAAAGCCTTTTCCATCACATTTAAAAACGGCCGTGTCATGGATTCTGCGAATTGGCGGGTTCTATTTTGTTTTATTTTTTATTTTTTGTCTGTGTGGTAAATTTTCTTTTAATAATCTCGACGTGGTTTTACAAGGTTTAGGGATAAGATTTTTTTTGAAGGGATGTTAAACCATTCTCAAAAATGACATCTCATTAAAGTGAAATTCGTCTGCTGGGATTGGAGACTTTAGAGGCAGGAGGAAACTGGCGCTCCCGTCTGAAAATATGTTTTTTTTCTATAGGAAGTACTCTTAATCTTTTTAATGAGGATCGTATGAGATACACAACCCTGTATTGTTTCGGAGAAGTCTTGACATCTGGCCTAACATAATCCAGTCTCTGTTAGGGACTAGTTAGAGGCTTTAAAAAACAATGTCGCCTCTTCTTGGCAAAGCTCTGGATTAATCTTTTATACACTCCCCCCTCACAGAAAGAAAGGCACATTATAACATTCAATCTTTTTTTCTCTCTTCTATTTCTCCCTAAACACAGCTGACATCTGGGTGCTTGCCTTGACTTTTCCATGCAAATATCCAAGCCCTGACTTTTCGTTGGGTTCACAGCAGTGCCAACCAGCTCCTATGTCCTATACCCTATAACTACACCTGTCCCATACCAGGGCACACCTCACAAGGCAATATGATAGAATCATAGAACCATAGAATGGCTTAGGTTGAAAGAGATCTTGGAGATTACTGAGCTCTAAACCCACAGTTGTGGGCTGCATTGCCCTGACCCAAGTGCAGCACCCTGCAGTTGGCCTTATTGAACCTCATGGGTTCTTATGGGTCCACTTTTCCAGCCTGTCTCTTTTGTCCAGGTCTCTTTTGATGCTACCAGTTGTTCCTATTGTGTCAACTGCACCACTAAGCTTGGGGTCATCTGCAAGCCCTGAGGGTGCACTTGATGCATGTTATGTATATCACTGAATATAGACCCTGTGATGCATATATACCCTATAACCCTGCACAACTGTGCTTGTTGCTTCCCTCCTTTAAGGCCATAGTAATTGAGCTCTACTTCAAGGAACTAATGAAAACAAAATAAAACTGGGACTCAGAGGTTAACTGCCAGCTCTAAATGCATATGAAAATACTTAAGAATAATGGGATTTTCTTTTTTTAATTTTGGTTAATGGAGTAGCAGAGTTTTGAATGGATTCTATTAAGAATAAATGTGTCACTTCCGAACCTGGGGAGGCAATTATAGATTATTTACTCAGGACTGTGTTCATCTTGGATCAGTCCCTCTTGCAGATCTTCCTGGAACTTGGTGCATGCAGGAAGGAGTGCTCTATCAACAGGACACATCCTTTTCCATGCACCCACAGTTCTCAAAACCCAGGCTGGATCTTGCTGGGAGATCTTGTGGATTTATCACATGTTGAATCTTCATGGGTTTATTTTGTTTGTGGATAGAGAATTTTTTTACTTAAAATTTGGAGAGTTTCTACTTCCTTATTTAGCATCATTTGGACACAGTTTTGCTTTTGTAATCCTTAAACCTAGCAAAACACAGCTGTCTCCTGTAAATTAAAGCTACAGAAGCAATTCCCACCAACAGTCTCTTTCCCAACTGCATTCCTAGAAGGTTTTAGGCAGGTTGAGAATGGAGTTTTGAAATACTGTTTGCATTTGCTTCTTTCCAGAGAAAAATTCCATCAGGATTTTGTGGAAAACCCACTTCTTCCTTTTATTTGCAGAAGTGGCATTGGAACTTTGGGATTAGAACTAGATGATCTTTGAAGCCCCTTCTAACCCAAGCTGTTCTATGATTCTATACATGTTTCTACAAACTGCTTAATTTCAATTTCTATCTTCTAAATTACACATCCTCATTGCTGGGCATTGGGTTGCTTTGTAGAACAGTTTTGGAGTCTCGACCTCAACCCCTTGCAGGTGAAAGTAATTCCAAATGTACTCTCATGCTGCACTGAAATATCAAGTATGGCACTGAGCAAATGTTTTAGGTGAAATTAAGTTTGTTTGTGGTGTGCATGTTGGGTCCTCAAGGCAGAGAGCAGAACAACTAGAAATGTGCAAGGCATTGCCTACGTTGTATAACACTGCAGACTTGCTCACAAGTGGTTGTGTTGCTTCTTAACGGGTTTCTGCTCATCAGCAGTGTCTTGCTGACTGGGTGCTCCCACCCAGTTGTGTCTTAAGCTGAAATATTTTACTTAGTGTTTATAATGGGCAGAGAGCACAGTTCCCAGAGGATTTGCTGATGAGTGGTAATTCATTAGCTGGGATTTCATTCCCCTCTTTTGTCATCGCTTCTCCTTGCTTTCAGGCAGCTTTCAAAGTATCAAAGAAAAGCAGAATATCCTTAACAAGGAGGTTTATACAGATTAAAAGTTGAGAACTTTGAGCTGTGGATCAGCAGTTTTGAAATGGGACTGTATGGTCTATTGCAAGAACACAGGTGGAGAAATGGGGAGGTTGGTGTTCAGGCAAGTGGAGATGTCATCTCTGATTCTGGGATGATTTCAGGTACTGGGACTCCAGGTCTGAGATGGGCTGAGCACTTCTATCTTTCCCTGGGATGATTTCATGAGTTCTTTTGGGAAGGTTTGCTTTTCTTCTGCAGGGCAGAGTTGTAGAATCATAGAGTCATTAAAGCTGGAAAAGATGTCCAAGATCACCAAGTCCAGCCCCAGCCCATCCCCACCATGCCTGCTAGTCTATGTCCCTCAGTGCCACATCTCCATGTTTCCTGAATACCTCCAGGGCCAGTGATGCCATCACTTCTCTGGGCAGCTTGTTCCAATGGCTGACCACTCCTTCAGAGAACAATTTTTTCCTGATATCCAACCTGAATCTCCCCTGGCACAACTTGAGGCCATTTCCTGTGATGCAGAAGGCAAAGGGTCCCAAAACTAGGGGCGTACCCTGCTGAAGGTGACATAGGGACGAAACTTGGTGACTTTAGGATCTGAAGCAGGTCTCTAAAGCCCTTTGGCCTCACTCACTGATGCTCACTCTGTCCTGGGACATCTGTTTTTTCCTGTATAAAATGTCTCATGGGGCCATGAGGTTTCTGATGTCGCCTTTCCTTTGGTCCATCCACATTCCCCCATTGCCAGCTGTGGAAATTTACTCTTAGCCCTGTTGAGCAGTCTGGAAAGATGAAATCTGCTGGGAATACAGTTAGCAAAATTGCACACACTGTATTTTAAACTCATTTTGAAGCAGTTCTTAACCTTTGGAAGTGGTTTTTATAGGGCTGATAATCCCACCTAACAGCGGAGCATTTTGAGAATATTTTTCGTGGCGCTGAGTATTTACAGTGTCACTGGTTTTTCACCTGACAGTGACAGCTGCTTGAGTGATGTATTTAATTTCTGAATCTCTACCCTCCTGAGAGATTAGTAATGGTGTGGTTTTTGTTGTTTTTCTTTTCTCCTTCCTCTTTGCCCAAATGTTTTTTGCTACAAATGCTCCCAACGCCTCCCAGCTCCTTAGTAGCTCAATCACAGACATTTTACTGTGCCGATTGCTGGTGTGAAAATTGGTATTTAAAGGAAGAAAAAAAAATGCAAAAGAGCAAAGTGGCTGAATGGCAGCTCCGTGCTCCGTAGCAATGACCCTAATCACTTCCTATTAGCTACCAACGGCAGGAAAATCACAGGACCTCCATCTGAGCTGCGGCCAACTGCTGTTGGCAGCTGGGCTGCCCCCACTGAGCACCCGGGGAAGGCTCAGGACTCATAGCAAAAAAAAGCAAATGGGTTCATGGGGGCAGAGAGGTCATTTCGCTTGGCAAGTGCTCGAGCTTCATTTTCAGCTGATTAATTCTTTCCAGGCTAAGCAAACACTGAGCTCACTTTCAGGCCAAAAGATGGATCCATCTGGTTCTTCTTGGCATGAGGGAAAAAAAAAAAAAAAAGGTTTAAAAGGAGCTGGAAGAAACTCTTGGGTTAGTTATTGCGGAGTGATGCATTACTGTATGCTGCACTGGGTCCTAGCAAACACTGGGCTACAGAGAGCAGACTACATTGCTCTATCTTTGCAGCTGTATGGATCATAAGTCCTGTGAAAATTGAGTTATTTCAGTGTTGAGGTGAGAACTGAAGGTTTTATAGAATATGATGAGGCATTGGAATAGGCTGCATAGGGAAGTGGTGGAGTAACCATCCCTGGAGGTTTTTAAGAAAGAGGTAGATAAAGCACTGAGGAATGCGGTTTAGTAGGCATGCTAGGGATGGGTTGGGATTGGACTGACTGATCTTGGTGGTCTTTCCAATATTAATGATGCTATGAGTCTGTGGAAGTGAAAAACAGAGTGGTGAATCCAGGATCTCAGACTTCCTCCTACCCTGTTGGGCTACTCTGATGCAAGAAGTTATCAGATGACTATGAAAAATAACTTTTATTTTGATTTTGAAGCATTCTCAAGGCTTCTGTCTTTGGCTGGGACTGTTTGCATGGACATCACTGGCAGAGCTCCTGGAGGATCTGAGCACAGAAAGGAAAGGGTTCAGTTTCCAGTTTGGCCATTAAGAATATCTGTGAAACAGCTCAGGGTTGTGGGAGAAGCGTTAGTTGCCTCCAGGATTTCGTAGGATCATTAAGGTTGGTAAGATCACTAAGAGCATCGAGTCCAACCATTAACCCCTCCCACCATGCCCACTAACCATGTCCCTCAATGTCAGATCTCCAAGTTTCTTGAGCACCTCCAAGGACAGTGACTCCACCTCCTTCCTGGGCAGCCTGTTCCAATGCCTGACCGCTCTTTCTAAAACAGGATTTTTTTCCTAATATCCAACCTGAACCTCTCCTGGCCCAACATTCGAGCTGGGAATGTTCAGCGTGGAGAAGAGGAGGCTCAGGGGAGACCTCATTGCTCTCTATAACTTCCTGAAGGGAGGTTGTAGTGAGCTGGGGGTCAGCCTCTTCTCTCGTGTCATTAGTGATAGGACCAGAGGGAATGGCTTCAAGCTACGGCAGGGGAGATTCAGGCTGGACATGAGGAAGTATTACTTTTCACAAAGGGTGGTCAGGCACTGGAATGGACTGCCCAGGGAGGTGGTGGAGTCACCGAGCCTGGGGGTGTTCAAGGAAAGGCTGGATGTTGTGTTGAGGGACATGGTTTAGTGGGAGCTATTGGTAATAGGTGAACGGTTGGACTGGATGATCTTTTAGGTCTTTTCCAACCTTGGTGATTCTATGATTCTATGATTCTAACTTAAAGCCATTACCTCTTGTCCTATCAAAGGATGAGTGTTCTATCAAAGCAGGATGAAGTAGATTAAAAGTTTTGGGCACCCTGGGGATAAAGTGATGGGGACTGAATGGCAGAGGGAGATGCTGAGTGCATTTATCAGATCCAGCCCCTCCAGTTTTTTCTTCCCCAGGCTGAACAGCCGCAGGAGTCTCAGCCTTTCCCCATAAGGGAGTTGTTTCAGGCCCCTGATCATCTTTATAGCTCGCTTTTGAATTCTCCTGCAGTTCCCTGTCTGCTTTAAACTCAGGAGCCCAGAACTGGGCACAAAACTGAGAACACCAGGGAAAGTGGCATCACGTAGTGTCCACAGTGTGGTGGAAGTGGGCAACCTCCTCATGAAGGCCTACAGCTCCTACAGGTGGTTAAGAAAAGATTCTTCATCGAAAGGTGGTGGACATGGAACAGGCACCCCGGGGCAGTGAGCATGACCCCAGACTAACAGAATTCAAGGAGCATTTGGACAGTGCTCTCACATATAGGCTTTGGGGTTGGGTGGTCCTTTGTAGAGCCAGGAGTTAGACTCAATTATCTTTGTGGGTCTCTTCCAACTTGAGGTATTCTATGATTCTTGTATGCAAGAACTATGTAACCAGCTTTCTCAGTGATTTCTTCTTTCTCAATCCAAATTCTGATGGGGTGAGTTGCTCTGAAGCTATTGCTTCTGCTGTGTTTCCTTCTAACCCCTGTAGAGCATTTGTTTTTTTCATTTGGGATTTCTGTATGAGTTTTTCAGGTTGCATATAAGGAAAAACTTCTTCTCCAAAAGAGTGGTCATTCATTGAAACAGGCTGCCCAAGGAGGTGTTCCAGAAATGTAGTGATGCCGTATTTAGGGACATAGTGGACATGGTGGGGATGGGTTGATGGTTGGACTGGATGATCTTGGAGGTCTTTTCAAACCTTAATTCATTCTAACTTCTAAATGAATTTTTTTACCATTCACAGGTCCTAGAAATAGCATGGTTTTTGTTAGTTTGTGGGTTTACCTGCCTGGATAACCACTTTCATAGAATCATGGAATCATTAAGGTTGGAAAGACCTCTAACATCCAGTTCATCCCCATCATGCCCACTAACCATGTCCTTCAGTGCCACAGCTCCACATCTCTCAAACATCTCCAGGGGCGGTGACTCCACCACTTCCCTGCAATCCATTCCAGCGCCTTATCACTCTTTCTGAGAAGAAATCTTTCCTAATATCCACTCTGAACTTTGCTTCTGGATGAAGCTATAAGTGCTGCTCACACTGTGACTTCGCATGGCATCTTGTTTGCTGGATCCTGGCATTACTGCACCAAGCCCAGAGCTGGGAGCTGGATCTGCCCCGTGCCTGACCTTGGCACCATCCCACTTTTGTGGGACTGAGCTCCTGGAGAAGCTGGGAATCCTCTGGGGTTGCATGACCATCTGTGACTGGTGCCTTCCCGTTCCCTAGTCTGTCCATCCATCCCTGGTTCTGCCCATTGGAAGGAGGATTTGCAGAAGTGCACGGGGGAGGTCTGCAAGGTCACAGCTGTTAAAGCTGGGAAAGTGGGAAAAAAAGGGCAGAGGGGGTTCCCAAACTTGGCACAAGGACTGTAGCCACCTGTCTGGAGCCATCAATGGTTTTGCAGCTCAGAGTATGTTTTGATTACAAATAATTTCCTGTGGTTTTAAATCCATCCCCGTGGAAAAATCTGGATTTAATAATTGTTTCTCAAATTATTTTGGGTGAGTTTGGATTTGGGTTGCTGCAGGCACCCTGGGACTTGCTGACATTTCTGCTGAAATGAAAATACATATATGAACAGAAGCTGCAAAGGAGAACCCTGTGTTGAAACGCCAACCTCATGTCATTTAGTGCAATTTTATATAGAAAAATGTTTTATGGCTTGGTCACTGTGACCCCTAACATCAACAGCATCTCTTCCAGTGCAGTGGGACCTTAAATCTTGTTGTAAATTGCATTTGAAATGCTTGAAGAAAAGGGGACAGAGGGCAAATGTTATTTTTGGCATGGGAAGGAACATTCTTGGTGGGAGCTGGTGTTCAGGAGTGAAGTGGCAAGAATTATTTCCTGTTTCCTCCCGCGAGGAGAGTCCTGATCTCTTCTGCACGTGCAACAACCAGCTGTGTTGCAACACAACCCAGAGCTCAGCATGGCTGTAGGGTGGAAGAAATGGGAAGATGCTGGGAAAAAAGGCCCAAAAATGCAAACAAAAAAAGTGATAGTATTTTTTTTTCCGTCGCTGTAAAACTGTGGCAAAGTGTCTTGAAAAGTTTAGGTCATGTTTTTAGAATTGATGTTTTCTAGAATTACCTTCTGCTGTTTTTGTTAATCATAGAATCATAAATAATCATAGAACCATTAAGATTGGAAAAGATCTCGAGGATTATCCAGGCCAGCTGTCCATCCACCACCAGTATTGCTCACTAAACCATGAACGGGAAAGACAGGAATGCAGCTTCAAAAATGGAACGTGAAAGCTAAAGAAAAGGATAAAATAGAAAAAAGATCCAGGTTGTTTTTCAGAGCTCCTGTGACCTAAACAGCTTCGGCAGGAGAGAATGTTTTTGCATCTGGGTAATTTCTTTTGTCTGTGAAGAACTGAATTGCTCCAAGCAGAGAGTGTTTGGGAAATCTCGATTCATAAATGCTGATGGGAATCCCAGGCTCTGGACATTTGGAGTCAGCGGCAATGATCACTGAAATGTTCTTCAAGAGGTTGGTTCTGTGCAGTGTAAAATTGGTGAATGGTTTTCTTTGCGGAAGAAGTGTTGGACGTAGCAATCGTATGTGGATCAAGATAGAATTTTACAGTCATTTGAGTTGGAAGGAACCTTAAAGGCCATCTGGTCCAACTCACCTGCGATGAACAGGGACTCCTCCAGCAAGATCACACTGCTCAGAGCCCTGTCCAGCCTGACCTTGAATGTCTCCAGAGATGGGGCATCCACCACGTTTCTGGGCTGCCTGTGTCAGTGCCTCAAGGTGCTACAGAAGTGTGTTTTATTGTAATTATACATCTTGTAATTACACCATATTGAATTCCTAGGGCTACAAGAAAGAAAAGGTATGGTTTAGTGGGCATGGTGGTGATGATAGTTGAACTTGATGATCGTGATAGTCTTTTCTAATCTAATTGATTGAATGATTCTATGAGAAGTTTGTACTATCCAATTTGCAAATGCCCTTCATTCTCTGGGTAGCAGGAACTTAGAGAAATGCTTCTCTCCAGCTTTTAAACTATCCAACTTTGAGTGATGGAGATAGGAAACAGCCTCTCCTGCTCCATTCTCCAAACACCTTTGGCAAATTTGAGGGAGAGGGACAGGGTTTGCCTTGGAGTCATAGAATCATTAAGGTTGGAAAAGACCTCCAAGATCATCAGGTCCAACCGCTGGCCTGTCCTCACCGTGTCTCTTATAGAATCATAGAATCATTAAGATTGAAGAAGATCTTAAAGTCCTATCCCAGCTCATTCATGCCTTGTTACTAAGCATGTTTCTTAAGGCTGCATCTCTACGTTTCTTGAACACTTTCAGGGCTGGTAACTCTGTGACCTCCTTGGGCAGCCTGTTCCAATGCATTACCACACCTTTGGACAATTTTTTTTTTCCTGATATCCAACCTAAACCTCCCCTGGCACAATTTAAAGCCATTAGATTTTGTCCTATCACTGGTTACCTGGGAGAAGAGCCTTTATCACAACCAGAGCTTGGCATCACACTGCAGAAAATGCTCCAACTAGAAGTTCTGTGTTTATCTAGAGCCTCAGCATCAATGTAAAATCAGAGAAGAAACACTTCTCCAAGCAGCCAGGAGCTTGCTGCCTGCTTGGGGAACGGGCTGCCTGAACTCCCAGCTTCTGTTTGGCTTTTTCTGTAGGCAGTGCTGAAGCAAGGTTTCCTCCGGCAGGTTTTTTAAGATTTTATTTTATGAGAATAGTCGGTGATGACTCCCCAAGTGCCGTAAAAGTTAATGTGATAGTCTCTCTGCGCCTGTGCTCATTTTTATAATTTTTTATTTTATGAAACAGGACAGGGAGCTTAGTGACTTATTACTATTCATTTCGTTTCAATGCAGTAAATATTGATTCAGTTGGGGGTTTTCAATTTAAACCACTCGGCGATTATATAAAATATTACTAGCCTCTGAAATTATGCTTACCGATCCCTTCGGCTGCTCATTAACGAAGGAGTGCAATTTTTAGATCCCTTTGCTTTCATCATTCTAATAAATGGGCTAAGCTCCCTTTTTGCACGGAAGGTGCTGTAGACTCAGCTAGCAGGGGCTTGACAGCCTCGATGCAGCTCTTAATTTGGAGCCCATTTCAAAGGATTTTGTATTTTCTTTTTTTGAGCCACGGAATTCTCTTCCACTGATTCCTCAGCATCTCTGTAGAATGGGAACAGCAGAAGGGATGTTGCTCCCGTCCCGTTCAAAGTGACACATCCCAGGTTCTTGCAGCATCACATATATGACATGAAGCCCAAGGACACATTTGCATGCATTGCAAGGGACGAGGAACTAGGTTTGGTACAAAGAGTGAGGGAATGAATCGTGGTTAGAAGCGGTGGAAGAATACCCTGATGGGGGTGGAGTTAAACTATCCTTGGGAAAATGTCTCCAATTCCACTTGTCTGTGGTTTGGGAATGCTTCTCATGTGGAGATGAGTCCAATGGATGTCCCATGCCTTTTCCCTTCTTGTCCTCCGGCCTCTCCATCCCCAAAGCCTCCAACTGAGCCTGTTTGGGGCTCCTGGTGTGTCCTTGATGGAGGGATATGGGACCACAGTGTCCATAGGAACAACTGGAGCCTTGTTCACCAGATTGCTGGTCCTGATGGAAACAGAGCTGCGGATCTCTGCTTTATCATAGAAATCATACAAAAGTGGAGGCACAGAATCATAGAATAATGGAATGGCCTGGATTGGAAGGAACCTCAAAGATCATCTAGTTCTAATCCCACTGACACGGACAGGATTGCCAAAATTATATTGTGTTGGGATTGGTGCATCTGGCTGGAGTTTAGGGTTAGAATTAGGGTTGCTGTGAATACCAACACAGCACCAAACACCACCGTATTTTGCAGTGACATTCATGTGTGTGCTTCTTCTTGACATTTTGAAAGAAACTGAAAAAATCAAATTTAGAGGAATGTCCCCACATCCTGCAGTTGAGCGAGTCCCATTTTTTGATCAACCAACTTGGCAGAAAAGATAAAAAACAGGGAAGAAGTCATCATCGTGTTGCAAAGTGTCTTGAGGACAAAGGAAAGTTGAGATTGGTCTCAAGTTCTCCGGTTCTTTTAAGTACCACCAAGAATATGCGATGACCACGAGGAGGCTCAGAAATCATTGCCTTTAGCAAGAGCTGCATTAATTGGATCAATGCTAATATGTGATTTAAAATGCATTGTCAGTGGAACAGAGTTTGGCCAAGAAATGGTGCGACGCATGAGTTACGATGTTGTATTTCTCAGGGCAGAGACATTCTTTGCTTCATGCTTTGCACAGCACTTAACCCTTGGTGGACTCCCCCCAAAATAAGTGATGATGTGGCCAAATAGAACCAGGGCGAGACTTCAGATGGGAGAAGAAAGAGCTAAAACGCAGCCACATAGCCAACTCAGATCATTAAACACTGTTTTAAACACCGCTTTTAGGCCACTTTTAAGGGTGGCAGTAAACTACCTTTGCAATAATCAATAAATTTTTAGACTACTTACGTATTTCAAACTTGCCAGCCTGACTTCCTCTAGTTAATAGCTAATCTTACCAATTTGTTGCCGCGTGATTGAGACCATTGCAGTGAAGGTGACCATGAATTGCATTGCCAAAATGCCTCTGCGTTTGTAGATAATTTTCTGCAAAATCTGAATAGTTCATCTTTCTTTTTTTCTTTTACATAAATCCCTAAGACTGATGTGTTTGTCGGATTATTAGGTACCTACTGCTGAAGAAGGAAGTGTATTACTTTAATAGTAGTAATAGAAAAATGAGTTTGAAAAGATTTTTGTTCTGCTCTTTTTATTTCCAATATTTGAAGACTTTATATGTATATAACAATATTTGTGCACAGTGTTGATGTGATTTTGCAATACATGGCATGGGCTGGGAGTTTTGGAACAACGCTTTGCTGGAGACTGATGGAAATTGGGTACCTAGCCCCCTCTGCGGTCTCCTCTTTGGGTAATTTTTAACTGCTTTATAAAATATTTTTGCACTCCTGCAGTGATGGTAAATAGCATAAGAGTTGTTTTGTGTTCTCTTGGTGTGGTTTATTTGTGCTAGGGAACCAGTTTGGGCTTCAGACAGTAGCAGAGAGATTTTCCTTCAGTGCTACAAAGCAGACAGTCGTTTTCATCCGTGCCACCCAGGAATGCGATCCTTTTATTGCGATGGGGGCTCGTGAAGTCATTTGTCCTTGTTGACTGAGTATTTATGATGGCAGCTCTGGATGGTGTTTCCCTTAGATTGAATTTTATCAGCTGGCAAGAATTGTTCCCATCCTCCAGACACAGTTTGTTCCCATCCTTCATTTAGTTCTTGGCCATAGATACAGTCTGAGCATGGGGATCGGTGGTATTTCTATAGCACCATATACGTTTGGGCTTTCTCCTGTTACTTTAATTTGCTTTATGGCAGCTCAGTATTCAAGGAACGTAAAACCGTTCAACACTTCTCATGAGCTGTTATCCCAACAACTCTTCATGATTATTAATAATAGTGCTCGGTTTTCTGCATTGCTTTTCATTATAGCTCTCAAGGCAGGTAATCATAAAATCCTTAAGGTTGGAAAAGATAACTAAGATGATCAAGTCCAACCATTATAATAGATGTAGGGAAGTATTGATAGTGGTTGAGTTGCAGGCTGGAGAGCAGGAGAGCCCTCATCACTTCTTAGGGAATGGGTTTTGAGGTTCACAGTGGTCACTGACCCAAAGGGAACCCGACATCCCTTTGGATCTGCTCCTCTGCAGTGTGCTGGGTCCTTCTTGAAGACAGCAGTGGGGATGCTCCAGATCTGTAAATTAGAGTAACTGAGATAATTTAGGAGAAGAACAGGATAAATCTGAGCGGGTGATAATGGGTCCTGGTGTAACCAAGCAATTGGCAGGTGACAGCTTAGTTGGTTCCAACAAGGTGTCAAGCAACCCCAAACTTTTGGGATATGGATCATCTCTCCGCAAAATTCCTGGGTGTTGCTATGGCTGGTGGTGGCACATCACATTTTAGAGCACCGGGAGGTATTTGAGATTTCATCCCCAAAAAGTTGCTCCAGGTGGGGCATAGCTTTGTCTTGTGTGAACTCCAGGAGATATGAAGATCCTTGTAGGTCGAAGTTACCGTCGAGGAGCATCACTGTCATATCCCTCATGCTGGGGACAGTCCTTGTGTGGTCAAGGCAGTAGATTGCCCACTGGGAAGGGCAGCTTTTTTTCTTCCCTTCTTCAAATGTGCTGTTTTTCCCTTTGTTTTGGAGGTTGTTTATATTTTTTCCCCAGCTCAGCAAGGTTCAGTGGTCCAGCTTCGCGCAGTGTAGAAGTGTAAGAAACACTCGGTTTAATTTGCGGTTAGATATCTGTTAAGATTGCATCCACTTCCCCAGTCAGCACTTAATTGGCAAGTCACTTGATTTAACAGCGTGGGAGCCGGCACCGGAAAAATGGCTTGAATAAATCACTGCCTGACGCCAGAAAATAGATATAATCTCAACATTAACTACATTAATAGTAGCAGGAGCCGAATTAAGAAAGCCATAAAGTAAAGGCAGGAGAGTATAAATTACAGCCACTGTGTCTTCTTCAAGCTCTGCTTTGCTCCTTCCCTGCCCCGCTGGACCTCTGCTCACCCGCAGTGGGGACAGACTGTGCCCTCTTGTAGGGACAGGAGCGATGCTCCGAGCTCGTACCTTTCCCAGTTGTTGCCATCCCTTCTGGGGCACCACCAGCCTTGCCACAGTCGCTTGTAATGGCTTAATACTGATTTCAGCATCATCCCGAATGCAAGCTAGTTGCTCTGCTGTTGCAATAATGCATTTCATTTTTGCTCTCCTTGTTGGCCCCAGCCTTGGCACCCAGCCCATCCTTTGATCATGTCCATCTTTAACATGATTATTTTGGGGTGGGCAGGGCACTTACTCATGGTGGAGAAACCTTCATTAAGGTACAGGCTTCATGCATGCAGCAAAGTGTCTGTCTGCCACTTCCCTAAGCAGAGTTTGCTTTCTTTGATGGATAAACTGAAACTGATTCTGGAATGTGGGATACTGAGAGAAATATATTCAGTTTCACCTCAATGGAAGTGAATTTGTGCATAGCGAGGCTGCAGAGCTCAGTCTCTGCCTTGCATCTTCTTGGTGGTGAGTCCCTGCAGCAGATAGAATCACAGAATCATTAAGGTTAGAAAAGACCTCCAATATCTCCAAATCCAACCAGCAACCCATCATCACCCTTTGCTTTGGGGCATTTGGGCTTTAGAATGGATGGTCTCACCCTTGACTTAGGAAACAGTGATTTTAGATTTAGGTGCAAACATATCCAAGAGATTTGGGATTCTGAGATGGGGGTTGTGGCTGAGCATCCTTGCGAGGAGCACACCCTAGTAGGGTTAGGGTGCTCAATCTGTAACTCTCTGCTTGCCCTGTGTGTATCTTAGAGCAATTTCTTCATTAAAATATTTTTTTCATTCACCTTTGCCACTGCACTGAGTGGTCACAGGCATGGGTTGATGGTTGAATCAAGGTGATTTCAGTGGTCTTTCCAACTTTTATGATTCTGTGGAAGGCTGTGTCAGTGCCATGAATCTGTTTGGGGTTCATTTGGGAAGTTATCACTGTTTTTCATTCCAGTTCCTCTGGGTCTGATGCCAGCAGAGGGAGACATCTCTGTGTGAGTGGGGGAGGCTGAAGGCTGGTTAAACTTTAATGGGAGAGCACAAATGAATTTTTTGGATTTCACGTACGTGTTGAGCACACACACATTGCTGAAATGGGGGACCAGGGATTTTATACCTTGGAACTGTAGAAATACTTATGTGGCCTTATTAGAGCTGTGTCCCACATGTGCTGTGCTACATAGGTGAGGATTTTCACAGCCGAAGGAATGTCAGAAACATTGGGCACGTGATTTTGCATCTGTGCCAGACCGTGTTTTGCACTAATCTCTTTCCCCTAATCCCTCCAAGGGCGTTTTGGAGTCATCCTTATATGACCAGTATATCCTGTCCAATCTACATGACCAACATATACTTTTTTTTTCCCCCAGTTATTTACTAAATAGATGTGAGAGGTGTTTGTTCTATGGAAGCAAATATTAGATATTTCAATTTATGCTTCCTTTCTGAGCCTGGGAGAATTGTTGGGAACCTCTCCGAGTTCTGTTTTAATGGGAAGAAGGACAGATCCCCTCTTCCATGCCTTTACCTCCTGAACTTCTTAACTCCTAGCCAAGAGGAATGAGTGCCACTCGGTGTGGTTGCAGCTTTGCAAAGTACCCATCACTCCCCCTGAAATGGATTTTTAAAAGCGTCATTTTACGGAGAATTTTACTTTCCATCTTGTTGTTTATTAGGCTCTTAAAGGGAAAGCTTGTAATGCATCCATTGATCGAAATACCAATTGAATAGATGTGAGCACATAAAATAGTCCCGACCCTTTAATAATGGAGCAATATCATTTGTAATGTAGGCAATGCAATTAGTATTGCTAACCAATACACTGCCCCTTGATGGGTGCCTTTGAATCATTTTTATACTTTACAGTATATACTGAGTTCAAGCAGCCTTCCTTTTGTACTTTGGCATCTAAGTGGATCTAAATCCTTTATTTGCGTACCTGTGTGTGTTTGTTTATAAAATATGCATGCAAACGTTTATAAAATATATATGTACTTACATAGTCATACACAACACTTGTGTTTGGATATTTGCTGCTTTGATTGTAGGAAATCCAAGAATTTGTGCTAAGGGATCGGGAGCAGAGTTAGATGATTGCTTCCCAAGCCAAATTTTGTGGGTTGAACTGCAATAAGTGCCCAGAAGTGCTGATACCAGGTACATACATGGGTATGCCACAACTGCCCACTTAACATTTAAGAGAATCGTAGAATCGTTAAGGTTGGAAAAGACCTTTAAGATAATCCAAGTGCAACTGTCAACCCATCACCACCACTCTGGGGGTGGTGAGACACTGGAACAGATTGCCCAGTGAGGTTGTTGATGCGCCCTCCTTGGAAGCATTCAAGGCCAGGCTGGGTTGGGCTTTGAACAACCTGGTCTAGTGAGAGGTGTCAATTCCTATAGCTGGGGGGTTCTTTTAGATCACTCTTTGATCTTTGAGATCCCTTCCAACCCAAACTATTACACGATTCTATGATTAAAGTTGGAGAAAACCACTGAGATCATCTAGTCCAACCACCAACCCATCACCACCATGACTACTCAGAGTCATGCAGTCATTAGTTGGAAAAGACCTCCAAGACATGTCCAACTTGCAGCCCATCCCCTGTCCCGTGCAATAAAGGCAGCTCTTCTTCACTGTGGAGTGTTCTCTGGCATGTGCACCTATTGGGTAGTGCTGTGCAGTGCTGACTCAAGTGATGACAAATAATTGTTTGCATTTTGATACACTGGCTAAGCACAGTGCTCTGAACAGTGAGGCATATGCAGCCAGGCTTTCAGTTTTGATAAAGGAATTTGAGAATAGGTTTCAAGATTGCGAAAGAACCCATCAGTTCATGTTTGCAGCACCATTTTCAGTTGATACAAATACATTACCTGCACATCTTCAAATGGAATGTGTAGAGTTGTAGTCAGATATTCAACTCAAAAATCTCATCATGTCTCTTTACCAGACCTTCATAATCCCCGTCTTACCAGAGAGAAATATCCTTCGGTTCACAATCACACCTTATTCATGGCATTGCCTTTTGGCAGTATGTGAACACTTGTCAAGGATGAAGTACAAGAAGATTAAAATTTCATCAAAAATCTCTGATGGAGGCCTTGATACCTCACCAGGAATTGCAGCCCCTTCCATTGAACCAGACCGATCCATTGGTTTCACAAAAACAAGGTCAAATATCCCACTAGTTTTATGTTTTTTTGTTCCTTTCTTTTTTAAAATGTTTTAAGAAAAATGTTAAGAATTAAAAAAAGGTAACAAAATTGTGTATTTTACGAAGGCTGCTCCAAAAATAATGCCTCCTGTTTTTTTATGTTCGCCCGTGACATCAGAAGCAGCGTTGGCGATATGGCAGTAGAGAATAAACTTTTCCACCAATATTCTGTTATGTTTATGTGGCAGATGGCACTGGAGGAGTGGTCAGACTGACATAGAAGTGGGCATGAAGCAAAGATGTGGAATTTAACTCCTCCATGTAGAAAAAATTACAGCCGTTGACATTCATCAACACTTAATGAATGCTTATGAAGACCAAACAGTGGATGTGAGCATAGTGAGGCAGTGCTGTGCATTTCAGCTGTGATGACAGTGGCAGTCTGCTGGTGCAGATTTTTATGAGCGTGCATGAAGGCTCTTGTTCATCACAGGTGAAAACGCATAGGTGATGGTGGTGACTGTGTTGAAAAACAGTGATTTGTAGATGAGAATTTGTCCTATCAAATAGTGTTGTTATCCTCATTTTATCAGTTGTCGTTTGAAATAAATAGGATGATTTCTGTTTACTCACTGTGGCCCAGGCAAGCCAACAGTTTGGACACAAATGTCTAAGACCATCCAGTCCAACTGCCAACCCATCACCACCTGGAGGAGAAATGTTTATTAATTATTCCTTAGTGCAATAAGAGGACAGCAAACCCAATTTTCTTGCTGGGGAAGTAAAAGAGAAGCGCAGCCCCACAAAACTTTTTTCACCTCTTCCCTGTGGATCAGACCCCAGTGCAGTGTTTCCATTGAGCCCTGCTGCCTGACTGAGTTATTAGTTTTCTGTAATTAAAACGTAAACTGTTCTTACTTCTAGTGGTGTTATTATTATTTTTTCCCGCATCAGAAAAAGAGCATTTAAAAAGGAGCTGCCTCTGGAAAAAGCAATTATGCTGTGTGTTTTTGGAAAGCAAGGAGTGAAAGCCTTGAATGGGGTCTGGCTGAGTATTTCCTGGCTTCCCTCCATGTTTTAGAGGCTCTGTAGCCAGTCACTGAGGGTGGTAGCACGCTGCTGAAAGGATTAAGCATTAATGTCCCATCCCGCATGGCTATGGGACCCAGTCCTGCCTTTCTCGTGTGCTATGAGAGCTCCATTTCAGCTAATCAGAATTAAACCGTAATGAACTTTGTCCAATCGTCTGAGCTAATGGAGGTAAAAGGAATCTAATTAATGGGACAATGGTCCCCTGGTCTTCCCGGTATAATTACTGATCTGCTGCAGCATTAGAGGAGTGTGTTGGAAAGCTGTGTATTAGGGGCTGTCAGCATTTCCATTCTCCATCTTCGCTTAAGCGGTTTAACAGGACGCTGTCATGGGTTTTAGTCTGAATGTTGACCTACCTTGAAAACAGCTTCATCTGGACTATCACGTCTTCCTGAGCAGTTCTTTTGTCTTTTCTCCAGGCCACTGTTCCATTGGAGAAGTTTTTACAGTGTTAGGACTTTACTGGATTGATTAACTTTTGGACATTTCAGAAAATCTGTTGATGACCCAATTCTGGTGGGATCAGACCTCCTCCTATGGAGAAACTAAGCAAGGTGGTTTGGAGTTGGGCTTTCAGGGGGTCAAGCAAAGCTGCTTTAGGCTGGGCTTGGACAGAAGATGGGTTTCTGAAGCATGAGGAGGTGTGTAACCCTTTGTAAGCCATGGAGAAGAGCCGTGCAAGGAGCTGAAACAGGAATTGAGGAAGAAGGGAGAAGTTATGAATTATCACAGAATCACAGAATTGTAGGGGTTGGAAGGGACCTCTAGAGATCATCGAGACCAACCCCCTTATGAAGGCAACATTTCAGAAATTGGAGAGAAATTGAGCTGGACAATGAACCTCAACAAAAATCTGACTTCATCCATACCCCAACAGAAGAGCCCCAGCTGTGGGTCACTGGGGTAAAACACAGCAATGTATAGAATTCCCTGTGAAACTCAAACCCTGGCAAACTGAATACAGTCATCTTGGCCAAAACCCTCTGGTCAGGAGGTCATGAAGCCAACAGAGCTGTTGTCAACCATGGAATGAGAACAGAATAAGAGGCCAACATAATGCCAAGCAGCCTTTAGGAGAGAGAGAGCCACAAGAAGATGAGTGATTGAGACCGCAGCAGCTGTTTGCTGTCAGGAATGATGATGAAGCATTAATTACAGGCAGAAGCAGCATCCTGCTGGGAGCAATACTGTCCTGCTGGCAGCTCAGCAAAGATGCATTTAGCTGGTGGAGCCGGGCACCTTTGCTTGGGTGAAAGTGTGGAAGGAAAAACTGGATGGAAACCTGGTCATGGATCTAGGAGAAGGGTTTATGGCAGGAAATGAAGTGGGTGGAATATTTCTCACAGGGTATGTATGATATGAAGGGAACCCATAGGGTACTGATGTAGATTTGGCCAGTTTCTGTCTATGTCTGGCAAGTTGTAAGAGTGACAAGAGAGGTCAGAGGTGATTTTAAGACTGCTGAAATTGAAATTGAAACTGAAGTGCATCCTTATGCAAAGGCTAGAATGACCGTAGTGCATCAGTGAAATCTTATTTAGCCTTGTTTTAGGGAGAGAGGTTTCAGTGCATCCGGTAACATGTGTGATCTTAAAATAGGGCTGTGCCTGTAACAACTGATGGCTTTTTGCTTGTCCCTCTGTCACCAGCATCTGATCACTCAATTCCAGTTACGTTAGAGAAGGAGATGCCAATTAAATGCTTGGCATTAGCAACGCTTTCAAATTTAACAGGAAAACTCTCTTGTTATCCCCAAGTAATTAAACCCTCAGTCAATATCCGTCTGCAGTAATCCTCTCTGGCTGTTCTGGGGGGTTCTGCAAGTCAGGAAAGCTGCTATGGGATCAGCTCAGAGCCATTGCTTGTGATGGATTGGGAGCCAAGTTATGGCCCTGGTTTGCTTCTGAGATATCCCACTGTGAGATGTCAGTACTCAATGGCATCATTAGCTGACCCTCTTTTAATAATATCCCCTTTTTCTGATGCTCTTTTGCATTCGGTGAGGCTGGTAGGAAGCTGTTATGCTTGGACTGCCTTCCACCGTAATTCCCACCATAATTGGTACTGATGGATTTAATTTCTTCTCATCTTGCTATCCTGTCCCATCTTTCATTTACAAAGTCTTTAAGGCAGGAATGCACTTTTTCTTCTAGTTTGCAAAGGGAAGAAATAAAACTACCTTAGGCTGCAGAGCTGCAGTGCTGGCAGTATGGCGATGGGGTGTATGCAGAAGTGGGTGCAGACATAGCCCCTGAGCACTGGGGCCCTTCAAACTCAGGATATTCAATGATTCTATGATTTATGTATCAACGTGTCCCAATTTGTATGGGGAAAAGGGTAAAAACTGTATAAAACCGTAGAATCTTAGAATATCCCAAAGTGGAAGGGACCCAACAGGGACCATCAATTCCAACTCCTGGCTTCACACAGCACCCCCCAGAATCCAAACCCTGCGTGTAAGAGCATTGATTGTATGTTCCTTGAGCTCTGACAGCTTGGGGCCATGACCACTGCCATGGGGATTCTGTTCCATGCGTGACGACCAAAAAAAGTGAAGAACCTTTTCCTAACACCCAACCTGACCTTCGCCACAACTTCGTCTCATTCCTTGGAGCCCTTCCCAGCATTTAGAAGGGGGCATGCTGTCAGGTGAAAGTGCCTTCGAAGAACTTTAATGCATTTATAAATGAGAATAGAGCTGTTCTAAAAGCAGCTTGCAGCATTACCTTGAATTGCCAAAATGCACAGTTGAGGCTGTATGTGATACCACCAGGAGCAGCACTAACAGCACAAATATTGCTGACATGGTAGAAAGCCTGTTGCCATGCTGTTGTCTTGCATAATAGTTGAAAATGAAGGGAGTAGAGAGGAAACGAAGGAGGCTAAACATGTCACAGGACATTAAAGTTTATTTGCTCCTTTCAGTTTGCTTTTGCTGCTTAAGCCATTTGCCTCTGTGGAGCTCTTTGGTGGTTATTGACCAACAAGTGATACTGTAGGTGGATCAGCCTCTGGGTGGATGTTGGTCCTGAGCCTGCTAGCTACCTCCTTTGCTTTTCTGCAGAAAAAGGGGAATCTTTACATGTCTTCAAATGGAAAGGGGACATTCCAACATGACTTGAAGCCTTGGGTTTTGGTGTTATCTTGTGTTCTCCCTTACAGAGTCTCCCACCAGTCTCTCAAAACAATTTAGAGTTGATGCCAAGAATGCAGGATACTCTGAATTGGTTTATTTGATTAGCTGAGTAGGGAACTTTTGTCCTCCTTGAGGTAATAACTGCATCTTCTCTGCATTTTGAGAGGTCCTGATGGGATTTAAGAGCTTTCCCTGCCACATGGCTTTACCCTCACTACGTGGCCAAGACAGTGGAGCTGCCAAGCTTGAAGCCTTGTCTGTGTATTTTTGGGGAGCCATAGGGAAATGGAAGGGAACGTGGAGCTGAAAGGCATTCAAGAAAAAAAAAAAGGAATTAAATTCAGCGGGATTATGATGCATGGCCAGCAAATCCCTGGAGAAAAGGCAGCACAGGGCTTCCCTCTGCTCCTGCTTGGAGCAATTGAGAAGGGAGACATGAGCCAGCTCCTGGCTTGCTTGTGGATCACGTGCAGCCCAAACTGTATCCTCTTCTGCAGGCTTAATTAGACTTTTTTTATGGCACTAATGCTCCAAGTTTTAATCCCCAGTTTGGAGCAGGATTTATGATGTTGGGCACATTTCTTTTCACAGGCTGTGTGGGTGGTGAGGGAAGACCAGTGTGGCTCTCGTGTGGAGCAAAAACATGACTTTTATATAAAGTATTGGCTGAAATGGGAAGTTTTGAATGAGTTTTGCAGCCCAAAGGAGCTGCTGCTGAGTGCTCTGGGTGATTTTGGTTTTGGCATGGAGGGAGCTTGTGTTGGGTCTGGAACTGTCCCCACATAGCTGTAGGGTGAGCTGATGGGCTGTGATGTGAATCAACAGCTTGCTTTTGAGTGTGCCATAGGGAGTCCTGCCTTGGAGAGGTGGCACCAACAGTAGAGTTGATAAGCTTGAAACCTGCAGAGATTTTTCAGAATCCAAAGATGCTACTTATGGAGATGGGTCCTGCGTTGTGGATGCTTGGATCTCATCTCCTTCTTGGCTTTTCAACTTTGTTTACAAACAAATGAGATTATTGCTGATAACCATATTTTCAAATCTAATGGATTCCCTGGAGTATAAGACAATTTGAACTGAGTTATCTGAATAACTAAAATAAAGTTATTTTTGTTAATGTTAGGTCTGAAGTAGTACTAGGAAGTATTTATTTGAGAACTGACATTTTTTAGTTAGAAGAAGAAAGCGACAGTGTGCAGACCTGATGTGAAAATCAAACATTGAATGGAATCACTTGTTTTTCCTTATGTATTTAGGTGTGAGCAGTACTCAAGCTGCAGGAGCTCGGAGCACTGCTGGGGTATTGGAGGAGCACCAAATAAGATTTGAACCCAAATCTTATTTTGTTCTGTTACATGCTAAGGAACAAGGATACTGTCGGTGGCTTTTTTTCCCCCAGAAATATTGTGTTTCTTACCCAAAACAGCCCTTTGCATTGCCACCTATGGGGCTGTGGCAGTCGATTCGCTCCTGTTTGGCCCTGCAGCGCACCCTGGCCCAGCATCATCTGCTCTTTCCTTGGGAGCCAAGTGCCAGCATGTAAATGTGATTTCTTACTATGTAAGGATTACTAAAAAAAGTAAATAAGCTAAGCCTGAAGAAGATATCCAGAAGTAAAAGAAAACCATCCTTTAAGAGCCACTTGTATTGCCGTGAGCTCCAAGAAATCCTCTCCGTTTCAACTCGCTGGAGTGCCGTCAGGATGCTCTTACCCTGCTCTCTGTTTTGTATTAAATTTAAATACATCAGACAGCTTGATATTTCAGACATAGGTGAGTTTATGTGTGCTTGTTTGAGTTTCAGTGAGTGGTGTGCATGTGTGGATAACACGTGGGCGTTAAACCTGAGCATCTGCTCACTCCAGCGTGGATAGTCCTTTCTCACTTCCCAAGTTCTTGAATTGGAAATCTCCCCCTTTTTTTTTTCTTTTCTTTTTTTTTTTTTTTTTTTTTTTTTTTTTTTTTTTTTTTTGTGTGTGTGTGTGTGTGTGTGTGTGTGTGTGTTTATTTATGAGTGATTGAATTTCAGCAGTGTTTGCTGTGTAGTGAATGAAGTTTCAGTGGATTTGTTTCATTTCAAGCAGTTTCGCTGTGTTCAGAAGCAAGGAGTTTGAACTCATTTGGTCCAGTTGTCACTTTGGACTTACTGCCACATGCTGTGAAGTTGCTCTTGCAAACTTGCAAAGAAGTGGTTCAGTGGTTAACCAAAAGAAAGGGAAATGGGAATGGGAATGGGAATGGGAATGGGAATGGGAAAGAAAAAAGGGAAGGGAAGGGGAAGGGATGTGAGGGGAGGAGAGGGGAAGGGAGGGGAGGAAGAGGGAAGGAAGAGGGAAAGAAAAGGGGAAGGGGAAAAAAAGGGGAAGGGAAAGGAAGGAAAAGGAAAAGGGAAAGGGAAAGGGAAAAGGGAAAAAAAGGGAAAGGGAAAAGGAAAAGGAAATGGAAAATCAAGACTTGGTCAAAATGAGTGTTTATGAAGTTGTTGCTTGAAATCTCTGGACTCAGACAAGGTTTCTGGTACTTCTAGTTGGACTGGGTGACCTTTAAAGGTCCCTTTCAGGTCAAACAATTCTATGATTCAAGAGATGCATGGTAAGAACCCAGATCTTCAGCTACAAAGTGTTTTATTGGCCCAGGACTTGCACCCAGAACATTTTTAGTGCAGATACAGAGATTTCGCCATCAAGCCTGGCTCTGGTGTTGATGTTGGATCTTCAACAACTGCTATACTGTTTTTAAACATTTTTATAGTATCTTTCTACCCTCTTTTGATTAAAAAATTTTATTTCCCTGTCCACCCCAGGGTGGGGGAAAGACAACCCTCAACCTTGTGTAGTCAAGGTTATGGCGATAAATTCTGTAGCATTGTCACTTCTATTCGGAGTAAATTGGCTGGCCGCTTTCGGGCTGAAGGGAAGATAATTTGCTGTAGTATTTCAAATGGATTAGAAATGGATTTGAAGGGAAAGTTCATGCCTCCCATTACAAAGGCTAGAAAGAAGACTATCTTAAGGCACTGTTCACACTCTGGCCTTCATTATCCACGCTTAATACCTTTCCTATTTTCCAGCGTTAATGAAATTTCCTGCCGGAGCGGGTCTTCTGGACGGACGGGAGAACTCTTTAGATCCGAGGGTTTGTGCTGCAGAAAGGGAATTACAAGCCCCTC
The DNA here is from genome assembly GCF_951394365.1 of Tetrao urogallus. NCBI lineage: Eukaryota > Metazoa > Chordata > Aves > Galliformes > Phasianidae > Tetrao > Tetrao urogallus. The sequence continues at coordinate 1,029,655 of NC_136815.1, forward strand.
GTGTCGAGAGCTGGCGTATTCTTCAGGTCCTTGGCCTGGCTATTATCTCATTAATTCTATCCTCTCTTCTCAATACAGTTCATTTCCAAAGGCCGTCCTTTCCATTAGGGTAACAATTCAGCGCAGTGCTGTGACACTGCCAGGGATGAAAAGAGACAAGGGGTTTTGTGAGGCTCTGTTGGTGACATCTCTTGGCCCAACAGTGGCTGTCCCCAGGGTCGGTGTCACTGCCTGTGGGTGAAGGTGATGCTGGTGGAGTGAAGTTGTTGGGGCTACAACTTTCTGTAGGGTTGGACCATTGAGTTTCTCTGTTCGTCTGCATGGGCTTAGGTTAAGCTAAGAGTTTTCTATATAAAACATATTTTACCTTCAATTTTGAATCAAAGAGGCCTTCTGGAAGTAAATAACAGAAGATGCCAGAGCTCAAGTTCACCAGCTGAAATTCCCTGCGAAGCATCTCCTGGAGAGCAGCATCTCCAAACCTGTCCATTTGCATGGTGTGAATGTGTGCTGGGAACACAAGAATTTTGGGCAACGTAGCTCAGAACATGGGAATTTCAGGCAATGTGGCTCAGAACATGAGAATTTTGGGGATAGGATGTCCCAAACTCCGGGGTTTGGGAGCACTCCTCGCCAAGTGATTAAAAAACTGCTGAAGCAGTAATGCAACCTGTCTGTCTGTCTCCAGTAGGGAAAAGAACTGTAAAGGTTATTGGAGCAGATTACAACTCCTTTTGAGAAATGGTTGCCTTTTATTTTTTGCTTTTCTTCCCCCTGTTAACTTTCACTTTTTAGAAATGAGTTTCCAGGAGCCCGGGTTGTCCTCATAGCAATGTTCCCATTGCGGAATCACCCAAAGAGTGGAAATGGAGGTGGCCACCCTTTGGGCGATGAGAACCTAACTCTAAACTCAAACCCTAAGCCTTAAACCCTAACCCCTAAACTCTAAACATATGCCTAACCTTAAGCCTGAATCCCTAAACCCTATGGCTAGCCCTCACCCCCATGCCTAACCCCCAACCCTATGCCTAACCCCTAAACCCTAACCCTAAAGCCTAAACCCTAACCGGTGTTTTATCTTGGTGGCTTTACTTTCAGTCAACCTCAGTAATAATTTTTCTACAGAAATGCAAAATCGGAGGAGGTTCAGTACACGTTGATGGGTGCAGGGCAAAAGTCTTAGAAAAGTCTCTGCAGGGAGATGTGGGCCCCATGGTCCTTTGGTGCATAACGCTGTTCTGATCCTTCTCCTTTTTATTTATTTATTTTTATTATTATTATTATTTTTTTAACGCCAGTTTATAAAGGTATAAAACGTTTTATAAAGTGCAGCTCTCACTGCTCGGTGCTCGGCCGGCAGCTGCTACCTGCTCTCTCTCTGCTCACATAGGCAGGGTCAGATGCCAGTGGGTAATAACACTGTGATAAATGGTGACTTTGTAACGAGGGCCACTTCAACGGTTGGAAGGAGCACAAAAAAGGTGAGAAAATAAATATCCAGAGCATTTGCGGGAACTGCGTTTTGTTGGACTGAATCCACCTTACAACTCTAGGAGGGTTGTTTTTTTCCCCCAATCTTTTTTTTTTTTTTTGGACCCCACTGACATTATTTTCACAGGAAAGCGTACTGAGCATGAGAGCATTTCTCTAAATCAGTGTTTTTCAGAGCAAGAATCTCTTTGATTCTACCCCAGGGAAATGGTGGATTCACCATCCCTGGAGGATTTCAAGAACTGTGGAGATGTGGCACTGAGTGACATGGTTAGTGGGCCTGGTGGGGATGAGTTGGGGTAGGACTTGGTGATCTTCTAGGTCTTTTCTGATCTTAATGATTCTATGATGTGCAAATTGATGTTTGCAGCATACACTGAAGTTGTGATGGTCATGTGCAGAGGGTCACCTACCAACTTTAGTCTTTTCTAGACATTTGGTGCGGAATTTCCTTCAAAAGGGCTACATTTGGTTGGGCTCTGCTTAGTTCACAGTGGATTTTACCAGGGAGCTTTACTGCATCTTGAGTGATGCTTTTATCTTCTTGGGGCTCAAATGTGGTTCTGTCCATGCCATTTGATGTTTATCATCAATGTGGTGTATCTTTTTATAGCAAATGGAGCTATGGTGCAAAATGCACCATCTAGCAGATGTTAAATAGATCAGAGTAACGGCACAAGCATGAATCAGTCCTCATTGTGTCCCTATTCCTTTTGACATCTCCTTCCTCCAAATCTCTCCTCTTTACCTCCGAACTTTCCCACAAACTCCGCATTTCTAGTGATTTGTGTGCAAGGTGCCCAGCTTGGGAGAATCAAAGAATCATTAAGGTTGGAAAAGACCACTAAGATCACCAAATCCAACCACCACTATGTCCATTCGTAGAGTCATAGAATCATTAAGGTTGGAGAAGACTTTCAAGATCAATCCAACCATCAACCCATCCCCTCTGTGCCCACTAAGCTGTGTCCCTCAGTGCCACATCTGCCCTTTTCTTGAACACCTCCAGGGATGAGGACTGAACTTGAACGCATAACAGTCAGCGTGGCTTTATCAAGGTTAGGTTTTGCCTGTCCAACCTAGTGTCCTTCTGCAGTGGCCTAACTGCACCAATGACAAGGGAAGGGCCACTGATGTCATCTATCTGGACTTCAGTTAGGCCTTTCACCTGATCCCACATAACATCCTTCTCTTCTAATTGGAAAGATAGGAGTTTGATGAGTGGACTGTTTGGTGGTAAAGGATCTGGGTGTGAGATCACATCCAGAGAGTGGTGGTCAGTGACTCAGTGTTCGGATGGGGATTGGTGATGAGTGATGACCCTCAGAGGCCAATGCTGGGACCAGTGCTTTTCTTCAATGATATTGACAGATGCATCCAGTTGCAGTTCTTGGTACTAGAGAGACATGGACCTCTTGGAGTGTTGGGTATAAGGAAAAAGATTTTTACAGTAAAGGTAGTAAGGCACTGGAAGAGATTGTCCAGAGATCCCCATCCCTAGAGAGAATCAAGGTCAGGCTGGATGGGGTTTTGAGCAACCTGACCTGTCTGTGGGTGTCCCTGTTCATGGCAGGGAGGTTGGACTAGATGACCTTTACAAGTTCCCTTCCAACTCAAACCATTCTATGGCTCTATGATCAGCCATTGCCACTGAGCATCCCATGCCTCCTCATCTCATGTGTTTCCATTGGCAAGACTGGAAGGGTTCATGTGTGTTATGGTACTTCTCAGGGAAGTGGTGGAGTTACCATCTGTGGAGTTTTTGGGTAGATGTCACATTATGTGACGTGTTTTAATGCTATGGTGATGATGAGTTGATGGTTGGGCTGAATGATCTTAGTGGTCTTTCCACCCTTACTGATTCTGTGATTCTATATGCTGTGCCTGCAGCAAGAAGATGACCATGAGGAGATGTGTGCAAACTGCCTTCTCAATGGAAACCTTTCTTCAGCTCTTGGGATCTACATCAGCTGCAACTCCCTAAGAGCTGAAGGATTGCAAAGAGGCTGTTCCTTGTAAAATTTCAAGTTTTCTGCTCATCTCCTTAGCAAGGGCCCAAAGAAACTGCACCCAGTGCAGCAGAGCACTTCTTTGTCCCAATCCCCTCTGCAAATCTGGCAGTAATTCTGTGAGGTTGGTAGCCAGTGGCAACAGCCCTATTAAATGAATAGGCTGTCACGCTAAGCACTAAGAAATGTAACTATTACATTTTACAGTTCTCTCTTTCTTTGCAGCACATGTTCATTTAAAGGTAATGCTCTCCAGGGTTTGCATTCTGCTGATAGGATAGCAGGCCTTAATTTACAGATATTCTTCAGTAATGCGCGGTTTATATACGTTCTGCTAATAGCATTATGAGCATAGTTTGTACTAATACAAAATTAGAGCTCTAATTTGCATAAACAAATTACTGTTTGGATTAGTGCTAAATGGTTAAGACGACTGATATTGGAGTAGATTTGATTTGGCTGGAACAGCTCTGTTTGCATAACGGCATATGTACAGCAATGAGCCGGGTGGCGGATGGGGAGAGAGATGGCATCGTGCAGGGTGTCAGGTTGGGAACCGGAAGGGTTTTTTGGTGACAGATGAGCCCATCCAGGAAGGATTTGTCCCCAGGGTGTCACTTGAAAGCTTCTGAAACCTGTCCTTTGCCTGTTGAGCAAACAGACGTTAGGAACGACACCAATGCGTGTGACTATAGCACAGCTCCTGACCCACTGTCATCCTCACTGCAGAGCTAGTAGGAAGAACATGTCCTCTCAGAGGAAATAGCAGAGAGATGGGGAGCTGGAGAAGCATCCCCAGTGCTGCAGAGAACCAGTTTGGCTCCCAGAATTTGCTCCTGGCATTATGGGATGGCAGCATCCTCAGGCAGCTCATCCCATGCAAGGATATGGAAAAAGCCATGAAAGAGCTGCAGTTGCAGAGGGCTGCAAAAATATCTGAGTGACCACTCCTCTTGCTCTGTTTTTTGTAGCCATCATCAGGATAGGCTCTTCCAGCCCATTAGGCAGCTCAGCACAGTAGTGCTGAACAACTCAATATCTGTTAACCCACCTGGATCGCTGTTTGGCTCTGCCAAGCTGCCCATTAGGAAGACAGAAACCAGCAGTGCAGGTGGAAGCTGTGCTTTGGGGTTAATGGGAAAGATCTGCAGAGTCTATAGACAAGCACATGGACAAGTGTTGCTGTGAGCAAACTGGGTGAAAAAGTGGTTATTTGTGCATGAGGAAGAGGTACCGTTTGTAGAGTCTTTAATTGCACCTATTTTTGATGTAAGTAAATAAGATCTGATTCCCCAGTCCCTTTTGTTTTCACTCTGCAAAGGAGGAGCTTAACTACTTGCTTCTGTACAGCCTCCATCACTGAGCAGCTCTGGGTTTGCTCACAACTCCTTGGGGTAGCATCCTGACTTGGTGCTTACCTTGGTTTTATCCTTTCCTTACAGGTCCCCCCAAGCAAGCTCAACTCCCAAGAGTGGCAAATCCCAAGCCATACAGCAGAGGTGGAAGAGCAAAGGCTATCGGTGCATTGGAGGGGTGATGTACCGTGTGTCGGCAAACAAACTCTCCAAAACTTCCAGCACCCCTGGTCGGTGCAGAGATCTGAGCACCAAGAGCCCTGGAAGAGCAGGTAAGCAGAGAGAATTTGTCCTACTTTGTATCAAATATCCAACAGTGCTCCAGCTTTAGCGCTGAGGTTGGCTTGTAGCTGCTCATGCCATGGCATGGAGTTGGGAGCAGGTCGTCGTTAAGACCTTCACAACCCAAGCCATACTAAGATTGGATGTTTCCAGCTCCTCACCTCCCTTGAATTGCTGCAACACCTGAGAACCTCTAAACAAAGTCACTGAATCTCAGAGTCAAAGAATCATTAAGGTTGGAAAAGAAGTTTAAGGCTTTCAAGTCCAACTGTCAACCCATCACTACCATGCCCACTCAGAATCTTACCATCATACAGTCATTAAGGCTGGAAAAGGCCTCCAAGTCCAACCCCAACCCATCCCACCATGCCCACTAAACCATGTCTCCAAGTGCCACATCTCCAGATTTCTTGAACATCTCCGCGGATGGTGATTCCACTACTTCCCTGGGCATCCTGCTTCAATGCCTGACCACTTTTTTGGGGAATAATTTTTTCCTAATATCCAACCTGTCCTCCCTGATATATTTTTAGGGAAAAAAAAACAACCTTTCTAGCAGCATTGCTGACACCTCAGCACAAAGTTAATAGACATCTCACCATTTCCAGAGGACAACCCCAAGCTCTTCCTGATTACAGTATGTTTTTGATTAACAGTAGCACTGAAGGGAAAACAACGTTAAAGAAACAAAAGCTTTAAGAAAGAACAATTGAAGAATATTGAGTTTTTCTCAAGCTAGTGTGTACCAGGTTTAGATCCACCCTGTTACACTGCTTGTTTTTTTTAACCTTAAGGAGGATTGCTAAGTCTTGGCCAGCTTCAAGTTGCACCTAAAGGTTAAGTATATTTGATATGCTCATCGAATTACATTCAATATTGACCTAACAAAGCCAGGAGGGTCACTCTGCAGATAACTATGAAGCAGGCAGTTTGATGTGGTTACTGGCTTTACATTTAGCTTCAATTAAATGTGTGTTTTAGCTCCTCTGGTGCTTGACACCTCAAGTGCAGATCTCAGGCAGGATCAGGTTTCTAATTCTTTCTGAAGTGTTGGTTGTTTTTTTTTTTCAAGTTTCTACCTGGATTGAATGTTTTTGTTCCCTATATTTGCAATCCTCGGGAAAAGTTAAAGTGGGAAAGGCAAAGCCGGTGGTTTCATGGTGTTTTTCTTTGTTGGAATGATGGAGGCCTCAGAGATGAGTGAGTTCGTGAATGATGCTATAAAGGCAATTTAATGCCAAAGTTATTTTATGTACAGTGGAAAAGTCTGAATGAAGAGAGGGAATAAACAGGACACTGTCATTGGGAAGTGTCACTGGGAGCTGTGTGTACCCCAGTTTGGGGTTTCCTTGGTGGTTGTAAGGAGATGTGAATAATAGATGTTTCACCTCCCTCATTTTGCCCCTTCTTACAGCCCAGAGATTAGATCCAGTGCTGGTAGGTGAATGGGTTATTCCTGTCACCTACCAGGTTCCATTAAACAAACCTACAAAGGAAAGACTTATGGGAGGGAGGAGATGAGCTTAGAGCAGGGACAAAAATCCCATCAATAGTGTCTGAATCCCTGCACTCCTTCTGCCTTTCCATGGGACCAGAGACTTCAGAGTGCTTCTGCTGACAGGGAACATATTAAATTCAAAGCGATTGTAACAAATAGTGGAAATGGCTTGAAAAAAATGCAGTGCCTTTTAATGGAAGTGAGACCATTGTAGCCCATAGGGAAGAACCATCCTGAGTGTGGATCTGAGATTGAAGACCATTCCCAAACACTGATTCAATGCAGCAGACTTTTATTGGAGCAGCAAAAGGTGGGCAAAACCCTCAAGACATGGCCATGGAAAGTGTCAGATGGAGCAGATCCAGCTTTAGGGGCCAGATTTCAGGACAGAGAAGCCAAAAACCCAGGGGTCATCCATTGCAGCAGGGAGGGCTTTTGGAGGATGAGGATTTTGAAGAAGCACATTGGTTGGGTTGACTGTGATGTCTCTGTTATTGGATATTTTTTCAAGGACAGTTTGGGTTATTGTGTTTTTTTTTCAAGAACTTTTTTTTGGGTAAGACTCAGGTGTACTGGCTTTTGCCCTACAGCATGGAGATGGACATGACACCAGATTCTGCTTAATTTCCAGTTGATACATTGAATGGTTTAATATAGGTGCTGGGAGATACTTAAATCACTCTTTCTGCTGCTGTTTGGAGCTCTGATGTTTGCCTGGCAACTTTTCCTAAACACACATCTTGCATATCCCATATTTATAATTCTTGTTCCAGACCTTATTTTCATTCATCCTAATGCATGGAGGTTTTAAAATTCATCTAACCACTGGAAATCAGCAATTCATGCTTAGGGAACTTAAAAAAAAGGCTGATGGATTCATCCTTGTCCATAAATATCCACTGCTGGACTGGGACCATGCAGAGAAACACAGTCCAGTGTGCAATTTTTGGGAGAGCCAAAGGGATGATGAGAGGATATTGTGCAAAACTTTTCCTCTTTTTAATCTCCACTGTGTGCTGGGGTAGCAGAGAGATGGGAAATGCTCATGACAGTTTAATAGCCCGGGATTTACTTAATGATGGGTTATAATTCTGCTGTTCACCTGAATTTATTGGGTTGGTATTTTGTCTCTCTGTGCCCTGACTACAATCAGAAATGCAAAGATCTATTTTTCACTTTGCGGAAATGTTAGGAAATGTGGCAGCAGGACAGTGTGGAAAGTGTTTGATGCATTGCAATTAGATGTGGCTTTAATTAAGCAAATGCAATAAGCTGGTTGAGCAAACCTTTCCTTCATTTCTTACTACAATTGCTGCGTTATTCGGACGCTTGAGAAATTTCCATGAAATTGGGGAAAGAAGCAAAAGGTTCTGGCAACACAGCATTTCAAAAATAAATTTGAAAGGGGAAATAAAAAATAAAAATAAAAAAAAAGGTATGAAATTGAAAGCAGCAGGAACAAAATTAAGGTTTGACATTGTCCAGAAAGAAGCCCTGACCCCAATCTCAGCACAAGCGGTGCAGGTAGAACTATTGCAGCCCACTATGTGGGCTCACTGCAGTTTAAGCAACATCCAAAGCTGCTTCCTGCAAGGAAATCTTCCCTTTGCGACTTTGGATACTCAGGAAAACCTGCAGCTCATGCCCAAACATTCCCATCATTGCATCATGCCAAAGAACGTCCCAATCTCCAGTAGCTTGTTCACCCCTCTGTGGTCTCAATTGTCCTGCCTTCATTCTGTGTTGGGATGGGATGATTGAGGAGCCCAACCTAAGATGTGAGAACAGCTGAAGTTGGATTACTGCTATACTGTGCTGATTTTGATGTTGTTTGAGTAGGGTCTCTCAGCCCTCCAAGCTCAGTCCCTTGTTTCTGAGATTACTCTGTCCCTTTATCCCTTCGGATTCAATCCCTTGGTTCTGGGATTGCTCGGTCCCTTGGGCCCTTTTGAGCTCAGTTGCTTGGCTTTGGGTTTGCTCAATCCCCTCTTCTCTTCCAAGCTTAGTCTCTTGGTTCTGGGATTGCTCAATCCCTCGGACCCTTCAAACTCAATCCCTTGGGTTTGGAATTACTCAAACCCTTTATTCCTTTTAACTCAGTCTCATGGGTTTGGTAATCCTCAATCCCTTGTTCCCTTTGGAGCTCAATTAGGTTTTCCAATCCCTTGGAATTTCTCTATTCCATGTCGCTGTTAAGATCAGTCTGCTGGGTTTGGGTTTTGTCCCCTTGGAGCTTGATCCCTTGGTTTTGAGATTAATTAATCTCTCAGCCCCTTTTCAGTTCAGTCACTTGGCTTTGGATTTGCTCAATCCCTTGGCTCCCTCAAGCTCAATCCCTGAAGTTTGGGATTGCTCAGCTCCTTTTGAACTCAGTCCTTTCGTTTTGAGACTGCTCAATCCCTTGGTTCATTTATGATCAAATCCTCCAGTTTGGAGTTGTTCAATTCTCAGCTTCTCTTGAGCTCAATCCCTTGATTTTCGGATTACTTAACCATTCAGTGCCAGGACCCTTTTAGCTTCATCTCCTCAGTTTTAGGATTTCTCAATCCCTTGGTCTCTTTGAGCTCAACCTCTTGAGTTTGCAGCCTGCTCTCCTTGAGGAGCACCATTGGATCCAGGGTGTGCAGAGCATGGTAGATGCTCCATGCTCCTTGCAAGCATCCACAGAGCTGATTTTGCAACAGCAAACCAGAACATGCATTGTTAATTGAGCGTGCTTTGCTAATAACAAAACTGTGAGTGCCTGAAGCAGGGACATGCATTTTCCTGTTCAGAGCTGGGATGCAGTCAGGCAGGAAAGCATGAAAAGCTGCTTTAAAAGCCCTTGTTTTGTTGTTACCTTCCAGAAAGTGAGGGCTTCTGCTGTCTGGTGAGTAAAATAAATTACCCCCAGCAGCTGCTAGTGCTGATCATCTGAAACAGTGGAAGCCACTTAAATGAATAATAATTAAAGAAATAAATTTCCTGAGTGCCAGCCTCAAAACTTTTTGTTCAGCAATAAAGGCAGGAGAGCCCCACAAAATGAATGGCCACCTCTTCCAGAAGTAGGCTGCCCGTGCCACAGAAGGCAAAGCACAGTTATAACATGACCTATTAAAGGAGATGGCATGGTTGAAAAGAGCCTTTTTTCTTAGTGCCAATGCGTGAAGGGGGTTGAGCAGAAGCAAGCTGCAATGGTGCAGGTGTTCAGCAAGGTTAAATAATGGGATGGTGGTGCAAAACCCCATGGCAGTGATTGCTGAGCTGGAGCAACATCCGACACTTGGAATGAAGCCCATTTCTCTCCTTGTGTGAGATTTTGATTTGGAGTTATTGTAGGGGGCTTAGTGGTCCCATTGTCACAAGGGGGTTTACCTGATGCCCCAACATGATGCTCCCGAGCATAATTACTCCACTGTACTGCTTGGTCCCAATACATCCCCTTGTCTCCTGCTCTTTCACTGTGCCCTAGGAGCAATAGAATCCTGCCTAAATAATTAAGAGTGTAATTAACCACACTGCAATGTTTGCAGTTGATTTGCATGCAAAGGGAAATCTTAGGTGGCATTCTCAGGAAGCGTCAAAAAGTCCTGGGGTGGTGGGGAGTTGCACGGAGGTGTTGAAGCTGAATGAAAGCATCCCACATCCCACCCTGGAAAGCACCCAAGAATGGTGGATCCACCCAAAAATGGATGGATACCAAATGGCATCCTGGGCTCCATCAGAAGAGGGGTGGCCAGCAGAGACAGGGAGGTGATTGTCCCCCTCTACTCTGCTCTTGTGAGGCCCCATCTGCAGTACTCTGTCCAGTTCTGGAGCCCCCAGTACAAGAAAGACAGAGAGCTGTTGGAGAGGGTCCAGAGGAGAGCCACGAAGATGATCAGGGGTCTAGAGCACCTCCCCTATGAAGACAGGCTGAGGGAGCTGGGCTTGTACAGCCTGGAAAAAAGAAGGCTGCGGGGTGACCTCATTGCAGCCTTTCAGTACCTAAAGGGAGCCTACAAGCAGGAGAGGAATCAACTCTTTGAGAGGGTAGATAACAGCAGGACAAGGGGAAATGGTTTTAAGTTGAGGGAAGGAAGATTTAGGTTGGATGTCAGGGAGAAGTTCTTTACTATGAGAGTGGTGAGGTGCTGGAACAGGCTGCTCGGAGAGGTTGTGGATACCCCATCCCTGGAGGTGTTCAAAGCCAGATTGGATGGGGCCCTGGGCAACCTGGTCTAGTAGGCAGGGTCAACCAGGCAGGGGGTTGGAGATTCATGATCCTTGAGGTCCCTTCCAACCCTGGCCATTCTGTGGTTCTGTGATATGTATGGTTTGCCAAGGTAGTTTGCCAACGGATATGTCTGCCAGCCTTTCCCTGGAGGAAAGGGACCAGGTACCAGAGGAAAGTACCCATCTAATCCTGCAATCTGTGAAGAAAACCATCTGGATTAATGCGTGGGTGCTGTCATAGGGGTACAGCCTCCAGTCTCTTGTCAATGAGACCAATGGGAGAGCCCCATTGACACAATCACCTTGCACCATTTTGTTCCAGAAGCAAAGTTCAGAGTGGGTTGTGTCCTCTGAGAGACCTCCGGAGCCAGGCTTATTGTGCTGTGGATTCGAACAGAGTTGGGAAAAAAAAATAAAAAATACAGAGTTAGACGATAGCCCCTGCCATTAATCATAGCTGTAATCATGCATTTAATGAACATGACAGCTCCGTTCCCTCTGGAGCGACGCGCCGAGGCTCACGGCTGGGTGAGGTACAACAATCACTTTTCAGCTCTCCAAGAGCCAGCGTCGGGTTGGGATGATGCATGAAGAGAAACAGCCCCGTTTGCATGGGCTGTGGGTTTCCTTACAGATGATGCTCTTCGACCTGACTCAATCGTTAAGGAGAAAAAGAAAAAAAAAAAGGAAGAGAGAAAAACACCTGTCCCTTATGCAGGATATAAAATATCAAGCCTGACGCCGGCGTGCTGTGTGTAATCAGTTAAAAAGCCCTTAATGTGCAGTTCTTTGATGCTCACCCAGCAGCTTTTTTTGTGTGTGTTTCTTCTTCTTCTTCCTTTTTTTCTTCTGTTTTTTTTTTTTTTTCCTGTGCACTCTTATTTAAATATCTGCAATGGAAATTCTGCCTTTACCATAGGGATGTATGGTTTGCTGTCCTGCTCCAGAAGCACTTTGTCCCAGTACTGGTCCTCAGCGTGCTTAATCACTCTCTTGCAAAATTCAGTTGGGTTGCATGTGGAGGAGGGGCCAAGTGAGGCTCTCCAGGGTCACAGTCAAGCTTAGTGGCACTCAGCATTATGTTTCATAGAATCACAGAATCGCTAAGGTTGGAAAAGACCTCCAAAATCACCCAGTCCAACCATCAATCCATCCCCACTCAAGCCCAGCAAACCATGTCCCTCATGTTTCATTGAGTCTCGAGCCCTATGGGCTTGCACACAAGCACATTTCAGCTTCTATTTTTAATTTAATCCCTTTCCATTCCTCAGTGTCATTTCTCAACCCCATAGGGCATAGGTGCCTTTGGAGAGCTCAACACTCCACCGTGCATCTGTCTTGCTCTGACCTTGCTCACTGATTCCTTCAAGGTTTGCAGAGAACCGCTTGTGTTTCAGAGTGGTAACACGTTGGAATAGGCTACCAATGAAGGTGATGGAGTCACCATCCCTGGAGATGTTTAAGAGCTGTGTGTGGCACTTGGAGACATGGTTTAGTGGATGTGGTGGAATGGGTTGGGGTTGGACTTAGAGGCCTTCCCAACCTTAATGACTCTGTTATTCTATTTTTAACCTTTTTGTTTGTTTGTTTGTTTGTTTTTTGCATGATGGAAAAGTTTCTAAAACCAACGTTGTGCTGCAGCTCCATAAATCCCAATAGACAGAAGAGAGAAATGAGGCTTTGCCTCTTTCCAGGCTGCTGCATGTTAAAAACCACATAATTACAGAGCTTCTGAACCACATGGCCGATGGGCTGTCTCCTCCTGGGTAAATATTTAGGCAGTTCTCTATTAGTTGGACGAATATTTCCACTCAGAGTGATTAGAGAGCAAGGAGGAAGTGTTGCTTTGCCAGCTGCCAGGCTGCTGGATGTGGTCAACGGGTGCTTCCATGCTGCATTTTGCAATGAATGGGAGTGATTCTTGTGCATTGAAACTGCTTGGAGGCTGCGAATTAATTCCCAGTAGGAATCAGTAAAGAGTGATATGCATCCAGTGTGGCACATATTCCATCCTCCCAACATTTTCAAATAGTTTTAGGTTGCGTATAATAACATTTCTTCTTGCCAGAAGATGAAAGCGGTGAAAAAAATCCACCCAACCATTCAGCCATGTCTGTAGTATGGGTACATACCCATTTAAAACCAGCTGAAGGAGACTGTTGCACCCTTTATTTATTTATCTATTTATTTATTTAGCAGTTCCTCTTCTCTGGCAAAGGATGTGGTTGTCAGGCTGCTTTAACTAAAAGGATGGCACATGAGCACTGAGAGACGCTCGTACCCTAGAGTCTGCTTTTATGCCCAGGTATTAAATATTTAAAGATATTGTCTGCTGCCCTGGGGAGCCCACTCTTGGGATAGTTTGTCCTGCTGAGCTTGCTTTCAAGTGCTTTAAAAATAATTGCAGAGGACTGAGAGATGCTCTAACCTTTCCCTAATGATGGGCTTTAATTTGGATCTCTCCCTGCATTGTTTGGGAGGTCAGCTTTGCTTGAGCTTGATGGCCTCATCACCTTTCCCTTGGAGAAGCAGAACCTGAGCCAAAAGCCAAAAAAACAAACATCCCCAAAAACAGTTCTTGTGACTGACCCATCTAGTGAACTTCTATGGTGGAATGACTGCATCAGTGAACAAAGGAAAGGCAACTACTGTCATCTACCTGAACTTGTCGAAGGCCTTCAACATGATCCCACACCACATCCTTAACTCTAAATTGAAGAGATATGGTTTTGAAGGGTAAACTATTCGTTGGATAAGGAGTTGATTGGATAGTTGCAGCCAGAGGGTTGTTGTCAGTGGCTCTGTGTCCAGGAGGAGGCCAGTCACAAGTGGTTTTCCCCAGGGGTCCATCTTGGCACCAGTGCTCTTCAACATCTGTATCAATGACATAGACAATTGAGTGCACTCTCAGCACGTTTACTGATGACACCAAGTTGAGTGGTGCAGTTGACACAATAGAAGAGAGGGACACCATTCAGAGGGGTCTGGACAGACTCAAAAACTGGGCACACAGGAATCTAATGAAGGTTAACAAGGGCAATTGCAAAGTATTGCACTTGGGTTGAGGCAATTCCACATATAGGTGTACAAACTGGGAGAAGAACTTATTGAGAGCCGAGCTGCAGAGAAAGACTTTGGGGGTCCTGATGACCAAAAAGCTGGGCAGACTGCCCAGAAAAAAAGTGTGGATGTCCCATCCCTGGAAGTGTTCAAGGCCAGGCTGGATGCGGCCTTGGCAGCCTGATCTGGTGGGTGACAACCTTGGTTGGAACTGGATTGTCTTTAAAGTCCCTTCCAACCCAAACATTCTACGATTCTGTGATCTTTAAGATCCCTTTTGACCCAACCATTCTGTGGTTCTATGAAATGCCCCTGTAATACTCAGTGATCTTGCACCAAGCTTCAACACACGTTGTAATATCTGCTGCACCCAAAGTTTTTTCTCATGTCCTGCAAGCTCTCGATGCCTCCCATCTCCAGGCACGGGCCACCAGCATCACATTTGCTCTTTGCATTTGCAAAGGGAACAGATGGGATTTTGCAGCCATTGGCAGCCAGAGTGACAGCTCGAGTGCTGGGACTGCATGCTGCTGCACTATCAAATTCCACTCACTCACTCCCCAGCACACCCAGGATGGCAGGTGAGTGACTGAAGCACGCTGCTACCACCTGGAAATGCCTTTTATTTTCAATTCAGTCTTTCCTACGGCACTCAAGGATAATTTAATTGCATGCATGCACGGACTGAAGTCAGCCACTGGGTTTCCCTGGGCTGCTGCAACCTCAAATTTTGCTCCTCAGCCAATGCATACGTGTGAATTTCCCTGGAGCAGTTTCCCAGCACCAAGGAAAGGATCCGTGCAGCATTCAGAGGCCTTTTTTTGCAGGGCTTATCCTCGTTGCAAAGCTTGCATACTCATCCAAGCAATAATATACCAAAGAACACGTGATCCTGCAAAATTTTGTGATTCTGAGCAAATGGTCATGAATGTGTTTGTGTTTCTTCCTGTTTTCCAACAGCACGATTGAGCTGCATGCCCAGCAGTCCTGGCTTCTCTCCATTTGGCTGCCTGAACCGATCAGCCACGAGCCGATACATTGCAAGGTCTGTACCCACAGTGTGGTTTGTGCTCAGGATGGTGTATGAAGCGTGTGATGGGGCTGTTTCATTGGCTCTTAGTTTGGTGAAGCTCTGTTCACCCCCATTCTCAGTTGTAAACTTAGCAGGAAGACGCTGGCTGCTGCTCTGAAAGTTTCTCTTGAGAGGGTTTGAAAGGTCAGTAATGGATATCAGCACATTTAAGAATTCAAATCC
Source organism: Tetrao urogallus (assembly GCF_951394365.1). NCBI lineage: Eukaryota > Metazoa > Chordata > Aves > Galliformes > Phasianidae > Tetrao > Tetrao urogallus. The sequence continues at coordinate 1,044,799 of NC_136815.1, forward strand.
TTCTCTAGCCCTCTCTGAAAGTCCCTTTTTACAACAACTCTATTGTTCTCGAGGGCAGCAGTGTCACTGCCATCTGTAGAGCAGCAGTTTGTATTTTTTTCCCCCATGACTCAATAAATCACATCCCAGTACAACCCAGGAAACTTGCAGGTTTTCCTTCTCTACCGAGTACCCAACCAGTGCTGCTGCTCCTGCAAACTGGGAACCAAGCATGTGGCAACTGGGAAGCACCACGGGTAGGAAAATGACAGCACATTACCACTGCTTAACACCCTGCTGCCTTTCTTATTGCCTTCCTTCTATGCTACAGATGTGCCACGTATCATCGCGTCCTTAAGTATGAGCATTTGCAGACAAGCTCCTCTTAATTGTAGTAGACTAAAATTTATTCCCAAAGTGTCTTGGTTCCAGATGTCTGTAGGCAGACTTGGTGCCAGATTTTAGCTGTGTTTTATTATAACCCATCTCTAATACCATCTAATTTAAAATCTGCCATCAGTTAATTGGTGGTAAGGTCCATCCTGCAAATAAGTGCACTTAATATGGCCAAATTATCTCACAAAGGGTGTTGACTGTAGGAGAGCCCTTTTTCCATATCATGATTTCAGCAAAGAAGTGCTTCTTCGCTTCCTCCTGGTCCCATACAGTCCTATAGTTGATGGGTAATCACTTTTTCAACTGCAAGCTCATGGAAAACGTGTGCTAAACAACTTCTGATATCCTTAAGAAACTTCTAGTGATACCAGGTACTTAATTTTGTCTGGTATTTGGAGCCAGCATAGGAGAGGACTTTTTCTGCCTCACTGTGTTCCTGTAAGCTTCAGGGAAGCTCTTTGCATGCCCACAGTGTCGTTGAAGATTATCCTGGTTATGGAGGAGTCCGTGAAGGGCTCTTAATAGGCTCTTGCACCAAAGGTCTCTTGTACCATATCCCAGAGAAGGTCTGTTTCGTGTTCTCTGTCATGAGAACACCATGCCATTAAATAGTCCCAGAGGACAAAACCCCTACTTGTCTTCTCCCAAGTGAGCAGATCAGCTCCTGCCCTTTGCTTAGATATCCTATGGTCCAGGCCCAACTTGGTGGCCTTTTACTGGACTCACTGTGTTGGACTGAGAATCCCAGATTGGACCTTATATGCTACTGAGGTGTTGCAGGCACCATAATAATTCTAATAGAGGGGGTAGATCCCCTCCCTCATGTTCCTGGCTGTGTTCACAGCCCAGCATGTGGCTGGCATCATGACCTCTCCTGTGAGGAGAGGCTGAGGACACTTTGTCTATTTTGGAAAGGAAGCTGAGAGGTGACCTCATTGCTCCCTACAGCTTTTATAAGAAAGTGGAGAGGGAGGTGTTGATCTCTTCTCTGCAACAGTAGTACACATGGGAATGGCACAAGGCTGCTCCAGGTGAGGTTACATGAGGTAACATTTCTTTACCATGGAGATGGACAAACACTGGGACAGGCTTTCCAGGATGTCTGGCTAACTGCTGGGTGCTTTCTTTTTCCCCAGAGTTCCCAGGTGTTCTGCAGAAGTGCTTTCCAGTATAGGCTGGAAAAGACCCTTAAAGATCATCTAGTCCAACACTTCTATCATCTTTCACTGGATCAGATTGCTTAAAACATGGGACTACTTTATCCCAAATGCAGACATTTGCTGGAAAATTAGCCTGATATTCTAGATTTTTAAAGATTCATGCTGAAGTTGGCAAAAAAAAAAACCCCCGAAACTAGAAGAACCTAAAAGCCTATGGCCCAGTGCAGATTTTCTGAACATTTAATTCTCTCTTCAAAGTGCAGCTTGGTCTTTGCTGTGATTTTGGGTACCGTTGAACCATTTTCTGTGTGTCGTTTTGTGATATCGTTGTACTGAAGTTGTGAAGTTGGAAACATCCATCTTGCTCTGTTTAGCCGTGCTGTTCAGAGGAGTTTGGCCATCATCCGTCAAGCCAAGCAGAAGAAAGAGAAGAAAAAGGAATACTGCATGTACTACAACCGCTTCGGCAAGTGCAATCGTGGGGAGAACTGCCCCTACATCCATGATCCAGAGAAGGTGGCAGTCTGCACCAGGTACGGATGGATGCAGTAACCATATGCTATGACCCATCGTTGGGCCATCAGTTGGCTCTGGTACTTGCTTGTGTGACATTCTGCAGGGAAACTCCCAGTTAAAGAGATAGAAAAACATGAGAACTGCTGCATGAAAAATGCTTCCTCGACTGGCTGCTTCCCTGCTAGGTTAGGTACCTCCTTGTCCATAGGTCATGAGAAGGAAAGGTTAATAGTTCCCTAATCACCTTCTAGGCATCATTTATAACTCTATGTAATCTTCCTTTTATATCCAGACTTGCCAGACAGGAGAATCCTAATCTATTTAATCTCTTCTGGTATTTTCTGAATTTACATGACATTTCATACCTACTCATGATAATTAAGCATCACAGAACCAAAATACACGCTTTAGTTGTTTGCATGACCTATGGGAACTGTTTTAATACTTACTTCATGTCTTGGAAGTGGATACCACCACTAATACACTCATGTTTCTTATGATACTTATGCCACCTAAAAAGATAAAAGATTGAAGTAACGTGTACTGTTTTTTATCTTAAGAATTTGTAATAAGATCCAGCCAACATTTGTTAAACATAATTAGAAGAATAATTCTTAGCATCAGTTACCGCCGTCAATTTGAGAATGCCATCACAGTTTGCAAGGTAGGATTTGAAATTAAAATATTTAGCCAGCCTCCAAAAAGACCATTCCATCCACTCCATGCAACAAGTTTGAATCCCTCATCCTGCAATGCCACGCAGCTAAGAGGCCTAGTAATTTATTATGGGAGAACTGATTAATGTTGCCAGTTCATTATACCTGCCCAACAGTTGATTAAACTATATTATTAGTCGTTTAAAAAGCGTGGAAAAGCCAACTCTGCTGATGAACTCTTTGAGTAATTTCTTCTTAAAATTGCTGCTGCATGAGAAATCATTTGTGAGTTGCACAACGCTCGATGGGAGACCATATAGGAGGGAAAGGCGATTTTTACCTTCATTTTTTTTAAGCTGATTTCACTTACTTGCACTCAGTTTCTCGTAATACAATCCTATTCTATATTTTTTTTCTCATGATCTTTTATTTTTCTCAGTCCGTGTTTGTTTTAGGTTGTCCTTTACTGAGAAGCTATGCTGTAGTTGTAAAGATCTGCAAATCCAGCTGCCACCAAACGTTTTTTACATCTGTATGCTCCCATTTATATCTTGTTCATACCAATCTGATAGTGATAGGACAATGGAGAATGGTTTTAAACTAAAAGAAGGGAGATCTAGATTAGATATTAGGAAGAAATTCTTAGAGAATGGTTAAACCCTGGCATTGGCTGCTATGAGAAGCTGTGGTTTCCCCATCCCTGGAGATACTCAAGGCTACGTTGAATGGGTTTTGGGCAACCTGATCTTGTGAGTGGCAGCCAGCCCACGGCAGGGGCTGGGACTGGATAGGCTATAAGATCTCTTCCAACCCAACCGTTTTATGCCTCTGTGATCTTTGAGTTCCCTTCTAGCCCAACAATTCTATGACTGTAATCTGTAAGATCCATTCCAACCCAAGTCATTCTATGATTCTATGATCTGTAAGAATCCTTCCAACCCAAACCATTTTATGGTTCTATGAAGGACCTCACCAACACAAGCCATTCTGTGATTTGATGATTGTGTGACTTGACTTAAGGCATATTATAGGCTTTAATGGTGAACTTTACAGCAGTTTTATGTGTCAGACAAGAGACTCAGTGTTGAAAAATGGCTTCTTTTTTTACCTATTCTCACATCCACCCCTCTCCCTCTGGTCTCTTGGCAGGTTTCTCCGTGGCACATGCAAGAAAACAGATGGGAAGTGTCCATTCTCCCACAAAGTTTCCAAGGACAAGGTCTGTATGGCTTCCTAACAAGTTTGCTGTTGCTTTTTTAACAAGCTGACCTACAGAGGTGTTTATGATGGCTGTAGGGAAGCCTGTGTTATAGAGTGCTTCAAATAGAGTTCATTTGTACTTGCTTGCCAAGCTGCTTGGGCTTGTTATAGGGTCAGGGCTTATAATGGGAGCAGAGTGTGCTGCTTAAACCAGCATGGTGAATCAGTAGATTAGTGTGTTAAGCAGTGGATTGGAAACCAGAGCGCCTGGAGCTACTGGAAGTATCAGTGACATGTGTTGGGTTAAGGAGCACTTAAACTACAGTAATCACAGAGTAAGTGCATGGGAGCAGTGTTTACAGCATCTAATCCTTCCCTGTGCAGGATCACCCTTATTCTAAATCACCCCATGCTAGGGGTAGACAAGGACAATGTCACAGCATCCAGGAGCCTTTGGGCATACGTTCATCTCTCTGTAAAAGCTAGGCAGTGAAACTGTTGGGCAGAATGGCTTTTGACTTCATCATTGCTTTCATCTTGCTTGGAATATTTGTGAATTTGCCCTTGTAGGACCTTCTTCACTCTCTTCCATTTGAGCATCATTGGAAAAGGAGGGTGCATCACTGCCTTTGGACATACAATTTTCTTGTCTCCTTTTCCTCCCTTGTAGTTTTCTCATCTCTTTCTCTCCTCCCCTCTCTGCATACAGCACGTTCATTGTCACCAAGGAGCTCATAAGTTATGCTGGTGGTGAGCAGAGTCGCTCCGAGCGAGACACAAAGCACCATATGTTTTTTACATGTCTCTTCCTTCAGAGTCATTTAATCATGAGTATATAAAATAGAGAAGATAGACTGGGGACAGCTGTACTCTATGACTCATGGCATGACAGAGAGCAATGGGGATGAGGACTGATAGAAGGAAGAAGGACTGTTTGAAGTTGTTTTTTTCCTTATAATGTGAAGAGAGGCTTCAGAAATAAAGAAACGAGAAAGAAGAAATGTTTGCAAAGGGTCTTGCTGTTTGTGTGGCTGTTGACATGTCCAGAATCGCTGTAATTGACAGAAATTTGGAGTAGACATTGGGATAGGATGTCTTTAAGAGGTGCTGCTAATTTCTTTATATTGAAATAATTAATGTACAAGCACTGCTAGCAGCGCTCGACCCATTACCAGTACCTCTGAGCTGGAGGACTGGTACTGCATGGGATGATCATCTTCCGTTCATACCAGTGAGTGCTCCTGCATATTTCAGCAAGTTTTGAAGCCTGTTGTTGATCCCATAGTGATCCAGACCTCATAGGATACTCAGCCTCCATCTATACCAGTGAGTTTATGGGTCCTGGGTATTTCAGCGCACATTGGATTCTGGCGTTGATCCCAAATCAGACTTCATGGGATGCTCAGCTTTCATCTATACCAATGATTTAAGTGGTCTTGGATATTTCAGCAGGCATTGAAAGCTGGTGTTAGTCCCGTAGTGGCCCAGACCCCATGGAGTGCTCAGCTTCTATCTGTACCAGTGCATTGAGTGGTTCTGGGTGTATCAGCAGATTTTGATCCCAGGGCAAAAACATGCATGAAAGTTGGGACTTAAAAATATCCATATGAGTCCCACGTGGTCCTGAAGCATCATCTAATCCCAGGCTGAATGGTTACATCAGCATAGGAAACAAGCAGGTGACAGCCCTCCAATTCAACCCTAAAATGAATCCGGTTGGAGGAGGTGTTTGTAGCTGTGCAGATCATGCTCTGTAAGGAAGGAGGATTATTTTTTGCAGGATTAGGCACCCTGGAGCAGTTCAGAGTCTCCACTTGCCCTGTGCTTGTCGTCAACACCGTCTGGAGGAGAAACAAGCTTCTCTGAGGAGCTGGAGCCTGCTCACAGTGATTTATGGCCATGGGGAGCCAGCTGCCCAAAGCAAGAGGCGACTCCACTATTGAGCTCCTGTAACTCCCTGTTAACCCGGGTGATTACAGGCAGAGGTGGTGATTCCCTCATTTATCAACTGAGGAGAAAGGCAGGTGAAGTTGTTCGGCAGAGGAAGGCAGTGTTTTCCCCGTGTGCAGGTTTTTCTGGGCGAATTGTTGGGTTCAGGATGAATGAGTGGCTTACTTTCAGCTATTTGAGTTGGGATTTTCCCTTGTTATCTATTTTATTATTTGTTATCTATCATCTATTTTAGTATCTATGATATATTTTAATATTTCTTATCTGTTATTTGCAGTTAATAATGACTGTGGTGCTTAATGGCAAATAGATTGAGAGCACTGTCCAAGGTTCTGCTGAAGGGAACGTTAGTTTGTTCTCAATGTCATGTTGGGATTTTGGGGGCACCCAGACATTCAGAGTGCCATCTGGGATTGTCATCACATGTCCACTTTGGTGGAAAGTCAGCAGAATGGTCCAGGAAAAGGAGGAGGACTTTATTGGGGCTAAAGCTGTTGGTTTGAGGGTAAAAGCTGCACTCAACCTGGAGCATCCCATGCATCAGTTTCCCCATTGAAAAGTCACAGAATTATAAAATGGGGGAAATCCCTTTTAAACACAGAGGCTGTGGATTCAGCTGTGAGCAGCAGATACCTTTTCCACATCCCAAACAGCCAAATCCTTTTTCCAGCTGTGGTCCTGTTCCAAGGATGCTCTCTGCTGGATACCCTAGGGCAAAGTACTCATTCATGTGGCCACTATGCCTGAGAGATAGCTTCAGAAGCCAATCTGCCTCTGCAAGCAGTGGAAAAATTACAGGGAGCCTACCTGGGGGATAGGGGAAAGTGGAGCTAATGGGGTTTTCACCCTATAGGGGACGCTGGGCAGAGCTGATTCCTCTTCTGTGCAACGGGGCAGAGCCTCCAGCATGTCGCTGTGATTTAGAGGAACCCATAAATCTGAATGAATGGGTTTGTGACTGAAGGTTAGCAAGAGGCTAGGACTCCGGCAGCCGCCCGCTGCTGCTACAACAGCTTTTCCCCTTGAGGAACTTGAAAAGAATCAGCATTTTTCTCCCTAATAGAGCTTCAAAACTCTGTTGTGAGCAATTTGGAAATTCACGTTGAGTTTCGGGTTCATTAGCTGCTGGCTCCAAAGCGTGTACATAGTCAAAGCTGTCTAATATGGACGCACCGCACCAGTGCCTTGAATTAATGTTATTGTTATTTGTGTGGACGTAGTGGGGTGCAAACAAGGTTAATTGAAATGAGAGTGCTGCTTCCTCTTGATAATGGCTCAGGCTTGACAGCTAGGAGGAGTTTATTTTTGTATAAGAGCTGGCTTTATTATCCCTTTTTATTAGAGCTAATTTGGGCTCTATATCAAAAACTACATTAAGGGAATCATTTACGGTCACACCACCACCAACAAAAAAGATAGCCCTAGAGCCCTGTCCTTTATGTTAATGTCTGCAGTTAAAAGACAATTAAAAATAAACTCTTCTCTCTTAAAGCACCCTTTGTTTTCTTTCCCCTCTGCTCCCCCCTCCCTCTATTTCTCCCTTTCTCTTTGCCTCAAATGAGCCAATTTAGTTAAAACCTTAAATGTGCCCTTCAGGGAAAGGGACTTTTCTGCGCACGCTTATTGTAGAAGGGTAAGTATTGGTTTGGGGACGCTTGAAGCAGCAGCACTGGGATGAGCAGAGGGATCAGTGGTGCACTGAGCAGTAAGTAAATTTTGCATTTAGGGGGTGGGACAGCATTGAGGGGATGGGACAGCATTTAGGTTACAAACCGATCACACTGCAAAGCTGCTTCTAGGGTTGGGAAGTTACTTTGAGTTAAGGATGGTGACATATTGCTGCAGATTGGTAATTTGTTTTTAATTATAACAGCTGGAAGAAGGTGAAGTTTGCAGTTTGAAGTGGTGGGTGAATGCTCTCTTGCTTTTTGCTTGTTTGTCATAGTGATGCTGAAGCTGGGGAGCAGCAAGTGTACTGGGACAGCTCTGCTCCTCCTCCTCCTCCTCTCCTGAAGCATTCTTCCTCCAGCTCCAGTCCTCCTGTAGCTCTAGGAGTGCTGGGCTATTGCTTGCATGTGATACAGCCCCCCCTACAAATAATGCTTGCAAGCACTTTTCCGCCTTGTTAAGTTGTGGGATTACCTTCATGCTGCTGGAAAACCCACATAAGAGAGAGGAAAACCATGATGGGAAACAGTGTTTCAGACAGGGCAAGCCCTCTGCTTCTGCTGCTGCATTATCTCTTGGGATGGTGTTTGCTGCCCTTTCTTCCAAGTTTATTTGGGAGCTTTGCAAGGAAAACAAATCCACCCCATGCCACTGACAACCCCATCCTTTTCTGTGCTGAGTTTTGTAAGAGCAGTTGTGTGCTTTCCAGTAATCGTCCCGTAGGATGCTATGACAGCAGGACCATGTCATGTCATGGAGCAGTGCTGTGAGAACCCAACAGAAGAACTAAAAATACCCCTGGCATCAGTGTTTGGCAAAAGGCACAGATTTATGTTACGTGTGTCACTGTTTTATTTCAGTTCTGGGCATTGGAACGGTTCCTAATAGCCATGAGTATGGGGGTTTCTCATCCTCTGCTTCTCATCCTTTCCTCTTTCAGATGCCAGTGTGCTCCTACTTCTTGAAGGGGATATGCAACAACAGCAACTGCCCCTACAGCCACGTCTATGTGTCCAGGAAGGCAGAAGTGTGCCAGGATTTTCTCAAAGGCTATTGCCCTATGGGAGAAAAGGTAAAATAAAAAAAAAAAGGCAACCATTCTCTCTCTGTCTGCAGTGATGGATTTGGGTTTTTTGCTAAAATAGGCAGAGGGCACTGTGCTGGTGAGCCACCAGCTGTTTTTCATGCGAGCTATAGCACCAAAGGGAGCTGTAGAGCTGGAAGCTGCTGAAACACCTGGATGCGTTTCCAAAGGTTTATGGGCAAAGTGGCTTTGTTTCCTTACAGGCATGGAAAAAAAAAAAGAAAAAGGAAACAAATGAAAGAGGTTGCAGCTCACGATCATGTGCTGATCTTGTGCATCCCTGTGCAGATAGCACCAGCCCCAGGCACTGCTCAGTTAAATAGATGAAAAGCAAAAGGAGGGCACTCTGAGCTCTGTTTTTTGCATTACTTAATGGTTATTTGCAGTCATGTTGAGTTCGTGGTGGGTTAAAACTGAGCATGAACTCCTGGGACTCAGTTTTAGCAGCAGCTGCAGCACCCTTCCTGTTACAGCCAACATCATTTGAGCCTCCAGTTGTGTTCCTAGAAGGGGATTGCCTGGAGTCTGGCTCCCATCCCCATATCTTTCTGCTTTAGGTCAGTGTGGTGAAGTGCTGCAGGGATTTGGTGTACATCCATGGTTGATCTGTAAGGTCCCTGAATTTATGGCACCATTTGTAACACACAGGGCATGTGGTTGCTTAGCCTTCCCAGAGAAGGACCTGAAGCTGGCTGGCAGTTGCTGGTTTCTAATGGAATTTTGAGGCTCTTGCATTAAAGAAATGAAATTTGGGATCTATCCAAAGTCTCACATCAGTGCCTTCCTTCCTAAGTGCTGTCAGGGTCTCCCACTGCCTTGCTTTGTGGCACTGCTGAGCATCCCTGGGTATTAGGATCATAGAATTATTAAGGCTAGAAAAGACCACTAAGATCATCAGGACCAACTCCAGCCCACTGTGCCCACTGAACCATGTCCCTCGGTGCCACATTTCCGTGTTACCTGTAGAGGATGGCTCCTATTATTGGGCTGGGGAAGAGTACCTCCTGGGTACATAATGCCTTCCTGATTCAATTTTGCTGTTTTCTATTCGTTTAATACCTTATTTGGCCTCTTAGTGTGACTGTTGACTCACATCAGAGTCCTCAGGCTGTGCAATGCATGGTCATAATTGGGAAGAGGCAGACAGGAAATTTGCCAACAGACTGAATAAGTGAACAGTAGACTCTGAGATTTATGGAGATCATAGAATCATTAAAGTTGGAAAAGACCTTTAGTCCATCTAGTCCAACATCCACCTGCCACCAATATTGCCCACTAAACCATGTCCCTCAGTGCCACGTCTCCACATTTATTGAGCACTTCCAGGGATGGTGAATCCACCACTTCCTTAGGCAGCCTGACCACTCTTTTGGAGAAAAAGTTTTTCCTGATGTCAAATCTGAACCTTCCTGCACCATATGAACACAGCACTGATAAAGTTGGAGGATAGCAGCCATTCTCTTCCTTCTGGGACACAGGCTTTTAACCTTGAGGATGTGTTTGCTTTACCTGGAAGAAAACATGAAAACAGTATCTTGAGTTGGTTCAGCTACTTCCATGAGTCAATGGGACAAGACACAAACTTCAGTGAGCAACTCCCCAAGCTGGAGCCATCAGGTACCTCATCCAAAACACTTCAGACACTTTTGGAGTTTTGCAAACGCTGCTTTAATTCAGCTCTTCAACTGAAAAGAAAAAAAAAACAAACAAACAACAAAAAAAAACTGAGCCACTAATGAAACAATAATTTTGTTTACGTAAAGGCTGCCAGATCGCAGGGCACCATCCCAAAAACGCCCCAGCGGGCCTATAGAGCAATATTATTTTATTGCATTTAATAGTTGTGCATGAAGAAGTGGCTGCCTAAGCACTGTTTCGCAGAGTGGCTGTTCCTACGGCTTTCTGAATCCCATGTGTTTTGAACTGCTGTTCACTGAAATTGTTGGGATGCCTGGATCTGGGCTTTCCTTCTTTGCATCCCAGGTGCTGTTCTTGATGGAGACACTGGAAGATCTCAGCAACATCCCTGGGAGCAGATGAGAGTTGAAAAGACAAGGGAAGGCAATGATGCTTAAAAGCTGGCTCTCAGCAGATGCCCAAAATGGAGCTTAGCACAAAGGGAAAGACAGTGAAACCATGAGATGTTTGGATGAACATGGGAAAAGCTGTAGGTGCTTGGAGAACGTCATGTAAAGCTTCCATACAGAATCACAGAATCATTAAGGTTGGAAACAGCCTCTGAGATCATCAAGTCCAACTGTCAGCCCATCCCCTCCATATCCAGTTATGAAATCATGAGTCCACTGTCTACTTACCACCAATATTTCCCACTAAACCATATCTCTCAGCGCCACATCTACATGTTTCTTGAGTTGTCCCTTCACCAAAACACAACCAAGTGCCTTCATCAAGGCAAACCCATCCCTTCCAGATGGAAGAAGTGGCTACAGGCCACTGGCCAAAAAAAAAAAAGCAAACAGGAGGAAGAAAAGCCAAAAATAAGGACAGTGAGAAACTCAGGACATCAGCAAGAATGGAGGGAAATCCTAATAAATTAGTCTTTGGCTAATTACTTTTTTGCGTCGGTGTGTGGAGGGGTCTGCGTGCAGGATAAACATCTCTTCTGAAGAAAAACAGAGCTGTCCTGCAGCACTAACAGCACGGGCAGCGTCCCTACAATTATTTTAAAATATTCCAATTTAAATGAAAATATAAAAGAGATATTTAGAATATTTATTCTATTAGTAAAAGTGCTTACTGCGTCACTTTCGGAGTGTCAGAAAAGCATTCTCCTACAGATGATGGATAGCAGCCTGTAATTATATATGGGGAGAAATTGCTGAGCGGGCCATATTTAACTGGGGAGGAGAAATAGCAGCTTGGGCCATTAAGGGTTAATTTTATTCTCTAAATAATATAAAAAGTGCTGAGTCCGTTCTTTTGCTCAAAGTAGAAAGTCCTCAAATGGACCCCGGAGAGTTTCTAATATTCTACTGAATCAAGTAAAAATGTTAACCTTGCTTCATAAAACGATGCCTTGTTAAAGATGCGCAGTCCCTTTTCTTTTGAATAATTTAGGCTGGGAGTAAATCTCTTCTTGTTCTGCCTTGCTGTTGTCCGAGAAGCGTTGAGAGCTATCTGCCCACAGCCTGAGCACTCAGTAGAGCATCCTCTGAGGATAAACTCCAAGGGGAGGACATCTGGGAATTATGAGTTGAGGTCTGCTTGGGTTTGGCAGCGCATCGCGTTGGGTTCTTCTCCCTGCTGTGTTTTTTTTCCCTGTGCTGTTTTTTATCAGACCTTCATAAAAAATGCCATCAATTATTCACAGTTGATGGCATGTCATTGGCAGTGTCACATCTTGAGTGTTTTCTAGAATTTTTTGCAGGATGCTCAGGTCAACATGATTGGGCTTTGACAATCCCTTGGGTTCTGACTCCGACTGCGTACATTTTTCATACAAATGGTGCCAGTCTTGTTCTGTGGACCTGACCAATCTACCTTCATCAGAATCATAAAATCACGGAATGGTTTGGTGTTGCAAGGGACCTCAGAAGATCATATAGTTCCAATTTCTCTGCCATGGGCAGGGTTGCCAACCGTTGAGTGATCTTTATAAGTCCCTTCCAATTTGGAGTATTCTATGGTTCTGTGATTCTAAATCAGGCACTGGGTCAGCTTGCTCCATCCAACCTCCAGAACAAATGAGAAAGTTCAGTTTTGAATTCCCAAATCCTGTTTTAGGGGCATAGACTGTAAACAGATCCCTTGCCCTTGTGGGAAGGGGACAGCTCCTGGAGGAGCACGTGGCTTCATCCTTCATTAAGTGAGTGTTATACTCAATTATTTTCAGAAGGGAGTTCATAGCAAAGTTAGAATTTCAATTTTCAGCATCCTCACTCATTTTTGGGTTGTGTGTTGGGATGCTATGAGTAATCTGCTTAGAGTGATGCCACCCGTGGATGCCTGGCTATCACATTGCCGTGAGCTCTCTGACCTTCTCCAGCCCCACAAAATGTCCTGTTGGGTGAAGCTGATCCCCCCCGGCCAGGGGAACACCAAAAGGGAAATGGAGAGGTGGGGAAGAAGAAATGAGGCCACTTGCAGGTGCTCCTCAGGGTTTTCCGACAACAACGCTTTTTTTTTAGAGTTTGTTCTCTTCCTATATTAGCTGTTAAAATGAGTTGTCCTGTTAAGTAGTTGCTCTAGGGTAAAGACTACTCTGTTCCTCCATCTCTCCTTCCTTTCTTTTGCCTGTGTTTGGGGCTTGAGTTCATGGAGGAGAATGGGACAATGCTAGTGAGTGTCCCCAGGACATGGGACAAGCAAGGGACGTGTCCATGGTGGTGAAACCTGCAGAATCCTCCTGTCCACATAGGCAGCCACCCTGGAGAGCTATCCATTAAAAGGCTGCCATGGGATTGGATGTAATTGAACATTGGATGAGTTGTGCTTAGTCTGATGGGTGCAAGGTGGTCCAAGAGATGGTTTCTCTGCCAAGCTACTCTCCTGGCTGTGCCCAAATGTGGTTTCCAAAATAATACACAGTACTAAGGGTGTTGACATACATAGAATCATAGAATCATTGAATATTCCAAGTTGGAAGGGACCCATAAAGATCATAGACTCATTAAGGTTGGAAAAACAACTAAGACCATCTTAGTCCAACCATCAACCCATCACCAAGTCCAACTCCTGGCTCTACAGAGAACCACCCAAAAATCAGACTATGCACTGCTGCTTTAATATTTAATTTTTGATAATTTAATATTTAATTGCATGGCTTTGAGCATGCACCTAGGATTATATACAGCAAGTACTTGCCTTAGGAATGGAGATGTCCCTGCAGAGCAGGTAACTTACAATTTGCTTTGCAGACGCAAACTTCATTTTATTGGGGAATAAATTGTATTTGGAAGAATGGGGTTCAGACAGGTTTTGGTGCAGCAGCAGTGTTTCCTAGCAGTGTGTCATAGCAAAGGCAAGCGAATCAGCCTGGCCCCCTCTAACTGCTGCATCTGTAAAATTGTTTGGTATTAAATAAGCTTTTCCCCCATGGTGTACATTAGCGAATGTGCTGCATTAAATACCTATCTTCATATTGTTTCCATCAGCTGCTTGGAAGCCTGTGGGTAGATTGTTCCCCCATGGGAACTGTTAAGCAGTGAGGCACTGTGAGATTAAACAACAGTGAAAACACACAGGGAAATTGTAAAGGGATAAATCAGGGGGAAGCGGTGCTCTGCCAAGGGATGCTCATCATTGAGCCATGCTGGGACTGCCCAGCTGTCCCCAAGCATAGAATCATAGAATCAATTATTAAGGTCGGAAAGACCACAGTGACAGCAGTGACAGCTGCTTGTTTTTCTACAGAAAACTCCAATTCAGGGACTTTTTCTTTGCCAACAATTTGTTCTCGTTTTTCTCGTCTTGTGATGCATCACGTTGGTTCTTTTCTCCTTTTCTGGTGGAAGTTTAACAGGTTCCCACTGTAAAGCTTTTTCATTTCACATATCCAATGCATTCAATTTAACACATTTCTAATCTTTAGGAAAAGCCTCACTTTTGGAATCGGCTACCAGTTAAATGTCTTTGGGACTTCTTTCTTAATTATCTTTTGCTCAGTTTGTGATGGAGAGCAATTTTTTTTTCACAACAGAGATCAGATGTTTGTTGGTATTTTGAGGTATCCCTTTATTGTTCTTTGGTTCTATGATGAAACGTGGGTTGTTGAATGTCTTCTGGCTGTGGAAATTCTAAAGACTGAGACCTCTCCTTCATCTCATCTTTTCCAAACCAGTCATGATTGTATGTGGGAGAGGTTTGGGATGTGCTGGGGGTTGCAAAGGAAAGTACTCCGATTTTGAGAGCAGGAGAGCTTCCTTCCAGCCTTCCTCTTTCCATCCATATACGCTGGCATTGACATTGACTGTATTCAGGGGCTCTGGTTCCAGATCACTTTTGGGTGGGAAATTGGTACCTATGGGACTTCAGCATTGCATCCTCGGATGAACGAAGGTTTGCTCATCTCTTGACGGCCCTTCAAATACCCTATGAGACCTCATGCAGCTGCTTCACATGTAGATTATTTGCCCAGTGCTGTCAGTTTGAGACAGACTAAGTTGTGGGGTTTTTTTTAAACAGGTTTCAATTTCAGATGATTTTTCTTTCAAATTGCCCTGCTGCTGATGCCTGGAGAGAAGCAGCCACGGCAGGAGCAGATTTCCAGGCTCAAAGCACTCATCTCCAAACCCCGTGATGCTGTTATGCTGAATTAAACCCAATCAAGCTGAGAAGCTCCTCCATGCCCAGCTACCAGGGGGGCTATTTGAAGTGCAAGAAACCTTAATATAAAACCTCTGTGCTCAGCGTGAGCATGGGGAGGGGTATGGGGAAGGCTGAGCTTTGAGTCATCCCAAATTTTCTCTCTGTTGGCCGTTCCTCCATCTTATTTCTTTTATGATCCTATCACAGCTGCTTCCAATTTCCAATCCCCTTTCATTCAGAGAGAGCTTGCAGCAGTGGCTAGGGAAGAGCAGGATTTCAAACATGTGCATATGTGACCATACCTGAGCAGAGGGAAAGGGTGATGCAATTCATGGACCATGACATAGGGCTGCACAGGAGCCACCTAGAGGTGGTGTTCATTAAAACTGCAAATGAGTGAAACAGATTAGCTGGTCAAAGGATAGGGAGGAAATAGAGTCATAGAATCATTATCATTAAGGTTGGAAGAGACCAGCTAAGATCGTCCTGTCCAACCATGAGCTCATCAAACCATGAAGGGAATGACTTCCACTGTTCCACTGATCAGAGACATCTCCCTTTTTTCTTCCATTTGGATCAAATCTTTAAGGACTACCAAAGGAAGAATAGGTTTTCTGAGCCCCACTCATTCTGCACTGAATATAAAACTCACTTGGGCTCTTATGAGTAGAATCAAACCTCAGACGGATTATTCACCTGCATTCAAGAAAGTTGGATATTTAGGGATCTGCATATTGCTTCTTCTAAGGAGCTGATCCACCTACAACAGGAGAATGATGAGAAGGCATCACGTTACTGCATCTTGAAAACCTCACTTTTGCTCACAGGGGAAATAACCATTTAAGATTTAAGTTTATCTGTCCTGCATGCAACTGTTTTGGACTCAGATGGTAGAAACATCAAGTCTTACGTATGGATATGCTTTTTATATGTATGAAGAAATAATGGGACATTTTGCCCCGTTTCCACTTTATATGGGATATACAATGGAGTCAGGGGTGGTTTTAGAGATTACAAGCCCTCTCTAAGATTTTTCATTTAAATCTAGGGCCAGGCAGTGATTTTCATAAAATTATAGAATATACTGAGTTGGAAGGGACCCTTGAGGATCATTGAGTCCAACTCCTGGTTTTAAGCTTTCACACCATGAATTTCAAACTACAAAAGTGCCCACATCATATCCAAGAGCCTTTGGAGTACTGCCCTCCTTGAAGCTCTTGGATCATCCTTTCTTAATTCTCACTGGTGGTGTGTTTCTGATTTTCCTCCAATTCTCAGCCATTTTTACCTCCCTCATCTTCATTTTTATCTAGATGACTTTGAGTCTGGTCACTAGGAGTGATATTTTGGGCACATATATAGACAGTAGCCACGTATCCACCTGTTCCAGCTGCAGGTTCCTGATGTGCCAAATAGACTTTGACCTTCCTGCCAAATTTTGGTTCCTCCAGGCATGTCCACACAGCACCAGAGTGAGATTACTCCAGTTCTATCTTTGGGATAATGCAAAAGATTTCCAGCTTACCTTATCCCATCATTTAGAATTAGCTGATGGGTAGCCTTTGATAGCTCTTTTATAGTTCACTGCAGTTGTATGATAATCATCTACAAAGGCAACTTCGTTTTGTTTATCTTTAATTTTGGCTTTGGTTGACGGATGTTTCCTGTGTGTTACAGTTGCCCATTTAATTTGTTTGTTTTTCTCTTATTTCGTATAATGTGTAGCAGAAATCTGAAATCAGTCAACCAAGTGATTAGTAAGTAAATTCTTTATTGAAAGAAGCAAAAGTAGTCAGACTTAGTGATGATCTTGAATATGTTTGTTCTTAAGATCACAGATCATGAAAAAATAAATGAGTATTGGCAAGCTCACATCTACTGGAACTGTGGAGTGAAACCTTGGCTTTAGGACTCCACCAGTAGACCGAATGTTGGCAGTTGGACTGGATGATCTTGGAGATCTTTTCCTACTGTGAAAAGTGTAGTGTGTAATGATTCTGTGATTCTGTGAGTGGCCATAGTGATGAAGGGTCAACATTTGGATTTGATGATCTTGGAGGTATTTTGCAACCTCAGTGATTCTATGATAAATCTATTCTGGTATGAGGTGCCCAATTGTGTCAGCTGGGACAAGGGACTTGACTGTACATTGTTGTGAAATGGGTCTAAGACGGGCAAATGAGTTTTGCAAGTTCTTGGCCCCCAGTGGAAGAGAGTTGGTCTCTTCATTTTGCACACCCAAATGATTCTTGGCTGAAATTAGAACAGCAACGAGGGCTGTGCTACTGATAGTGATAAATCTGAGTGCTGAGGATGGCAGCTTACCATTGAAAAAGCTTTGTAACTTCCAGAGGAGGTTTAAAACAAATCAGATTTCTTCTGCGCCCCATCCAATCCGTGTATCTCTGCAGAAATCTTTGTGGGTTTCCATCTTGCGTCTTATTTACCGTACTCTGTAATGGCATAATGAGGGTTCTTATTGCAACTTTAATTTAACTGTAGTATCTCCAGCAGCATTCAGATGCTTGCATTAAAGATGTTGCTTATCAGGGCAAACTCAAACTGCTTAATAGCCTGGGCTAGTTGATAATAGTGCCTAGATAAATACCAGCCTGTGATTTTTTTTTCTCTTGTGCTTTAATATCTTTGTAGTAAAAGATGCATCACAAAACATGAAAATTAGGAGGCAAGTAGTCACTAAATCTGTGCTAATGACTGGGAATGTACTGATGAGGCAAAGTTCTTGATTTCGGTCTGAACTTCTTTACAGGCAAACACAAAGCAGAGCAGATTTTGTCTTTGTTTCCACACTGGAATTCCCCTTTGTTCACACTTGTTTTCTCTTGTTGGATGATCTCTGCACCCTGCAAACACCAGTGGCAGGTCCTTGGTCCACCTGGGAACCTGTGAATGGCAGAACCCCTGGTTCTGGTGAAGACTTCTCTGTAGGGGATGTACAGTTGGTGTCTACCTTGCTCCATCCTGAGAGGTATTGATTTGGGATTGATAGTTTCCATGGATGGGTTATCCATGTGAAATGTGGATGGGTTCTCCATGTGAAACTGGCTCCATCGTGACTTGGAGGTGTGATGGATGACCTTGTTGGGGGCCTGCAATGGAAATGGCATTCCTGAGCAGGCTCTGCTAAGCAGTGAGGAAATGGTTAAGCACTGAAGGAATTCCCATGTGGGTGTCCACGCTGGTCCTCAGCGACTCTTTGCTCACAAACTGGGATTCACCTTCATCCTTCTATCCATGGCTTTGCGTTCACCATGTCTTCACCAGTCCTTGGTGCCTTGGGGCTAGAGTAAGACCAAATTGGAGTTTGGTAAGGGCCATGGCTCCTCTGGGCTTTCAGGACATCCTTCCCTTCCCTGGAGGATTTCAAGGAAAAGATAGATGTTGCACTCAATGACAGTTGGACTGAATGATCTTAGTGGTCTTTGTAACCTCATTAATTCTCTTATTCTTTGACACTTTATCGTGTGCTGTTGTCAGCCTTGGAGCAGTGGCCCCAAAATCCTGTGACACCAAGCAACTCTTCCACAGATTTTGAGCTTTTCCTTCCCTTTTTCCAAACCATTGACTTGGAAACCGCAAGCTCAAGTGTCCACCTCTACTAAGTGATGCTCTCCTTTGGTCGTCACAGCTCCTACCAGCTTGTTTGCCATTTTTGTATCTGCTGTTAATTGGGACTGCTGTTGGTGACCATGGGAAGGGAATTTTGCGACTTTTCAAATAGCATAAAATCTTCCCAAATGTTGGGGCTCTCTCATTTGTTGTATTTCCTAGTTGGGAAACTGGCATGAGGCTGTTTCTCCTGCTCTGCACTGGGGAGAAAAGATAAAACAGAGTCAAAACTCTTTGATTTCTCCTGTTGACTGCCTGAAGACAAAGAGGCACAAGCAACACTCGGTGTGTTAGCTAAATTTCTCCCATTATTATTCCACAGGCTATGTGATGTTTGGATGTATTGTTTTCCAGGTTTTAATGACGGAGACCTGGAATTTTTAAGGCTGCTTCCATCTGCACCCAATTATAAAAAGGCCATCAAAAAAAGCTATTTACTGGCTGTCAGCTCTGAATGGTGTCAGAAAGCAGCTCCACCATCTCCAGCAATAGCTTCCCAGCAGACACTTAACACTGGGAATTCATGGGGAAGAGGTACATTAAAACAACCCAACATCAATCCAGCCAGTTAATCCTGTGACTTGGAAATGGGGTTACCTCTAATAGCTCTCGCTGAGCTGCAGGCTCGGAAAAAGAAAGCACCTGCGTTGAGTTTCTTGAGTTGAGTTGAGTTGAGTCACTCTGGGTTTCTTGAGTTTGGGGTTTTAGCTTGTCCTTGTAAAGCTCCCCTTCCTCAGACTGTGCAGTTCCCTTTTTGGGTTTGGGTTTCCAGTCAGGGGCTGGATAGACTCTCTTGTGCTCATTGTACGGAGAGGTGGATGGAAGCCTAAAGAAATGGGAAGAGCAAAGCAAGGATGCACCAACAGTTTGCTCTCTCTTTTCCCATGTCACCTGCCATCCCCTGGCACTGGAATAAGAAGAATCAAGCAGGGTGCGAGACAAGCCTGGAGATATTTGAGAAGTTCAATGTGGGCAAACTCCTGGTGGAGCAGAGCCGGGAATGCAGGGCTGGATGAGACTGTTCCTCCCCCCATGGGGTCATTGGGCGGTTACTGGTCGGCCCAGTAACCCAGCTTTACCTTCTTCCTTGCTGAGGTTGTTGATGGAAAATGTTAATTAATATCATTCCCAGGGCTGAGATCTTCCAACCAGCCCTGCCAGTTGCTGCCTCCTTCTTTGCCAGGTCTGGGCTAAAGAAGGCTGCGCTCCACAAATACACTTGTGCCTGACGCCTCCCTTGTGAGTGACAGGGCTGGGGGCCATTTATGGCTTTTTGGATGCTGAGCAGTACCTTGAATTTCACCCAGGACTCCCTGGCAGCTAGAGAAGAGGCCTGGGTATAGGACTGCCAGTAGGCAGCATCCCAGATTTGGGTACTGCTTGCTGCTCAGCTCCAGGCAGGCTGTGAGGGGAACTCCGAAGCAGGGAAACTGGGGAGACCCTGGAGCACGAGCCCCCCTTGGGGCTGATCCCTGTTTCCAATCCATGGGATGACCTCGTTCTATGGGATGACCTCGCTCCATGGTATGACCCCATGCCATGAAGTTGATGCCATTCCATGGGCACTCAGCGCAGCTGGTTTGGAAGAAGTTTTGGGGTTTCTGTGGGTTTTCTCTCCTCTCTGCTAGAAGGAGGCAGATAGTTTTTCTCTTTTTATGGTACAACCTGCCTGTTGGCAGGAGTCCCACGGGGTATAATTAGCCACCCTGACAGGTGGAAGGGATCGGGTGGCCCTGAGCGAGAGGTCGCTTGGCCACCCCATTGCTTCACCCTGGCTGACACGTGGCAAGCAGCAAGCAGCTTTACAGTAACCCTCCACTTCATCTGGCTTTAAGGCATGGGGGCAGAGAAAAAAGAGCTGTCCCCTCCCTCCCATAAATAAATAGAGGGGGCAGAGTCATTAGAAAGCTGAGCCAGGGACACAGCACTGGAATTAGTCGCATGCAGTTTTGTTTTTTTAATATTAAATGTATATTCACCAGTGGAGCCAATGACCAGATGGTGATGTGGCGAGTCCTGCTCCCACTGTGGAGGATTGGTGGGGATGGGGACACGCATGTCACACATCTGTGGATGTGGCACTGTCCCTTGGTCCCTCGCAGCAGCCATGTGCATCTCTTGGATTTTCCCCAAATCAATGCCATTCTCCATCGTTCCTTGATGTACTGGTGACTGTTCCAAGGATGATTCATCAATGTGGCTTTTTGAGGTGAGGAATCTTTTCCTGCTCTTCTCCTTTCTACATTTGTTTTTGTGCTGGAAGATACACAAGAGAAGATTTTGCGTTTCTGGGGAGAGCTGCTGCCCTGCTGATAATTAGTGGTAATTGATTTGGGATGCATTTCTCAATAATGCAGAAGTCTTCTGCATTGCTTGAGAAGCAAATAAATCAAAATAAGGAGTTAACTTGACAAATATTGTTTGGTGAACTGCCGTGGCAAAGCTGGGCATCAGTTGGACTGGACCAAACTGCAAAACCACAGATGAGCTACCATTTCTGATAGCACGATTTCTCCAGGTGGAAAGTCATTGAATCATAGAATATCTCAAGTTGGAAGGGACTCATAAGTGTAATCGAGTCCAAGACGTCCCAGAGGGCATTCATTTTGCATACAAGAGATACGGCAGAGCCCCAAGGATGGTGAGCAGCAGGTGCTGTATGGGACTTTGGCCAGGGACCACCCTGGGCAGGAATATCCTGTGTCCCTGCACTCTTCTGGGAAAAGATGCAGCAGCCTTGAAGGTCTTCGGGTGAGAAACGTGAGACCTGCCCTGTTCTGTCTTCATGGTGAGCAAAGTCTAAGAGCCGCATAGGTATGTGGCCAAAGCTGAGATGTGAGAGAAGCCACCCACCAAGAGTGCTCTGTTGGAAGCAAAGAGAGAAGCAAGAGAAGTCCTCATGGCATAACTGTCATTGCAAGAATGGAGAACTGGAGGTGGTGGTTGGCTGTGAACCTTAGACAGAATCACAGAATGGTTGAGGTTGCAAGGGACCTCTGGGTCCATCTGATCCTTACTCTGCTCAAGCAGGGATGCTCTGAGCTGCCTACTCAAGACCATACCCAAGTGGCTTTTGAAGATCTCCAAGGAGGAGACTCTGTGACATCCTTTGGTTTTCCTCATCTTGATTTTCCACTCCTACCATTGCCATATCTACACATTTCTTGATCACCTTCAGGGATGCTTTTCTCGGCCCATTCCCTACTCAGCCCATTTTGTTCCTCTTATTTTTTAAGACAATTATCAGTTTGAGATGTTTGTTCTCCTGCTTGCTAATATATGGGGAAAAAATTATTTTAAAGCTGCCCCATCACTGCCTTTTCTAAGCACTTACTCTTGGTCCTTATCTTCAGCTGCCAGAGGTTGGGAACTTATGAAGAAGGTAGGTTTAAAAGGAAAACTGTATTGCCAAACTTCTTGACGTAAAAGTGTGTTTTCTAGATTTTCTAAGATAATGACTGCTTAAGCAGGCTGAGAGAAACATTGTGTTGCTGCAGGAGCTCATTTTCATATACTCCCTGTTGAATGGCATACCAAAAAATTCACATTCCTACCATCTCATGAGACTTTGTTGGAGTTCATAATCTTTGTGGACTTTCCAACATGAACAATGTTGTGATTCTGTGAATGGGGTGGTGGAGATGGGCTGATGGTTGGACTAAATGACCTTAGTGATCTTTCCAACATTAATACTTCCATGATTCAATGAGAGCTGACACCTCGCCTACAGGGGATTGTCTTCAGTGTTGATTTTCCAGCACCGGTTGGGTGGGATAGAGCAGTGGGATTTTGGAGTCATGGCAAACCTTGAGCACTATTTGGAGATGCTCTGCTTTCATGCTACCTATCAATTGATATAACATCATGGAAGCTCCTTGAAATAGAGAGGAAAAGTGCTTGGAGCTGTTTTTGATGAATTTTAGTCCTCCTCCTGGTTCTTGCACCCCACAGAGCTGATGTTGGTGTATCTCTCCGGCTCCCTAGCCCTCCTGCTGTGCCAGCCTCTAGCTGTCGAGTTCCTCTCTCCACTGCTGATGTTGGCAGACCCTTGATTGCCTTGAGCTGCCAGACCCCATTGCCCTTTCAAGAAGAGTCCCCTCACTCCTGCAACTCAGCAGGATTGCCATTCCCTCCCAAAGGTCACAGGGGGCTGCTCCCATACAGCTCCACTTTGGGGGTATTAAAAGGGCAGGAGCTCACCCACATCTTGTGATTCCCTGTTGCGGGAAGATGCATTTCTATTGGTCACTGGTCTACTGGTCATTCTGCAAACTTTCTCTTTCCATGGATTTTTCTGCTTTCTCTGAAATTTGTGCAAAATTTTAGTGTCTTTGCTGTCCTGGAGCAAGGAGTTTTTGTAGTGTGAATGGTCAGGTAAGGCAGCATCTGTAGAACCATAGAATGCTTTGAGTTGGGAGGGACTCACAAGGATCTTTGAATCATAAAATCATGGAATATCCTGAGTTGGAAGGGACCCGTAAGAATGATCGAGTCCAACTCCTGGCTCCACATGGGTCCACTCAAAATCCAAACCCGATGTCTGAGAGCATTGTTCAAACACGCCTTAAACTTGAGCTTGGATCTGTGACCACCACCCTTGGGGGGTTCCATGTCCGCCACCACCTTTTCCCAACTTGATCCTCCCCTGATTCAACTCCATGCCTTTCCCTCAGACCCTGCTGCTGTAACCAGAATTGTTATGGGTTGTCTGTAGGCCACCATAACGCCTTCTCTCAGTCTTGTCTGCACTGGGCTGAACAAACCAAGGGACTTCAGCTGATCCTCATACATCTTGCCCACCAGACCCTTTCCCACTTTCATAGCTTTGCTTAGGACACTCTCTTACAGTTTTATGTCCTTCTGTTCCTAAATTGCATCCAGTGCTCTAGGTGAGGCCACACAACACAGAGCAGAGTGAGACAATCCCTTGGGTGGGGGTATCCCAGTGTTGGAGGTGGAGAGGCTGGTCATTCTCCCTTAAGCCAACCAACTTTTCTAGTTAGAAATCACATCCAAATCTACCTCTTCTGCCTTGCTGCCTTTTCATGTGCCAAAAATTGCCATTTCCCAGAACACCCATCTGGTGAGTTCTGCAGACTTCTCTTTGCCGCTGATTCCCTCTGTGAGCATTGCTCTGGAAACCATAGGTTGAGCTCCAGCTCCTCCTTTGGCAAGGAGGCAACAGTCCCCAAATAGGCACATTTTGAAGCAAAAAAGGGATGTGCTTTGTTCCTTTCATACTCCTTCTCCATTGACCAAGGGAGGTCACAAACTTGGAATGGAAAATTTTATATTCCAGTGTGCTGTCTGAAACTGGCTTTTCCACCTCTGTTAACCTACTGAGACCATCAGTGCCATCTTCTCAGGGGTGATTGCTATCCAAATTTTGGCATTTTGGGTCTGTAAAGTGAGGTGTTGAGAAAGGAATGTGTGAAGGTGTAGCATCTCCTGGAAGAGGTTAATATTTTGACATAATATTTTGATGTGAAATAATGCATTTGATGTGGAGGAGAAAGCACCAGCACATCCTTCTCTGCTTTTAGCAATGAGTTGTGCCACCTGAAGGAGACCGACTTTGGGAACTCATGTTTCTTGCAGAGACTTCAACAAAGACATTTCCCAATGCCTCTCTTTTTTTTCCCTCCCAGTGCAAGAAGAAGCACACGCTGGTTTGCCCAGACTTTGCCAAGAAAGGCATCTGCCCCAGGGGCGCCTGCTGCAAGCTGCTGCACCCGAAAAAGAAACGTCACTCACCGGGGAACTGTGCTGGTGAAGACTCCCCCTCCAAGTGCAGACGGCTCTGGGAGGAGACAAACAGGTAGGAAAGAGCAGAAGAAACTGCATTTAAACCATTGTGTTCTCAGACTGCTTCTTATGGATACACATATCTGTGTGCATGCTGATTTACTTTAAGATGTCAGTGACATGAGTCACTGCAGTGCCTTCTTGATAGAGTCCTTATGGGTAAATGGATCAGGTCTCCAAAAGATCTTGAAGCACAGCTGATGGGGAGGACCATGGGGATTGCTTGCATCTCACTGCCCTATGATTTGCTCATGCCATCGGAATGTGAGTATCCTTGCTCTTAGAAATGTGCTGCCCAAATTTTTGGCACCTTCAGGCATCTCTGAGGCTTTTGTAGAATGTCCACCTGGGAGATGGAGGAGTTCTGGTAGAGACTGGCTTGTGTTCTTGGTTAATCATGGCAGCAACTATGAGTGTGTAGCATCTCTCCAAACCTTTTAGAGGTTGGGGTGTTGGTGATTTGTTGTGCTTCAGGCTACCCCAAGCTTCATCCTGTGCTATCACTGCCAAGATCATAGAATCATATAACTGTTCAGGTTTTAAAAGACCACTATGAACGTCAGGCCCAACTGTTGACCCATCCCCACCATGACTACTAACCATATCTCTGTGTTTCTTGAGCACCTCCAGGGACCTTCACCTCCTCCTGGGCAGCCTATGCCAATGCGTTACCACTCGTTTTGAGAAGAAATTTCTCCTAATATCCAACCTGAGTTGACTTCCTCCATCCTCTGCCACAAGTTTTACTCCTTGAATTGAAACGCTTTAAGTGTCGTGAAAATTAAAGCCAAACTTAAATGGGACTATAAACCCCTAAATTTCTCTAAAAGTCCTGGTTAGAAGGAGAAGAAAACACCAGCTTGGGGTTCTTTGCCACTCTGCTGCCATCATCCCCATCCCAGCCCTACCTTGTATGGTAGCAGAGGGGCCAAGCACTCAGCAGGCTCTCTGGGTGACAGAAGAGCCTTGAAATGATACCGAGCTCACATCCCCCATGTGAATGAGGTGCAAAATAGCTCCTTGCTCTTTTTAGGTGCCCTGTGGCAGCTTGCAGTGCTCGAAAGCTGCCCAGGGGGTTGTTTTCCTTTCTTAGCACCGTCATCAGACATATCAAACGAGCTGAACTGTCATGTTATCTGCACTCACCAGAAATCAGAGACAAGGATCAGCCTGAGATGAAGCCCAGAAATCCTCCACGTGCTGCTCTGCTTCTCCACTCCATGCACTTCAGCACTGCCAGAAAGGGATTGTTTTATTTTCCATTATTAATTTTTTTTGTGTGTATTCCTACTCTAGGAATGATCCAGTTCAACTCTCTCATGATGGGGAAGTGCCCGGACCCTCCAGCATGGAGGAGGATGTGAAGTTTTGGAAAGAAGTGGACACCTCTCGAAGCAGCTGTCTGCAGAAGCTGCCATCCTTCATTTCCCTCCAGTCCTCAACCTCTCCAGGTGATAAGAAATGCAAAGTGGAGAGGGATGAGGATGAACCAATGGATGAACCAGGTAGGAAGTACTTGGACTGGATGTGCTCTGGGCTGCCTTAAATCACCATCGAGGAAAGTTTTTCCCCGCAGTTATCCATGTGTTTTTGTGGGATGAGTCTCCAGTCCTCTAAGTGCTGGCTCCAACAGCAGCTCAGTTGGAAGGTAGGGGACTTTGGGGTGCTTTGGGGAGATCCAGATATGTCCACAGGTGATGGAGATACAGTGCAGGGCAAAGCAGAACCTAATATCCTCATTTTGTGCCTTGGAGCTGCTCCATTGGGAACATACTTGGTCATTTCTCAGCCTGTCTTCGAAGCACCTCCCCTACGAAGACAGGGGAGGTCTTCCTGTCGTAGGGGAGGTGCTACGAAGACAGGCTGGACTTGTTCAGCCTAGAGAAAAGAAGGCTGCCTCATTGCAGCCTTTCAGTACCTAAAGGGAGCCTATATACAGAAGGGGAATCAACTCTTTGAGAGGGTAGATAACAGCAGGACAGGGGGAAATGGTTTTAAGTTGAGGGAAGGAAGATTTAGGTTGGATGTCAGGGAGAAGTTCTTTACTATGAGAATGGTGAGGTGCTGGAACAGGCTGCCCAGAGAGGCTGTGGATGCCCCATCCCTGGAAGTGTTCAAGGCCAGATTGGATGGGGCCCTGGGCAGCCTGGTCTAGTACTAAACGTGGAGTTTGGTGGCCCTGCATGTGGCAGGGGGGTTGGAGATTCATGATCCTTGAGGTCCCTTCCAACCCTGGCCATTCTGTGATTCTATGATTTCCAACTCTGGACATTTTGGCTGGACATTGCTTTATGTTTTGCACTGTGTCCTCTCCATGAGAGGGGATGTGCAACAGTTGCATCTCCTGAACACCATCTCAGAGAGCAGAGTGGGCTCAAAAATTAAAACATTTTGTAGCAGCAAGTTATCATTTCAGCTTGAGGTGAGATCAGGGAGAATTTGATAGAAAAACAGAACAGCTTCATAGATGAGCTGTAATTTTTTTTGTCTAGCTGTGGACAAGGGCATGGAGGTGATGGTTGGACTAGATGACCTTAGTGATCTTTTCCAACCTAAATTCTGATTCTGAAACAGGGTAAGTCTATTGAGTTGGAGAGCTCTGTCTCATTCTCTGGCAATGGAGACATAGGATGAAATTCATACAATGTGGCTTACTGTGAAGGGAAGAGCTAGAAAAAACATCTGAGCTTCTTTCCCTGTCCTTGATCTCCTGCATCCTCCAACCCAGGAGCAGGATCCTGCTGGGACAAGGGTTGAATTCAGCACCAGGGCATTTGCACTTTCCTCTGTAAGTGGAGGCTGAGTTGCTCAGCAGCCAAGTGCAAACCCCTCTTCAAGCCAAGGAGGTCTGAGATGCCTCAACGCTGTCAGGAAGAAAATTCCCAGGCTTAGCAACAGATTCCTGGAGTCACAGGCAAGTAGGGATGACTGCTCAGCTGTGTGCTGCAGTGGGTACATGGCCTTTCAGCAGGGAAAGAAAAGCAAGGAAGGAATCACAGATATCTGTAGAACAATAAGTTTCCTTTCCAAAGAGCTGCAGGGGTTGTTCATGATTGGTCTGGGGTAGGTGTGAGGGTCATAGAATTATAGAGTCATAGAATATCCCGAGTTTGAAGGAATCCATAAAGATCATAGAATAGAATTATAGAATCATTAAGGTTGAAAAAGACCACTGAGATTATCAAGTTCAACCATCAACGCACCCCCACCCTGCCCACTAGAAGATCATTGAGTCCAGCTCCTGTCTCCACACAAGACCACCCAAAATCAGACTATATGTCTGAAAGCATTGTCCAGATGCTTCTTGAACTCTGGCAATCTCAGTGCCATGACCACTTCTCTGGGAAACCTGTTCAGTGCCCAACCATCCACTTGGTGAAGAACATTCTTCTGATATGCAACCTGACCCTCCCCTGCTGTGTACTCAGATTTGCCCATTCCTATCACTGAGATGCATTCAGTGATTTAAGATTCATCCCAGTACACACAGAGGGTCCCAGGGACACAGCAATAGCCATAGCCTGATGGGAGGAAAGGACCCTTGGCCACTGAAGGACTGTCATCCTGATCATGCCAAGAAGATGCTGATATTGTGAAAGGACCCAAATGATTAACAGTATTTTAAAAAAATACTCTAAAGCCAGGGCTGTATCTTAAGGTACTGTGTGTAATGGTCAGGATTGGTCCTTGTGAAGCTCTGGATAGTTGATATCTAGTAGTTGCAACCTATTGACACAAGCTGCCCAGGGAGGTGGTGGGGTTTGGGGGGGGGAGGGGTATACCTGCAGTTAAAGAACTGTAGAGATGTGGCACTGAGGGACATGGTTATTGGGCATGGTGGAGATTGGATTTGGGTTTCTTGGAGGTTTTTTAATGAATCTATGATTCTACTGTAGGGAATCTGCTTTATCAGGGGGGTTGGACTAGATATTCTCTAGATGTCCCTTCCAACCCCTACAATTCTGTGATTCTGTGATTTTATCTGTGATGCTGTTTTGGGATCTGTGCTCTCCCCACCACATCTAGCAAGAGATGCCTGTATGGGGAGCACAGTGATGATTTTCACTTTCTGCGTGCACACCCTGATGGTGACATACAAATTGGTGGGATGGTAAATAAAGAGGAGGACAGGTTATTATTACAGAGTGATCTGAATTGCTTGGTTAAACAGTCACAATTTGAGAAAATGCGCTTTTAATTCTGACAAGAACAGGAGGAAGGGAGAAAAGTGCTGTGTGTAAGAGAAGCAGGTGCAATGAGTGTTTGGAGATGACTTTTAGGGACCAACCTGGGCAACAGGCTTGGTGTGAGCTTGCGGGGTCTTGGTGTGTGTCTGCAGACTTGGGATATATGAAAATGGGACTGGAAAGGAGAGACATGGATTGCTGTCCTCACATGGGAATCAACCTGCTGATGGAAACCCTGTGGTTGGGATGAGCACTTGGTGTGTTCCCATCCCGTTTGCTTTGTTCTATGCTTGGGAGGGTTGAGCCAGAGGGTGCACAAGCATCCCAGCCCCTCTGGTAGATGCATGCAGGTAATGGGCACTTCCATATTTCACCTTCCAGTTAAAATAGCTTATGCTGGAGCCTAACTGGCCTCCCCACGCTAATTGTAAGCAAGCGCACCAATGCAAACCATTCCAATCGAGTGCTAATTTAATTAGAAAGCACCCATTTTAGTTAATTTGTTCGAGAAGATCACTGAAAACTCCTGGAGAGAACAGATGTTCCCCTCTCCCCCGATGAACATTCAGGGGTTTGTAAATGGCTCCACTCAGCCTTGTTTAGGAGAGAAAAGAGGATTTTATAGCTGCAAACGACCCTTTCTGTAAACATTTTACAGCTCTCTGCACGTTTGAGTGACGATAAACCCCTAGCAACTCGGCGGGCTGCAAATTTGCGACCATACGGCTATCATTTTATTGTCATATTTCACGGTCGTAACGTTAATGGAAGATGCTCGCTACAGTCTTTTTTAACGGCTCCGCTGAGCACGCTCAAACACTTTTGCTTTGGAGGAATTCATTGAGGTGCAGCGCTTCTATTTTTGTTTACAGCTTTCACTTCTGGAGGAATAACTTTGAAAACGCAAATCCCTCTTGGCTACCCTCCCAAACCCAAATCCGTGCTGTGTTTCCTGCTTTGCCATGACCATGGAGCTGCATGGGATGGCAACCCCATGATGTTGGACCCAGACATGTCCTCTTCTGCTGGCTCCCAGCCCTTTACATGACCGTGATTGGTTCCCCTCACATCAAGAATCCCAATGGGATGCCATGTGGAGGGTCCCATGGTTCTTCACCACCTGCAGCGTCCCCTTCAGCATTCCTTCCATCACAAGCTCTTTGATTCAAAACTCTTTATTTTGGCAGCTGGATGAGGCAGATGCCAAAACAACCCTTCGGATTGAGTGACAAAAGATGCCCCGAAGCCTTCTAGAAAGCATCTGCTTTCTAGATGTAGGTGATGGAAGGGTTGGGTGGAAAGGAGTGATGCAAAGATAATGGGAGCCAGCACTACAGTTTGTTCCTCTTGTTAGGACCTGGGAGAAAATATTATGGGTAAAATTCAGGGAACTGTTTTTTTTTAGTGTTGTCAAAAGCGTCTCCTTGACCTTCAGCCCCAGCCATCTTGGAGGCCTCCACTGGACTTGCTCCAGTGTGTGTTAATCTCTTCTTCAGTGAGAAAACCCCAATCCTCTCTTTTCCATCCTGGTTACCTTCAGGAGGTGTCTGAGCTGCCTTGGACTTCTCTGAGGATCTGAGTCCTGGCTGGTTGTGTATATGGTGGAACAGAGACCTTGGCCCTCCCTTAGGATCATTGCCTGTTTTTGGAAAGAATCTTGGCCACTGCACCTGTAACTGATCCACCTCTGTGACCTCTTCATTAGGTGGGATCGCCTCCTGAAATGGGCTGCTTCCTACAGCCTGACATAGGGAAGCTCCTCGATGGAGTCATTGGAAAAGACCTCTAAGATCATCAAATCCAACCATCAGCACCTCACTGCTGTGCCCACTCATAGCATCATAAAGGTTGGAAATGACCTCCAAGATTCAACTGTGCACTGGCACACAGTCTTACCAATTCCTGCTCGTGTTCTGTATATCCCTCCTCCAAACTCCTTACATTACCAGAACCCCATTTCTTAGTAGGACTGGGTCCGGGTGGGTCTCCCCAACTGCTGGTGCTGTAGAAGCTCTTTGGTGGGCCTCCTAACTTCTAAGGAACTTTCCTGAAGGTCTTGCTTGGTGCATTACCCAAAGGGTGACAATAGCTCATGACTTTCTGCTGTACCCCTGCTTGGTCCATGTCTCATAGGCACCCACATAAGGGTGAGAAGCTCAAGTTGTGGGGCCAAATCATTGGTCTGGCTGAGGACTGTGTTCCTTAGGATTATTCCTTAGGGTTATTCAATTTTCTTAATTGTAGAATGGCCAGTTTAATTGGAACCCTGTGTCTCATCCCACATCTGAAAATACTCATTATGATTTCCTAGCCTGGACTCAAATGCCTGTGTGTTTCCAATTCTCCAGGAAGGTGGTAGAGTCACCATCCCTGGAGATTTTCAAGTAGAGGGTGAATGTGGCACTGAGGGACATGGTTTAGTGGTATGATGGTATTGGGTTGATGGTTGAATTTGATGGTCTTAGTGGTCTTTGCAACATTTACAATTCTATGACTTTACAGCCCTGTCATTTCCCCCTGAGTTATTTAATGACCTGAAAACCAGAGATGGAAGAGCCCTTTGAGATGGTGAAATCCCATCCCTTCAACCCACCAGTAGAAGACAGATGTAAAATTTACCATATTTGGTTTTACCCAAGTCGTCATTGACTCCCAAACCATAAAGCATCGCTGTGGTGCCCATGTCCTAATGATATTCCTCTCCCACTTCTGTGGCTTATGGTTTGCAAGCTTTGCATTTCACAGCTGGAGTTCCCTTTGGGTAGATGGGGGTTGGGGAATGAGATGTAGCAGGGCTGGAAAAGCTCGTAGGGTTTCACCTCTTGGAGCAACAGTGACACAGGAGGTCAGGTTGGGTTGCCTCCCTTATGACTGGTTTTCTTTTCTCCAAAAAGAAGGAATTAAAGAGAAATGATACATCCCTGTGAGGATGTCCTGCTGCAGGTGATGGGCACTGCCCATCAAAGCACTGGAGGCTTTTTCCCATCTAGATAGAGCTTCTCCTAACATCTCAGCCTTGAAGCCTTTCTTGAGGAGCACAAGTTTTTGATGGAATAGCACCAGGGTGAGTTTTTGGTAAAGTTCTTCTCACTGGATGGATTTAGTATAGTTCTCAGGCTGCAGGGTTAAGTGTAAGGGTAGTTTCCACCCTATGGCATCATATGTATTCATTATCTCCATCTGTGTGTATCTCAAGTGCAATGATTTATTCCTTCCTGCATACTTCCACTGCACACAATGGCATGGGAAATTGCTCTGTACATCACACACAGGCTAGGAGGCAGCCTTGGTGTTGTCCAGGATCAAACCTCCTTGTAATCAGCATGACAGATGAGGTGGCTGGGGAGCAGGTAAAAGATGTTTTTCCTGGCTGGGTGAAAAAATGTATGTGGGATTTTGGTGAGAAAAGCAGAAATTTCTCCCTCCAGATTGTGCATCAACTGGGAAGTGCTGGGACGTATGTTGGTGTTCTGAGCATTCTCTTTGCTTCCCATTGTATTAATAACTGGAATGTGGGCAAAGCACCACTCTTCTGCTAATTGCAGCTGTCTCATTCACCAAAGGGGAGCTCCTAAGGGTTTATTTTTGGGCCCTATACAGAGCCTGACTGGGTGCAGCAAAGGACAAGTCCCTCAGGCTGGGAGAGAGATGGAGGCAAAATGTACCATTGCACTCATGTTTGTCTTGGAGAGTGGGAATGCATCGTTCTAACAACCGGCCTTCTCTCTGGCAAGGCTTTTTATACTTTGGTGGAGGAATTTGGAAAGCTGTTAGCGAGCTTTCTCAATGCTATTCATCTTCCCTGCATCCCATCGCTTCACGATTTGGGCATCCTCTACACATGGAGCAGAGCTGTCATGTGGTCCCCAGCAGATGCAGAATGTTTTTGGCTGCTGTTCCTTTCCCAATCTGGTTCCGTGCCCCGTCTCCCAACATCAGAAATGCAGTAGAAAATCATTTTTCAACACTCAGCCATCAGCAAAGAGGGGATCTGGGGACAGGGACCAGAGCCACCTCCTTTTGTCCCCCATCCGGGGGACTTCCCCATCGGCAGTGTCCCTTTAAATCCCTTTAAATCTTCTCCCCCTTATCTCAGCATCTGGTTGAAGCAAATTTTGTTTAACTTGGGTGCAGCTGGAGCCTCCTGGCAAGGATGTGTCTGGGGGAAGCCTGGTTTTATTGAAAAATATAATGGTGCCACCTGAAGTGTGATTTACTGTCGTGTCCACTCCTCGGACTTGATAATATATTTCTATTAGATTTCCTTCTTTCACTCCCTTCTCCCAGCGAAGAGTGGCAAGTTTCTCCATCTGCCTGACACCTTCTTAGGCTTAGGCAAAATAAATGTTGATTTTCATCAAAAGGAAGAATGCTGGAAGTCCTAATTCTCCAGCGAGGCTGACAAGCTCAGCAAAAGCAACTCGGCTCTGCGCGCCGGGCTCACGATCCAGCCCTGCTCCTCTCTTTGGAAGCAGTTCAATCATCGTAATGAAAAAGGGGCTTCTTATCCCTGTTTTCGCTAACTAGAAATTATATACCTGGTTCCTGGAAGATGGATTGCATCGCTCCTGAAATGCAAGGGGGGGGGTTGGAGAGAGTGAAGGAGCGCGAGATGCGGCCCAAGATTGATCACGCCATTTGCAGAATCTACCATGCACAAAAGCAGAAAATGTAGTTCTGTCTGCCAGCATGGGGCCGACTTCTTGATGAGGTCCCCCCATCCTTTGCAGGAGCAGCAATACGACCATCTCCATCCAAGAGTCAAAGTGAGAAACTGAGCTCTGCCTGCACTGAGTTGCTCGCTCACAGTGTGCTTTGGTTTTATTTCATTACTACTCATCTTTACAGCCCTGCTGCAATTTCTTGTAGAATCATTAAGGTTGGAAAAGACCACCAACATCATCAAGACCAATTATCAGCCCATCTCCACCATGCCCACTTATAGAATCATAGAATCATTAAGGTTGGAAAAGACTACCAAGATCACCAAGTCCAATTATCAGCCCATCCCCACCATGCCGACTTACAGAATCATAGAATCATTAAACTTGGATAAGACCATCAGGATCACCAAATCCAACCCCAGCCCACCCCTACCATGCCCATCAAACCACGTCTCTCAATGCAGCATCTTCATCATTTTGAAAGAATGTGTTTAAAATCAAAGTCTTGCTCTGTGCAGGTCAGAAAGTTAATTGTGGTAGATTTAAAAATTAGCTTTTTGTTTGTTTTGTTGGCTGTTCTGTGGGTTTTTGGTTTTTTTCTTCCCTGAGAATAAATCTTTATTTCTCCTTTGCTAACAATATTTGCTTTGAATTGCAAAGTGTGGTTTTCATGCTGCTGTGCCACTATTAGCTAATGAAGTTTCTTTGGCTCCATTGAGGGAATTGAACCATTTCTGGCATTCCCATCAGATCAAGGATGCGGTCCTCATGGGGCAGCAATAGGGAAATGCTGATTTTCTTTCTATAAGAGAGAAGAAGACAGATTCTTTAGCAGGATCTGTTGTGACAGGACAAGGGGAAATGGTTTCAAACTAAAAAAAGAGGAGATTTAGATTGGATATAAGGAAATTTTTTCCTGTAAGGGTGGTGAGGCACTGGAACAGGTTGCCCAGAGAGGAGGTGGAAGCCCTGTTCCTGGATGCATTTAGGATCATCAAGCTCTGAGCAACCTGATCTACCTGTAGGTGTCCCTGTCCGTTGTAAAGGAGTTGGACTAGATGATCTCTAAGAACCCCTTCCAACTCAAAGGATTCTATGGTTCTCCCATTTGGTGTTGATGGGCAACAGCATTGCACCTCTTTTGCTATACCAATGGGAATACCATGCTGCACAGCCCAAATTGCTGGGATGGTGGAAAACTGAATCATACAGTATCCCAGATCAGAAGGGATCCATAAGGATCATTGAGTCTAACTCCAACTGGGAGAGTCTTGAGAAGCTCAGAGAGTTTGAGCTGCTCATGCCACCATTCCTCAAAGCCATATTAGCCTGCGTCACAGGTGACTAATAGCTGAGGCCATCGTGGCTGCCGTGCAGCCTTCTGATGTATGGGTGTTATATTAAGGGTGGAAAGGTGCTAAATGAGCCCTCTTTGTTTTACATAAATTAGCTCCAAAGCTATGTATCACTGCCACGGCACTGTAGACTCTGACCAAGTTTGTTTACCCAAGTTTAGAATGGAAGAACAGCTCACAGACATGACCTGCTGCTCCCCTGGCTCCTGGAGGACAATGTGTTCTTGGGCTTTCCAGAGCCAGATTTGGTTTGGGGATGCTGATTTTGCAGGAGACCTTCTGAAAAGAGGTACTTTGGATGGCTGAAAAGATGGACTGATGTCAAACCAGAAACCAGTCACGTAGTACTTGTGACCAGAACATCTGGATAGGGTTTGGAATGGATTGTTTTTGCCTTCTCCATGATGTTATCCAAATCAGAAGGGATTTCTCCAAGTAGCTCTCATTGCTCAGCAACCTGTGGAGAAGCTCCTTTTCCCTTCCATGTTCATTTCAGTGTCTTGTCCTCTCTCAAGTTAGCCACCATGCTTCTGCCTCCCTGTAGGAAAGTTCTTGCCCTGCAGGTAGAACCCTGTAGCCATGAGAAACTCTGCAGAAAGGTACATTCTATTGCCATCAAAACAGAGGAGGACTTCACACTGACCACCATAGTCATGAAGCGTGCATGGGATTGTCCTACAAAAGGGTCATCTCCAATAGGGTCATCATGGGGTTTCAGCTTTATAGGAGTATGTGGACTCTCTTTAAGGCGTGCTGGGCATACTGAGGCATGGTTTGTTTTCCTCCGTTCCCATCCCTTGTTGCTGCTTTGCTTTCCATCTGTCTCTCTCGTACAGTAAGCACCCCAAAAAATGTTTGTTCACCTGCTCTTCCAAGGGAGTACAGGATGGAAAATAGCGAGGAGGTTCTAGGGAGACTCAAAACCCAGAGCTTTGGGAGCAGAGCAGCAGCTGGAAACCCGGAGCAGAAAGTCCCTGCTCAAACCAAAGCTGAGCTTGTTTATGGTGTAAATACCCTAAAGAGGCATTGCTTTCTACATATCTCCACATTTGCTTTCCAAAACAACACTCCAAAGCACCCTAGGATACTCAGGGATGGCTGAATATCCCTCTCAAATCCTTGCATAAGAGCATCCTCCAGCCCTGTGTGCTGGGACCCAGCTAGATGGCAGCAGCACTCTCCGGAGCTCCAGAGCTATTCTCATCTCTGTACTCGCACAGGCTGAATCCCCAAACCCCCTCCTGACTTCACGGGCAGAAGCGATTTATCACCGGGCTTGTCATCACGGGGTCGTGAAACCCATCAGCTATGCAGCCCCAAATCCCCAGGCAGGTTTTTTTTTGGTTATCATTTTTCCCTCTTGCTCTCTCGTCATTGCCGTTCGGTGACTCGGATGGCTGCAGGTGCCTCCGAGCACATTTGAGTCATGGGTCCCTTTCCCCCTGCATGTCCCATTTCAGGAGGTTGGACCTGGAAGATCCTGAAGGTCCCATGCAGTCAAACCCACTCTCTGTCTCCAGGGTGATAGGAATGTCCCCAAAGCTTTTCACCAGAGTGCCAAGTGTGAGTTAACCTCTCGCTTGCTGGTGCTCTTCTCTTTGCCCCAGAGCAGTCTATGACCTTCCACCTTATGCTGCAGCTTAAAGATTCAACTGCTTTATGTTTTGACCATAATTTTGGGAGCTTACAACAAATTCAGTTCACTGCGATGTAGTGAGAATCACAGGTGCCTTCCTTCCATGCTGCTTGCTGGTGGCTGAGGATGCTCAACAGGGATTTGGGGAACCAGTCAGCTCCGTCCTGGCCACCCCAAATCTGGGTTAGCAGGGAAACACATCCCCAGAGACAAGGACACCAGTCCACACTGTGGGGGGACGTGTGCCCTCGATAGCAGCTGGCAGGGCAGTGGAAGAGCATCACCCAACCCCAAGCTGCAAAAAGCCCCGCTCACACCAAAGCCCATTTTAGATGAGGTCTCAATTTTGGGGCACACTCTCCTTCAAGGAAGGGCAGTTCCAGTGGGAAAGTCATAGAATCATTAAGGTTGGAAAGACCGATATGATCATCTAGTCCAACCATCAACCCATGGGCAGTTGGGCAGAGAGGGCAGGAACTCTGATGACATTCTCCTCTTTTTGTCCCTTTCTCCTTCCAGGTGGCACCAAATGGAAAAGAACCTCAATGTGGGTGACCTTACAGGACTCAGAAAGCACCACTCTGGAGGAGGGAAGTAGTAGAGGTGAGACCTTTTCCCATGCCACCTTCCAGAGGTGGAACACAAAGCCTTAGAGGCACCGTGGGACGCAATTCCACCTTTTTGCTTTTCTCCTTTTCAGGCAAACAGCTGCAAATCAAGCCCAGGCTGTGACCGTTGTCCCCGTGGCAGCTGACCAGCTCAGGAAACACTGAGCCAGGCATTGCCTGGCACCTACCTCAGGACACCGTGCTGGGACATGGCACCTTCTTTTTGTTGTTCAATTTTCTGGGATATTGTTTCACCAGAGAGCCTGGCAGTGGCATGGAGAAGCGTTCCCTCAGCCCAGCACCTCAGGGAGGTGGTTTTGTTGAAGTATTTTAAGTTTGGGAATAAATTCTGGTTTAAGTTGGTTTATTTAAGGCTCCTGGGGAGGATGAAGATTGGAGATGTTCAACCAGCCAGGCACATGGACACTGCTTGGGTGTAGGATACAAGGTAGGATACTCTTCCAAGCATCCTTGGTCATATGCCTGCATCCACACCCCTTGCTCTATTTGGGATGAGGTACCTGCAGATCTCAAGTCATCATGGTAAGGTGTAGCATGACACGAAGTTCCCACATAGGTTGGAGTTTCCATGCCAAAAGCCAGCCTGCATCCTGGTCCATCCCTTATTTTCAGGAGCAGCACTGAGCTCAGACCATTGCTACGTGTCCCAACGGGTTTTGCTCTCCTGGAGATCCAAACTAGCTTTTTTCAGGGTCTTTGGACCCCTGTGAATCCACATGGAAGCAAAAGCAGCTCCCAGCCTGGTAGGAAATAACAACAGCAGTGTAACTGCTCAGCACAGCACAACCTCAGTGCTCAACTGCTGTCCCTCATGCATTATTAATCTGATATCTCACAGCATCCTATCTCCTAGGGGGATGCCTGTTCATCCTGACCCTTGATGCTCCCCTGCACCAGCCCTGATCCGTGTGACAAGTTGTGCCAATCTCAGGTCTTGGTTCACCTCCTCCTGTAGAGCAACGAGTTGGTGAAAGATGGATCATGGCTCTCATTGCTGCCATTGTGCAGATGGATGGAGGCACTGATGATTGTTGATAGTGCTCAGTCTGTTGGCCAGGTTTTGGTTTTCCTGCTCCATGCCTTTATCTCCATGATTTAAAGGCGTGTGGAGAGCCCTCTGCCAAGCAGGTTTCTGCTGGCTCTGCAGTTTTTGAAATGCTGCCGTGATTTTTGCATCCATGGATTCAATTTTCAGAGCGGTTTTGGGTGGTGGATGCTGCTCCCTGACACGGAGGACAGGTCAACCCTTGCCAAGAGGTGTCAGGAGGCATGATTTGCTCATCTGTGTCCTTAAATAGCAAGATTTGCCTATCTGATAGGCAATACCTTAGGACAAACTTTATTTTGAGAGCCCTGCAGGGAAAATGCAGCAGCATTATACAATTCAGGACTGCGTGCCCCATAGGGGCAGTGCCACAGTTCTACATGCACGTGCCAGTCTTTGCACTGCAAACGCATTTTGCTTGGTCCCGATGCTCATGGCATCACCCCACTCATCCCAGTGGAGCTCGGATGAACCCGTGAGCCCCCACCTCTGGCATTTCCAACAAGAAGACAGTGGTGGTGCCAGCTCTGTTGTCTCCAGGGAGCAGGCACCCAGGTGTGCTTGGTCATGGGATGGGTGACAATGTCACCGTGTCGCCGCAGGCTCAGGTGTACAACAGCTCCATTAAAGCTGATGGCTGCATTTTTACACCCAGAACATCCCCCAGAGGAGCTGTGTGTGTGTGCACCCCATAGAGGGTAGGGGCAGAGACTGAAAGGCTCCCCCCTGCCCAGCTCCTAAAGGGAGGGAGTGATGGGATTTATGGTAGGCAGAGCCCCCGGGTCGTGTTTCACCCCGACACATGGCTCGGGTGACTTGGGGCATGGCAGGCCACCAAAGGCACCGTGTCATCGATGCTTGTCACCTCTTGAAGAAGGGCAGAGAAATTAAGAGTGGGGGACCCTATTGCTCCACCCTTCTTCTGCTTTCTGCACCGATTTCGTGTGACCGTCTCTATGGGAAAATTCAACCAAGCATTGTGTATGGAGTTCCTCGTTGTTTTTTTTGTTTTTTTGTTTTTTTTTTTTAATAAAGTTGTTGTCGTCCCCGTTGTTACTAAATGTCTTTTATTAACTTGTGCTGTTTTGTATTTAAATAAAAGAGTTTCTGCCTGGAGCTTTGCTCATCTTTCAGCATTATGACTCTACTGGAGTCATGCATTGAGTGGGAAATGGGCACAAATGTCCCACGTTGTTCCCTTGAGGAAGCTGAACACGAAAATGCAAATCTTCCAACTTCTGGGTTTTTATGTAGTACCCCCACTCCAATCTGAAAATTCAGATATTTGGAGAAATTTCTTCTCAGAACGAGTGATCATGCATTGGAACAGGCTGCCCATGGAGGTGGTGGAGTAACCATCTCTGGAAGTGTGCAAGAAACACGGTTTCCTCATCAAAAACCTGAATTCACCAATAATGATGAGTGGCAAGGTCCCCAGGGATGGCCATTGCAAGGTGACGGTGGCCAGGAGCGTTGAAGCACTCGGCGATGGGCACGGCAGGGTTTTATCCATGCCTCTTGGATGCTGCCTTAGGGTGAGAAAGCGTTGCATGAGCTCGGCCCTATGGGGACAGCAGAAGGAGGAGGGAGGAGGGATACGGAGCAGTGTTTCTGGAGGGCACCGTAAACATTTCCTGGAAAACCCTCAGGCACGATCCAGGGCTGCTGGCACAGCTCTTGGTCCCCTGCTGGGGAAGCAGGTGCCAGGGTAGCATCTCCCTCGAGCTGCCCATCATCACTGTGGCTGTCCCCAGCCCTCCTCCCCCCTGTCCTGTCCCCATGTCTTCACACAATTTTTAACCTTAGCAGGATTATTTTTGACCCTTCCCTCGGGTCAGATCTGTGCTTAGCGATGGCTAAGGGACGGTCACCAGGATGGTGCCATCACTTTCGGGTTGCACATCCCCTCTGTAACCCCACTTCTGCAGCCTGCCAAATCCGACAGCAATTTGGGGAAACTGAGGCAGCGCTGACACGGGATCGTGGTGCCCATCCATACTCCAAGGGTTAAAGGGCCACAAGAGCTAAAAGCAAAGGGTGACGCGATCCCGCTGCCATCCCGTGCCCTCCAACCTGGTTATGTCACTCGACCGCCTGCGAGTAAACTTAGATGACCAACGTGACGTGGTGGGGAGGGAAGGGATGGGGCTAAAAATACCGAGCGACGGCCCCGCTTGGATCCTGGCCTGATCCTAATCCCTCCGTGGCTCCTGTCCACTGCTGGTGATTCCAATTGGGTACCCCAAGGATGCTCATGGGAGGTGGCACCCACTGGGTTGTGGCAAATCCCAATGACACCACATTACAGGTTGTGGAGTTGTTGCAAACTGTGTTTTCAATTTTGGGGGCATTTTTCCATGTTGCTGCAGGTAGTTTTCAAGCTGGAAGAGCACAAGAAAACATGGTTGAAACACCCCACAAGATGCATTTTTATTATTGCACTACATCCTTTCTTGCATCCTCCCCCACCTTTATATCACCTCCGTCCCATAGCCCCTGTGCACTGCAGTCCATAAAATCATCTTTTGACTTTTAGAAGTATTTATAGATACTGGATGTATTGGTAGATATTGGGGATATTGATAACACATGGAGAAATATGAATGGCCCTTGGTTTTAACTGTTTGGGATGCAGCAGATTTTCTTTGCTTTGCCTCCTCAACAAACAAAAAAACCCTTTTGCGTTAATTCAGCCCTGCCTGTCAGCAGGAAAAATGGGAAAAACAGTGTCTCCATCCCCAAATCCTCACACTGGGGGTCTCTGCCAGCCCAATGGGTGAGTGTGGATGGAGGGGGTGGATAGAGGTGGTCCACCCTTGGGGTCAGGCTGTGGTGGTGTAAGTGGCATCCTCGTGGGTGTGGATGGAGAGGACCCCATAGGATGGAGGTGGTTCACACTTGGGCCATGGTGGCATCCCTGTGCCTCAGTTTCCTTTGGACACATTGTGCCATGTGCTTTATCCCTGGCTCTGGTGTGCATCTCCACACCAACCCTAATCCCTCTAACACCACCCTTGACCCCGTTATCATCAATCCCAAAGCTTTCCAAGTGCTGGGGCTCCCCAAACACCCCCCACCCTCCTCCCTCCCACGTTGCAGCCCCACCAGCCACGAGGTGGCAGGGCTGGGAGCAGCGTCCACACCTGGACCACATTCCAAAGGATGCTCAGCACCCCACAGCATCCCAACACGATGGGATCTCATGCACTGGGGTCCACCTTCACCCTGTAACCCCTACATTCACCCTATAACATTTGCATTCACCCTATAATCCATTTGTTCACCCTATAGCCCCTTTGTTCACTCTACATTCACGCCTCAAAGTGATGTCACAGCTCCAAGATGCTCAGGTTGACTTTTTGGTGCTTCTCACCCTGATTTTACCTATGTTTTTTTCCACCTGGAAGACCCAGTGAAGATCCATAGTGCCAACTTTGCACCAAACGAGCAAAAAATCAGCCTGACGCCCATTCATTGAATGCAGGGATTGGTGTTTGCATTCTCCCTAAAAAACAACAGATCATGGGAAAATCCAAAAAAAGAATTCAAAAAATTCTAACTAAGGCATTGTGCAAGTGTAGCTGTGCCATGGGAAGGATGCTAAGCATTCCCCCCAGTGGGAACAGCGAGCTAGGAGGGGGCTGCCCCCATGTTTGTTATCTGATATCTGTGGGATGAAAGGGACAGTGAGACATCCTGTGAAATTTGGGTTGAATAAACCACATTTTCGTTTTTCCCCTCATTCTTTTGGGGTTCTCAGATGGAAATTGAGGGATTTGTTTTGTTTTGTTTTGTTTTTTCCATCATTACGATCCTTGCAGCTTGCTTGGGGTGGTGGCTGGGAGCTGTGAGGGTGAGGACACGGGGGTGCCTATAGAGGGTGCCTATAGGGGGTGCCTATAGGGGGTGGTACCATAGGGGAAAGCTCTACGCCACCCTCCTGGGGGCTCCTGCGGGGCTCCCGCGGGCA
This sequence comes from Tetrao urogallus, assembly GCF_951394365.1. NCBI lineage: Eukaryota > Metazoa > Chordata > Aves > Galliformes > Phasianidae > Tetrao > Tetrao urogallus. The sequence goes on from NC_136815.1 coordinate 1,086,596, forward strand.
GCGCCGAGCTCCCTCCTTTCATTGATTGACAGCCACCCAGGGACGTTGCCATGGGAATATGTAAATATCCTCGGGCGGTCGCCTCTATGATTGGCTGGCGGACCCTAAGACCCGCCTTAGGGGCGGGTATAAAGGGGCTCTCCCCATATATAAGGCGGAGGGCTCCATTCAGCGCTGTGCCGCGGAGGGTGCGGGCGGGGAGAGGGTAGGCGTGCGTTCCCCGCCCCCCCGTGTTGTCTGGGGAGGGGAGGAGAAAAGAGGAGGAGGAGGAGGAGGAGGAGGAGGGCAGAGGAAGGCTCACAGCCCCGGGGAGGTGGGGCTGGGGCAGGTGCCAAGGGGAAGGCAGGAAGGGGCGGGCAGGGCGCTGCCCCGTTGCTCGCCAGTGGGAGGCAGCGGAGGAATCGCAGAGAGCTCCGGGCATCCCGCACTGAGAGACCCGTGGTGCGCTTCGCTCCCGGGTGAAAGCTGGGGTTGAGCTCCTGTGCGTGGCTGTGGGGAGACGGAAAACTCCGTCGGGAGTGGGCGGTCGCAGAGCGGGACCCCAGCAGAGGTTCGGCGGAGTTGGGCTGAAGTCCGCGATAAGGCAGCGTCGGAGGTTCTTCGGAGTCAGGCTGCATCTTGGAACAGAGCCTCTAAGAACCGTTTCGTCGGAGTTGGGACTGAAGTCGGCAGCAGAATCCCGTTGGACGTTCCTCGGTGCCGGGCTGAAGTCGGCGACAAAACCCCACAGGAGGAGATTTCCCGGTGTTGAGCAGAAGCGAAACACCGTCGGAGCTCCGCTGGAATTTGGCTGAAGTCAGCGACAGAACCCTATCAGAGGTAGCCGGAGTTGGACTGAAACAAAACTCCATCGGAGTTTCCCCGGAATTGGGCTGAATCCTGGAGCGGAGTCCCCAGGAACGGTTCCATCGGAGGTTTTCCCCGGAGTTGGGTTGAAGCAAAACCTCGCTGGAGGTTTCCCGGAGTTGAGTTGAAGAGAGCAACAAAACTCCGTCAGAGGATCCCCGGAGCTGGACTGAAGTCGGTGACAAAGACCCGCTGGAGGTACTCGGAGTTGAGTTGAAGCAGAACCCCATCGGAAATTCCCAGGAGCCGGGGCTGAAGCCGTTGGCAAAACCCCATTGGAAGTTCTCTGGATTTTGGCTGCATCCCGGAGCCGAGTCCCTAAGCACTGTCCCGTCAGAAGCGCAGTGAAGCCCTCATCGGAGCCTGAAAGGACAAGGGGGAGGGGGGGGGGAACCCAAAGATTTCCGCCTCGGACAGCCCGACCTCACCCCATTGCGGAGCCTCAGCGGAGGTTCCCTGCTCCCAGCCCCGCTGCAAGCGGCGGGGAACCTTTTCCCCTCCATGGACTGAGATGGCCTCGGAGTTGGCCATGACCGCGGAGCTGCCCACCAGCCCCCTCGCCATCGAATACGTCAACGATTTTGACCTGATGAAGTTTGAGGTGAAGAAAGAGCCGGCGGAGGCCGAGAGGCTGTGCCACCGCTTGCCTGCTGGTTCTCTTTCTTCCACCCCTCTCAGCACCCCGTGCTCCTCCGTGCCTTCCTCGCCCAGTTTTTGCGCTCCCAGCCCCGGTGGGCAACCGAGTGCTGGTCCCACCGCCGCTCCCCTGGGCTCCAAACCGCAGCTGGAGGAGCTGTATTGGATGTCGGGCTACCAACACCACCTCAACCCCGAAGCGCTCAACTTGACCCCGGAGGATGCTGTGGAGGCTTTGATCGGCGCTCCGCACCACCATCATCATCACCATCAGAGCTATGAGTCGTTCCGGCCTCAGCCCTTTGGGAGTGAGGAGCTGCCCCCGGCAGCCCACCACCACAACGCCCACCACCACCATCACCACCACCACCTGCGCTTGGAGGAGAGGTTTTCCGACGACCAGTTGGTGAGTATGTCGGTGCGGGAGCTCAACCGGCAGCTGCGGGGATTCAGCAAGGAGGAGGTGATTCGCCTCAAGCAGAAGAGGAGGACCTTGAAGAACCGCGGCTACGCGCAGTCCTGTCGCTACAAGCGGGTCCAGCAGAGGCACATCCTGGAGAACGAGAAGTGTCAGCTCCAGAGCCAAGTGGAACAACTCAAGCAAGAAGTTTCCCGTTTGGCCAAGGAGCGGGATCTGTACAAAGAGAAGTACGAGAAGTTGGCGGCGCGGGGCTTCCCCCGGGAGCCATCCCCTCCCGCAGCCCCAAAAACTACCGCCGCTGACTTCTTCATGTGAGCCCGGGGTGGGGTGAAGCGGGGGGGTGACATTGCAATGCCCCTATATTCCTCCCCCCCTCCCCCCCCGATGTGGGGAGAGCAAACGATCTGCTTGTATAAAAATATATATATATATTATTTTCTTCTGAAAAGTTGTTCCGAAAATGCGGGGAAAATGGGACCCCCCCCCCCCTCCCCAGCCCCATCAGGACTTAGACTGGAAAGGGAGGGGGGGGGGGGGGTCCCGGGGAGGGGGACGCATCCCATAGACCCCCGTGTGGGGAGGGGGGGACATGTCCTATAAACCCCTTATCCAGGGAGAGCAAACAATCTGCTACTGTATTGTAATAAATATTTTCTTGCGAACAAATGGGGAAATGGGACCCCCCCACACACTCCCCAACCCCATCAGGACTCGAGCTGGAAAGGGGAGGGGGTCCAGGGGAGGGGGGTCATCCTATAGACCCCTTATATGGGAAGAGAAAACAATCTGCTTGTATTAAAACAAAATATTTTCTTCCGAAAATACGGGGGAATGGGATCCCAACCACCCCCCACCCCCCATAAGGACTTGGACTGAATCAAAGAGGGGTCCTGGGAGGGGAGGGGGCGGAAAGGCAGCGGACGTGGAGCCAGCCTGCATGCGGGACGTGTACGGCGTGCCGCCCCCGGAGCTCTATCGCCCTCCACCCTGCGTGTTTAACCCCCTCCTTTAATGACCATTAATTATTATAATGAATTAATTTCGGGGTGTCCCCGTGCATTGCCCTGGGAGGGGGTTGGAGGGGAGGTCTGGCAGCGCTGTGCCCTGCCCGGCCCTCCACCACCTGCACCCCAACCTGAGCCACTCTTTAACTTATTCACCCTCCTCCCCCCCCCTCCCTTGTACATATGTAGAGATTAGTTTAGTTTTTAGGGTTTTTTTTTTTTTTCTGCTTTTTTGTTTGTTTGTTTGTTTGTTTTCTTCCTGAGCCTATATTTTGCTTGGTGATTTATGAAGAAGGAAAAAAAAAAAAAAAAAAAAAAGACAAAATCCTTAAAAAAAAAAAAAAGAAAAAAAAAAAAGAAAAAAAAAACAAAAACACGAGTCTTAAAAGTTTGTATGTAATAGCATGCAAATAATATCCGAGTTAATTTAAATGATGTTGGGAAGAAGCCGAATGCACTATATACAGGAATCGATTGGGTTAAATAATACTGTTTTATAGAGATTTAAAATTATCTATGCTCTTAAAAATAAAAAAAAATAGGGGGGAAGGGAAAGGGGGGAGATAACAATTAGGGCGACCTGAAAGGCAATAGAGTAATATATGAACTGCGAACGGTTGGCTGCTATCTCACTATGCACCAGATTTATTTATTAACCCTCTGGGAAACGAATTATTTTAACCTCAGCGCTGACAAAAGGAGAGGAAAATGCACATTATTTCTCTGCCCAAAAAAAAAAAAAAAGGAAAAAAGAGAGGGATGGGAGGGGGGGAAATAAGTAGAATTTGTGCAATTGTGCTCGGAGAGGAAGCGGAGGAGCGGTTTGTTGGGCTGTTTTGTTGTTGGTTTTTTTTTTAATGTTGCTTATTTAAAGAAGGAAAACACACACACACATACACACAAAATGTTAATTATTTGGGGAAAACTGATATTAATCACATGGGGGGGGGGGAACCCACGAGGGTCTTCCGATGAAGCGAGCTTTGGTGCATTTTAGGGACTGATGGTGCGGAGCGTTTTTAACGACCTGTTGTTTCGATTTGTGACGGTTTTAACGATGTTGCATCAAGATAAAAAACTTATATTCAACTAAAGCCTGGGTCGGTTGTTCTCTCGATGCGTGGACCTCCGTGGCTTTGCTTTTTGTTTTGGGGTTGGGTTCCTTTTCCCCTTTTCCATGTCGCGGCGCTGGGGGCTCATTGGGTGACTCTTTGTTTTCCATCATTGTTGGCGTTGCTTCCAGGGAGGGAGCGCAGCCCCCGGCTCTGCCCCGCTGTGCTTTTTGCTTTTCACTTTTTTTCTGTCTTTTTTTTTGTGTCCTGTGTGTGTTGTTGGTTGTTTTGTTTTGTTTTTTTTCCAGTTGGGCATTCCCCAGTCCCTGTGTCCTGTGCGCCCCGGAGACCTTTGTCCCCGTGGTCACCGAAAAGTCACCTCCGTCCCAACGCGGGGACTGCGGATCCTGTTGGACCTCAGCTCAACCGAGCTTGATTTTAAATGGTAATAAATCTTAATTTTATTCTTGTTTTCCCCCCTTTTCGCTGCTCTCTTCTGAGTGTTTTTTGCTTTTTTTTTTTAAAGCAAGGGAGCAGGAAAACAAACTGAAAATAAACCAAAAAAAAAACGGGACTTTTCCTCCAAAGGAAAACCTCTGAAATTGACTTTTTTTTTCCCCTCAAGAGAACCGTAAAATGAGCATTATGGAAAAAGATAAAGCAAAAAAAAAAAAAAAAAAAAAAAAAGACTTTTCAGCTAAGGGGAAAGATTTAGGCTCAGGTTTTTGCGATCCTTTTGGAGTCTGTGTGCTCCCGGCAGCTCCGCTCCGCGCTGCTGTCATAGACGGGCACAGCCATCGCTGTGCAATTCCAGCTTCTTTTCAACCATGCTGGGGCAGTGAGCACTGCGGGGCAGTTTGCAAAAGGGCCTCTTTCTGAGCTTGTTCATCTTTATTTTTAATTTTTTAAATTCTTTTTCCTGTATTTTTGCCCAGTTGCGCCGCGATCCCTCCTGGCTCCTGCCATATATCAACTTCCCAACATGAAATAACCCCACTGCGCCTAAGCAGTTCCTCTCTATCTCGCTTTCTGCATCTCTTTTGGACTTTTGGGGACCAGAAATGCCTTCTTTTAATTTCATTTTTTTCCCTAGGAAGCAGCCCAGCTGTTTTGTGTCAGGTTTTTACGCCGGGAGCTGGGGTGCGTGGAGAGGGGTCCTTGTGCCATGCGTGATGCTCCGGGGCTGAAAGCTTTGTGGGATCTTTAGGGTTGGTCACCCCTTTTTCCTGTTGTTATTTCACGCGTGAAAGCTTTGCTATCCCCACCACAGTCTCTGCAGCCCCACTCGGCTTCTTTTTGGGACATTGCTTCCTCTCTTTGCTATTTTTTGGGGGGGAGCGTATGAGAGCTCCCCGTTGGGGTGCAGCCAATTTCCCCATATCACCCACATCCCACTTCCTTACTTTGATACATTTTTTGGGGCACGTTTCCAACCGTTGGTTCTGTGACCAGATAAAGGAGAGTCTGGGGAGGGAGAGGAAGGGTTGTGGGACCAACACTTCCCTGAATCACGCCGCTCAGTTTGAGTGTCCCTGATCTTGGCCACCCCGTCTCTATCCCTGTTCCTCCTTCCGTCGTCACCCCCAATTACCTCTGTAGGGTTCACTGTGCGCTGTTCTGGGATGGAAGAGCAGCGTTGGCCGTAGCGTTTGGGGGCAATGCTGCTGTAAGAGATCTCACCCTGGGGTCTGCCACCCCACGATATGTTCCCCCACTGATCCTGCATAGTGCAGGCATTTTGGGGACCGTGCACGCTTCTCTTTTTCCCCTCTTCCTGGTCTATGGGAGCAGATCCATCTCTGCAACTGCTATCCACGCGTTTCCGTGATGGCAGCGGCACTTGAAACTTCATCCCCTGTTCTCCAGGCACGGAGGTGATCCACACTCCTTGCGCTGCTGCAATTAATTGTTTTGTTTTAATTTTATTTTATTTTTTAATATTTTTCCCCCATGCTCTGATTAATTTTCTTCTGGGAATCCCCCCAGTTAGCAGAAGAGCCCCAAATCGTAACAACATATTAACAGTGGGCTCCTGCTCCTGAAGGGAACCATAGCATCCACAGGCAATATCTGGGGGCAGAGTCACCCCCTTCTTTGTTCATTCCCCGTCCCCTTGCAGCACTGGGGTGCGGCTCAAGGAAATGAGGACCCACGTTGTCCCCTCATCACCCTGCCTCACTCATGGAAGATGCTGCTCCTTAACCCTTTGGGTTCTGTGTGAGGCTCCAGGATTTGGGGCTGCGTGGTGTTTCTCTCCATGCCACCTTCCAGCGAAGCACTTTTCAAGCTTCACCAGCACTTCAGTGTGACTCAAACATCTCTGGGCTGGGAAATACCTGCAAGCCTTTCTTCCAGCATTCCTTACCAGTGAAGGTAGGATAAAGTGTGCATTCCACAGAATCACCATCTACAGCAACCCTACAGCAACCCATGCCTCCTTACCCCAAGCTCATATCACAGCTTCCAGCCAAGCAAAGCCACCCATAACCCATTTCAGCTCGGTGTTGTCCCCCACTGCCACGTAGATGCTGGTAATGGGGGTATCAATGCATCATCACTGAAGTACCCCTGGGTTATTCTTCCTCAATTATTGATAATGATCCTCTGTAGGGTTTGCTCCTGAGGCGCTACAGCACACTCTGCCCAAGTCCTGACATCTTGGTAACCTGAGCTCACGCTGCAGCCCTGCGATATTCAATCGTGCTGGGGAAGCTCGGAATGAATTCGGGGCTGCAAAAGTACAAATTAACTCCCTATAAAACCAAATCCTCCCCCCCCCAGCATAATGTCAGCATTATGCTTTGCAGTGCTGGGCTCAGGGCTGCTGCTGGTGTAGGTTGGAGTTGTTTTTTGAGGGTTGGTTTTTTTTTTTTTTTTTTTTGGGGGGGGGGAATTACTGTGATTTTTCTATTCTGGCTTGGCCAAAGTTTGCCTTTTGCATGCTCCCTCCCTCTAAGCCTGGCTCCTTCCTCGCTGCCCTGCTCCCTATATAGAAGTCCACCCATAGGTATAGATCACGCTGGAAATACATAGCTGATTTGCTTCTGACAGCTCCTGGGCTCACTATGCTTTGGCAATTGCATGACTCGTCCCTACAGCTGGGATTTATTCCCAGCAAATTGCTGATCGTTGTGCCTCCCTCGTGTTCCTTTTGCACTGATCTTGCTGAGATCTTCCTGGATGCAAGAAAACCTCGTGCACAACATGATCCTAAACCCTTACTTTTGGGTGCACGGAGTTTTTGCAGGGGTTTTTAAGGCTCTTTGCATGTGAGGGCATTGGTCTGATGACATAGGACCTTGTGGTGTCACCAACTCCAAGTGGCGGAAATAATAAAAGAAATTTCCAAATATGTTTGGACTGAGAGTGTTAATGGGGGAATAACATAGCAGTGGGAGGTGGGGTGCAGGATATGGGATGTGGAGGGTTGGATGCAAGGTATGGGTTATAGGATGTGGAGTATGTCCTATGGTGGGATGCAGGATTTAGAGTCTGGGATGTGGGAAGTTGGATGGAAGATATGAGCTACGGGATACAGGATAGGGGATATTGGAGGTGGGATGCAGGATGTGAAATGTTGGATATGAGATATATAGGGCAGAGGTTATGGGGTGTTGAGATGGAATATGGGATATGGTGGGAAGTGGGATGCAAGATATGGGCTATGGAATGCATGATGGGGATATGGAGAGAGATAGGGTGCAGAGTGTGGGAGATTGGATGCAGGGTATGGGCTATGGGCTACAGTGGGATGTGGGAGGTTGGATGCAAGATACGGCTTATGGGGTGTGTGATATGGGATACAGGACACAGATTATGGGACACTGGAGATGAGATGTAGGAGATCGGATGCAAGATATGGGCTTTGAGATGCAGGATATGGGATTCAGGATGTAGGCTATGGGATATTGGATGTGGGATGCAGGGTACGGGATACAAGGTGTAGGATGTGGGAGATTGGATGCAAGATAAGGGATGTAGGATACAGGATGAAGATTATGGGGCATTGGAGGTGAGATGTAGGATATGGGATGTAGGATGTAGGCTGCGGGATGCAGGATATGGGATATGCAAGGTTGAATACAAGATATGGACAACAGGATATGGGGTACAGGATGCAGCTTATGGGACATTGGGTTTGGCATGCAAGTAATGGGATGTTTGATATGGCATGTAGGATACAGAATGGCAGATGGTGTTTGGGATATAGGATATGGGTTGTGGGGTTAATGGACACTGGACATGGGACGCAAGAAGTCGGATGTTAGAAATGGCGTGTGGGATGTGGAGTGTTGAAAGTGGAATGTAAGATGGCAAATGTAGGATATGAAATTTGGTGTATGGGATGCTTGCTAATAGCAGCCCCTTTGGCAGGTTGAGCAGTGCACACATCTCTGTTGTGCTGGGAGGGCTGTGCATGAGGAGAGGGAAGATTTTGGGTGCTGGAGCCTGGCACTGCTCAACCTTCACTTCTCAATGGAACATGCTCCAGCGAGGGCATGGTGCCACTAATCCCAATTAACTCATCCGTTTATTGCCTAATGGCTCACAGAGTGAAATCCAAAGAATTCCTGGGTTTTGGTTCCCTCCCCGCTTTTTCTGTTTTTATTGAGAGCAATGAAGGAAGTGGGGGGAGGGCAGGTAGATCATCCTCCCCCTAACACCAGGTTATTTATTCATGTAACAGGCCGAGGTTGGCGCACAGCTCAGCGCAGCCCTGGCAGCTGTCTGCTCCCTGGGAGCACAAGCTGTAATTTGCACAAGCAAAAATAAACTAATTGTTACTTTCAATTTACATGTAGGGAAAGGAGAGAGGTGGGGGAGGTGGATGGGGGAGAGTTGAGCTGTAACGTCTGCTGCCATCTTGCTCCTATGGACCCCATCCTGCTTAGGAGGTTGATGGTGTACCTAGGGGTTGGCCAGCCATAAAGGTGGGTGTTGGACCATCAATCTTCCTCAGTGTAGGGATAGGGGATGCTGATCTTCTCCAGGTTGACTTTGGGTTGGGTTATGGTTCTGTGATGATTCACCACCCCTCTTAGATGTTAATGCAGTTCCTTTGGTTGAATTCTGGGATTTTTGGGGGGACATTTTCATGCCCAAACACCTTTCACCTCACTTCTCCTTTGTTACCTGAGCTCACAGACACAAGCAGTGGGTCCATGGTCATTTTCCTTACTGCTTGGCTGGCCAGAACACTGGAGCTCTAAGACCTTTGAGATCTTTGACTATTTTCTCATGGAAGAGCTGCAAAAAGATATGTGTTAGGTATATCTTTCTCATATCTTGGCCTGTGAAGGGTAAAGCATGATGCTAAACCACAACCCAAGGACATGTCATGCAAAGGATAGGGTAGTATGGTTAGATTGTGGTTGGACTCGATGATCTTTAAGGTCTTTTCCAACCTGAGCAATTCCATGCTGATTTTTTTCCAACCTGGGCGATTCGATGATTAAAGGAGGAGGAAGAGGAGGAAGAGGTGCACATCCATGGCCCCATGCCTTTTAATAGAGTCACAGAACACTTAAAGTTGGAAAAGACAACCAAGATCAACATCCAACCATCAGCCCATCCCCACCACGCCCCGTAAGCCATGTTCCTATGTGCCATATCTCCATGTTACTTGCCCTGTGGGACAGAATCCTAACATACTGTGGCAGGAGACCCATGCCATGCTGATGCATCCCAGGAGCCTTTGTCATAACACTTTGAATGCAATGTCGCAGGCGTTTAATTTAGATTTACGCCGACAGGTTCTGTCTGCTAATTAAATATCAATTGATTGTTCGGAGAACACTTCCTTGGGCTTATCGCGTTTCTGAGAGACAAATCAAATTGCCATGTCATTAACTTGCAGCTATACAATCCATACATAATTACTGTCTTATTAATACCTTCGAGTTACGAGGAAGTTTTAGGCAATTAATATTTGTGGGATAGTTTGTATCAAGTTAATTCCGTCAGGGTTATGTTAATAATGCGGGCATCTAATAAGCTGGATAATTAACGTCTTTCTTGTTAGCATCCTCTCAGATGCCAGTTAAGTGTCAGGCCGGCCTTTGCGGCCTGGCTGTGTTTAATTGTGTTATTACATGTGAATAGTGCTGGGTCAAGCAGCATGAGGCTCCCACCCTTCTTGGGATACTGATTCAGGAGAAGGTATTTTTTTTGCCTTGCAGGATGCTGTCCTGGTCAGTGGTAGTTGATCATAGAATTACTCAGGTCAGAAAAGACCTTAAAGATCAAGTTCAACCACAACCTAACGGTACTACCTAACTCTAACAACAATCTGCTAAATCATGTCTCCGAGCACCACATCCAGATGGTTTTTAAACACATTCAGGGATGGTGACATGCGTCCCTATGTCTTGTGCTGTTGGAATATCTCTGTCTTCTGACACGGATAATGCTGGGATGCTGCAGGACAGAGACATGCATTGTCCATGCAGGAGTTGCACTCGATGATCCTTGTGGGTCCCTTCCAACTCTGGATACTCTGTGATTCTATAATTCTAGGTCTCGGCCTTAAAATATTCACTAGGAGATGACCAAGACCCAGCTGGACCCTGCTCGCTCTGCCCACAGCTTTCCTCTCCCCAACTCTCATGAATAAAGTATGGGCCCTATCTACCTGGCCTGTTTGTCTCTGTGAAATATTTATCAGCTGCTGATTAAGTTTTAAGGAAGGGATGCACTGTCCAGGTGCAGGGTTGCCTTGCTTCAGCTACCCTGAGACAGTGGGTTTTGGGATCAGAATGCTTTTCAGAACGGGTTCTTTCTGGGGGCAGAAAGAGGAAGAATGAAGAAAGATGCAGTGAAAACCAAGAAAAGACTGCCAAAGCCACAAGGTCGTGCATGAAATATTGATGGGGCCATGCAGCACTGGGAGGGAGTTCTGGAGGCCCTAATGAGACCAGACTCCTTCCTCATCGATCACACATGGGTAAAGTTTGGGTTAAAGATGGACGAGCCTACTTTTGTAGAAACCAGACCTCGTATTCCAGATGATGCTCCTATCCTGTTCTCTGGAAATGGTAGGTAATAAGATGTGGTAGACCCAGTGTGTGGCACTGGGTCAGAACCTGTGGGAAACACTTAGAGGATGGTTCTGGTGTTGGGGTAGTTGGATGGGAAGGATGAGAAAGGCATTGGAAGAGGTTGGGTGGGGGGATGGGCAATAGAACACAAATGGCTGGATGGGAGGAATGTACAATGGAGTGGAGGAGGTTGTAGTAGGAAGGGTGGACAGTATGATAGAAAGAGATGAGTTGGAGACATGGGCAATGGGATAGAAGTGGTTGATCAAGAGGAGTGGGCCTTGGGAGAGAGATGATTGTGATGGGAGGGATAGGCACTATGGTGGAGAAAACTGAGTTGAAGGGACATGCAGTGAGATGGAGATGTTTGTGGTGAAAATAGGCAATGAGACAGAGGCTGTAGAGTTGAAGGGATGGGAAATGGGATGGAGGTGGTTGATTGGGATGGATAGTCAATAGGACGGAGGTGGTTGCCCGATAGGAGCAGGCAATGGGATAGAAGAAGTAGTGGTGGATACGAAGGAACAGTCAGGTGAAGACCCCAAATGGAGTCTGTGTTTTATTTTCCAAGGCAACTGTGCATTCTGCTTGGCCCCTCCATGGCCAGCCTGTGTGAGATGCTCAGAAGCAGGGATGCTTCCCTTGGGCTCTGTGCCAGGTAGCCTGTCTAAACCCACTGCCACGTCATCATCACCATGTACCAGGGCCCTCTCCTTCCTTCTCTACTAACTCCTGCATACAAACCCTTCAAGCACTCCACAGACAAAACTCCAAATCTGGCATCAGATCAGCTTTTCCTAGAAATAACACCCCATCAAGAGCCTGTATTTTCTTACACAGATGATTTCCTTTTGCCTCTCTGGGAGCTCATTAGCATTCCTAAACGTGACTGCAGGGATCGATGCGGTGCTGGCCCAAAGCACAGCAGTCGATTTCTGTTTGCCAAGAGATTTTACCTCACCGTCTAATCAGGCAGGGTCCAGCTGATGGCAACGTCTTTCTCTTTGCTTTTGCTCTTGTATTGGTCACCACTGATTAATTTCCAATGGGTTAGTTCATCAGAGAAGGAGGCTCTCTGGTTTAATTAGAATTGGGTAATATGAATGCGTATTATTATGCAGCTGTCCAGATGTGGGTCATTAAGAGAGTGCGTCGGGAGTTTTGGCTTTTCTTAAAATAAAGAAGAAAAACCTGGGGGGAAAAAGAAAGAAGTCTCTACTTGCAAAGATAGCATCTGTCATGAGGGCTTCATTGGCACCTGTCCCAGCTCTGTTCCCTACTGCAAGCATCTGGTTGGGATGCTACTCCACTGGAGTCTTTATGGGATGAGAACCAAGGGATATGCAGGTCCCAGTGCATGCGTGCACACTCCCGTTGGCTCTGCTGGCTCTAGGTCTCCTTGCGAGGAGCTGCCGAGTCAGCAGCTGCACATCTGCAGTGGAGGATGACATTAATCAGTGCTCGCCTCCTGGACTTTAGCAGCCGTCCCTATGCTCGCAGCTGTGCCTGTGCCCTGGGAAATAAATTCCTCCAGCTCCCCCTGTACCATTGCTCAATGGGGGGCTGCACCCCATTCCCAGGTGCTTTTGGGGCTGGGGGACAGACGTGTTCTTGTGTTGTGGTGATGGAACAAGAGGCAGTCAGTACCCAACTCATCCCTGTGATGCTTGGGATGGGGAATAGGATGTTAGGGGGTCTGGGATAAGGGATACACATGTTGGTTGTTGGAAGCTCCCCTGGGAATGAGGCGATCTCATGTGGTGTGTGCTGCTTGTGCTGTTGCATCCGGGAGCTGATGGGGCTGTGCACATCATTACAATAATGTGTTGTACTAACACTGCCTCCCCACCGAGCAAGCACAGAGTTCTTCATGGGCATGGAAATGTGTTGGGAGGGGTGGAGGGGGTGCTTCTCCCACTAAAGACCTCCAACCATGATCTTGGAGGATAGACCTTTCCTGTGCCACTGTTTCCCTAATGCGATTTGTGTGGAGGAGTTGTGCCTTGGTCTGGCTATGGGATTATATCACATTGTCCAAAGTCTGGGTATCTGTTGGCCAAATTGTTTTATTATTAAGGCAGGGTATCTGTTGTGTGCTTCTGCTTGCTTCAGTTTTCCCATTCCCTCGATTTCCAGCCTCCATTCACACACCTGCATCCCAGTGTCTATGGCTAGGGGAGCAGTGCTGCTGGAGAATATTGGGGCAGTGGGATGGAGGAGATGGGGATGTGTTACCCCATGGGCACAGGGACACTTTAGGGCTGGTGGTGTTGGATGGTGGTTTTTTTTGCTCCATGCTCCTTTCCCTTTGGGCATCAGTTCTCAGTGGGGGGTTGGAAGCAGGAGGGTTGGAGGGAGGGGGGCTCAGTGCAGCATGCGAGCGCTTTGTGTTGTGGTGTAATCAGTACTCACTTATTCTCTTTGATTTTTTTTTTTCTCCTCCTTTTTGTTGTTGCTATTTTTCATGTTTCCACCGTGTCGGCAGTTTTCTCCCCCCAGTCTCCCTCCTCTGGCCCCCCTTTCCCTTGTGATAAAACAGAAACCTGAGACCAGGAATCACTCAGGTTGCAAAGGACCATTACTGGGTCATCAGTCCCCAGGCTGTGCCATCCTCCAGCCGCTGTTTCCAGGCTGTTAACCCTTCCCAATCTGTGCATCCCCCTTTCACCCAGTCGGCTCCATATGCAAAAATCCCCAGCAAACCTGAAATCCCTCAGAAGAACGAACAAAAGAGAGCAGTTTAGGGATCTTTGTGCTGGACTAAATGGCTTTGTGGTCTTTGAGAGGTGGGTCTGAAAAGAGACTGTAGAATCACGGAATCATAGACCTTAATCATAGGTGTTAAGACCATAGAATGTTTCCATTGGAAGGGTCCTTAAAGATCCATAGAAACATGGAATCACAGCACGGCTTGAGCTGGAAAGGACCTTAAAGACCATCCAGTTCCCCCTGTTGCCCCCTGTTAGATCAGGCTGCCCAGGGATCCATCCAGCCTGGCCTTGATCCCTCCAGGGATGAGACATCCACACCTTTTCTGGGCAACTTGCTCCAGTGCCTCATCACCCCCTGAGTAAAGAATTTATTTCTAATATCTTATCTAAATCTCCTTTCTTATAATTTGAAGAGCTGGATGCTCTGTTGGGAAAAGTACAGCATGGTTGAAGTTGGAAGGGATCACTGAGTCCATCAGATCCAACTCCTCTCATCCAGTCTGTGGACAACAGTATGGTAGGGGATGTTGGAGCAAGATATGGGGCAGCAGACTTTCAGGTACAAGGTCATGCTTGTGGTTAGCAGGATAAGACCTGTTGCCCATGGCTAAGAAGGGAGAGCAGGTGGGATTTAGGACATCATGGCAATCTGACCATAGAGGTTGTTATTGGATTTTACTGATGAAATGATAGGAAAAAATATCTTTTGCATTATTTTGCAGCTGGAAAATGGAAGTGAATGAAGATTCTCATTTTCTTGATGGTAAGGAAAGGATCAAAGGTTAGAATCATAGAATCATATAATTATTAAGGTTGGAAAAAGTCTCTAAGGTCATCAGGTCCAACCATCCACCCATCACCACTATGTCCACTAAACCACGTCCCTCAGTGCCACATCTACCCTTTTCTTGAACACCTCCAGGGATGGTGACTCCACCACTCTCCTGGACAGTGCATTGCTTTCACAGATTACCTCATAGGGAGTATCTGGACATCTTCACCATATCCTTCAGTAATTTCTGTGGTGTGGGAGCCCATGTATTATGTTGAGAGCTAACCTAGGTGCACATAGATGGTTTTAAGTAAAGCTCTTGTAGACTCACACCCTATGGCTCCTGGTTGTTGCTTTGACCTCATCTGGTCTGTCTGATTAAGTAGTTAGATAATATGATGAGAAATCATGTCTAACACAGTGTGGGAGCATCAGGATCCCATATGATGTATGTGGGGATGGGGATGGAGGATGGTGAGTTGGGGCCCTGTAGCAACACTAATGCCAGCTTAGCATGGGTCAATCAGTTTCTTACAGACATCTCCAATGAGCTGCTCATCCCACAGCTCCAACATCTCCAAACTGAGGACTTCATTTGCTATCTCTCTCTGGAGATGTAACACTGCAAAGACATGCAGGTGCAAAGGCAGAAAAAATCACCATGGTCAAAGACAGCTTGCCTGTTCCTCCAGTATCCATGGAACTACATGCTTCTCCTCCTGCCTGTTTGTCACCCCAGGCTATCAGAAGCATTAGTTCTCAACCTTTTTGATCTTTTCCCCCAAATTCATCAGAGGATGCAGAAAAGTGGATCAAATCCTAAGCACTGTGGTGAGGAGTTAAACAGAGATTTTTTTTTCCTTTTTAAAAGGAATTGGATGTTTGAGTTAAATAGTTGTTGACTAAAACCAGCACAGAGTTGCTAGCTGAGTGAATGAAAACTGCTGTCCCTTTCTCCCTGCTCTCTAATGTCGTCTTCCCCTTTGCATGATCTTTGGTTCATCAGGAAATTAAAACAAAACGAATCCCCGGAAGTATTAAAGAAGGTAGAATTATTGATGTGATAAGGATAAACCAATATGAAATGAACCCCAATGGCTCTGCAGCCAGCACTGCAAAGATATCTATTTTTTAGTCTTTACTCTTAGTCGTGACATAATTACAGCTGTTGGGTGGAATTCTCATAATCAAATATTTGGTGATGGTTTTAAACGAGGGACTCCTCAGGACCTTCTAAAGAGTCCCTGGTTACCAGGATTGTCAGTGAGGCACCTCCTAATGATGCTGAATTCATTAAAAAAAAAAAAAAACAAAAAAAAACAAAAAAAACCCACAAAACTAACCAACAACACACTCAAAGAAGAAGTATTTAAACAACCAAAACAAAACCTGGCTGGGATCCATAAAGCAAAGAGCTGAGCAAATTGGGGCAATTGTCAAGGGAGGTCAAAGCTGTTGCCTGTCAAGGCTGGCAGTTTCCTCTAGAAAGGACTTGATGTAAATCATCTCCGCATAACGTGTGCGGTGCCCAGGGGCAGCTCTGGTTTTCTAATGCGCATCGCTTCCATGGGGCGAGTTTTGCATACGCAGGCGAGACCTATTTTACATCACACTGAGCATTTAACACCGGGCTGGCGGCTGCTCCTCTCCTGCAGCCTTTCCCAGTTGGGTTTCCATTGGGTTTGATGGCATTGAGTGTGCAGCTGGGGGGTGGTGTTTCCCTGTGGACTGCCCCAGCAGCAAGGGATGATAGTGTGGGAAATAAGTTTTGTAGAATTATAGAATCATCGAATTGTTAAGGTTGGAAAACCACTAAGATCCTCTAATCTGAACATCAAGCAGGGCATGGGAGAGAGATGATTGCACTGTGCTCTCTGCTGTGGCTTGAAGAGTGGCAAAGCCCAGTGGTACAGGGGGTAGTCCAATCCTGCATGGGCCAAAATACCTTCATCTGAGCACCCTAGCTGACCCTGAAGCAATATCCCCCAGCTCTTGGTCATCTAGTCTCTTTTTGGGACATGCTCCACACAGCTTTGTCCCCATTGCGTCCATCGCATCTTTTCCTCCTCTTTCCCCCATGAAATAATTAACGCTACTCATCACGTTGTTTCTAAGCCCCTTCCTTTTCTGCCTCAGAGATATCCCAATTCTTGCCTAAATGAAGTGCTGTCAGGGCTCTCAACACCACTCCGAGCGAGACATTTAGAAATGAAAGCACCTGAGTCAGTGTGCTCTATTAAAATCCACTGGAAGCTGCTTACGGTACCAGGGACACATCTTAATACAGGTAAATTCAGAAAACCAATGCATGAGGAGGTGTCTCCTATGGAGTGTGAGTAAGACTTGAAAACAATCTGTCTGCATCAGCCTCTGCAGATGTATTCAGAGTTGCTGTCTCTCTGCTGGTGATATGCACATGCAGAGGCAAACAAGCCAAAGAAAAATCAAACTGCAGGGCCCATGAATCCCGAATTTCTTCCAAGCTGACCTTGCTTTCCTCTCTGGAGGACTAGCATGGAGCTGCTGGAGCTGGATTTGCTGATGGTTCAGTTGCAACGTGTGCAAACCCTGTCCTTCCTCCCTCATGTGTGCAATAGTGCTCAAAAGTCCCTGTGCTTATCTTATTCATTTGAGGCCATCCTTGCCTATTGGATGTGTAAGACTTCCTCTTCCTGTGCAGTCTGGATTGGAAAAGGCTGCCCAGGAAAGTGATGGAGTCACAGTCCCTGTTGGTGTTGAACAACTGTGGAGATATGGCACTGAGGAACATGACTTAGTGGGCATAGTGGGGATGGACTGACATTGGACTTGATCTTGGAAGTTTTTTCCAACGTTAATAATTATATATGGGATCACTGTCCTGGGAGATAAGTCAGTGACAGAGGTAAAATAAAATATGCAATCAGTGGAATAAGAAGCAAGAAGAAAATGTAATCAATTAAAAATAGAAAAAAGCAATCGAGCCTCAAACTAAATTTCCTCCTTTCTTTCCTTTTTGCAGAGCTGAAGTGGCCCCTGATTTGTGGGGTGGCTGCATTACGTTCTGACAATGCTGCCTGGTTGGTGGTCAAATAGGTTTCACCTGATGAAACACAGAGCAGCTTCCCTTGGGCCAGACAGCCTGGGTCACTCCATCATCGCTGCAGTGAGTCATCAGGGTTCATTCAACCTAAAGTAAATGCCCAGATTTGTTTGGATGAATGCACCATAACAACTCTGGCTTTTCTCTCTGGACAGTGAATGAAGCCACAGGTATGGAGCTCAGATGGATGTGTACAATGGAGACATTTAAATTTAAGGAAGATTTTTTGCTAATTTGTAGTTGTTAGCGCAACTCATTTTCAGTGGATGTTAAATGCATTCATTTGGTGAATCCAGCCCATTTGGTGGATGTCACCTGTAGACATTTCAAGAGCTCAGATACTAGGAAGAAACTCAATTTTTGAGGGCAAGATAAAAATTCCCTGCTCAGCTCAGCTTGTTCATGACTCAAAACAAATTCTTTGGCTCTCATATCCTTTGGGCATTGGAATGTGATGCCAGTTGAATTAAACAATCTGCTATGCATGTCACTCTTTCTCTGAGTTAAGGTGCTCCAATCCTACAATAACAGGGTCCATGCATACTCACCACAGTAGGTGGAAGTGTGATGGGAGAACAGCAGCATCATCCCTTTGCTGATGAAATGATGGAATGAAGTCTTTGAAAGCCCTTTGCAGGCCATTTCCCCTGGGCAATTTTGGGAAGAAAACATCAGGATCAGCATGCAGGGCTGAGGTGATCACACTGGCTGCCTCTCCATCCTAATAATTTCATAAGGCAAAGCAAACTACCAGGCATTTGAAATGCTCCAGTACAACAGCTAAGGAGCTGTGAAGCATTAACACTGATGAGAGCTTTATCTTGATTAATTCTTTATTATTTTCTTTCAGGCCAGCAGTGAGTTTGTAGCAACGGCCAAGTGGGAGCTGAGGTCAATCTAGTGCCAAGGAGAGCAATGTTCTGGACAGTCCCTGGAGCCCTCATGCTGTTCATAGGGATTAGACATCTCCAGTACTTAGAGCACAGTTTGCTTTCTCCTCTTCTCTTGGCCTCTCTGCTGATATTTGCAACCATATCTTGTGCTCATGACCTGTCCCAGCAACTTATGGGGGCTTCAAGCTCAAAGAGGGTGCATTTAGGTTAGATACAAGGAAAAAATCTTTTACAATAAGGATGGTGAGGCACTGGAACAAGTTGCCCAGTAATGTGGTCAATGCCCTGTCCATGCAGACTTTCAAGGTGAGGCTGGATAAGATCCTGGGCAACTTGATCTAGCTGTGGTGTCCCTGTTCATTGCAGGGAGTTGGACTAAATGACCTCCAGAGGTCCCTTTCAACTCTAAGGTTTCTATGATTCCTTGCCTTGACACTACACACCACTGAGAAGAGCCTGGCCTCATCCATTGGTCTCCCACCGCCCTTTAGATATTCAGAACATTTATCAGATCCTCTCTCAGTCTTCTTTTCCCCAGGCTGAATAGATCCAGGTTACTCAGTCTTTCCTCATATGGAAGGTGCTCCAGCCCCTTTATCATATTTGTGGCCCTTCACTGGACACCTTCTAGGAGATCTCTGTCTTTTTTTTTTAACTAGGGTGCACAGAACTGGACACAGTATTCTAAATGTGGCCTCACCAGGGCAGAGTAGAGGGGAAACATCACCTCCCTTGACCTGCTGTCCATGCTCTTTTTAATGCATCCCAGGATACCACTGGCCTTGGTCATAAAGACACATTGCTGTTGTCCACCAGGACCCCTAGGTCCTTTGCAGAGCTCATCTCCATCAGGTCATCCCCCAACCTGTACTGATGCATGTGGTTATCATTCCCCAGGTGCAAGACTCTACACTTGCTCTTGTTAAACCTCATCAGGTTCCTCCCTGCCCAACTCTTTAGTCCATCCTTCTCCATCCTGTCCTCTAATCCTCTTCCTCAACGCTTTTTATCACACTGTGATTTACTTGTTATGTCCATCTCCCTATGCAGCTCTGAATTTCCGACCTCTTGCCTCTGGAAAAGTCAAGAAAAACCTCTAAAATCATCCAGTTCAACCATCAACCCATCACTACCATGACTACTAGCCATATCCCTCAGAGCCACATCTACCCTTCTCCTGACTCCAGGGTCAATGGCTCCACCATCTCCTTGGGCAGCCTGTTCCAATGCTTTACCACTCTTCCAAGGAATAATTTTTTCCTAATATCCAATCATGGAGTACCAGTGAGGGTAATCACTAGGCAGAGGAAAAGGGACTTTTTGCTCCTTGATGATCCTTGTCTAAGATCTCCAGCTCTGCTCAGCAGAGGTCCATAGGAGTGAGCAATGTCCTTTCTATTTCTTTATGGCTGAAGAATCCCTCTCTCTTTTTTTTCCCCTGGATCATTTCAACCCATTCCTTGCTGAAGCTCACTCTAATGCTTGCAGAGAGTGTAGCCAGACTGGGAAAATTAATTTCTTTCTATCAGAGATTGCAAGAAGGCAGCAGCTTTGGGTCAAAGAGTTGTCAGGTCCTACATCACCCATGGCCTTGTCCTGGATTTGTCTTTGTACTCTTTACCATGTACTTGAAGTGTTGGTGTTTCAGAGAACCTCTTTACTATCCTCAACTGCCTCAGTTGATCTAAAAAAAAATCTCGTCTCCTTTGAAACATTGCATGTCATGCATCTTGCATCATGCAATATTATGACCAGACAGAAGTGGCACAATGTAATGTAGGTAAGTGCATCAAAACTATGGGACAAAATCATAAGTGTGTAGATCCAGTGTAGCCAGAGCTGATTTCTCAGCGCAGTGCAGCTGAAAGCGATCCAAAACTTGCTTGTCTCTATGAGTGTCTCCAAGTGATTGAAGGCTGGGAAAATTTCTCTCCAGATTGCTTTGCATCTGGTTAGATACAGCCTTGTCCACACAAACTCGGTGATTGCTGGTAGCAGTAGGCAGCACAAAGGAGCTTGCAAGAAACTCCATGGGATATTGTGAAACAAGTTGAGCTTGGGGGAAATTTCTCAGTTCCCTTCTTCACTTGAAGGCCTGGTTTTGCCTTCCCCATCACTCAGTAGAAAGGGTCCTGACTGCTGCTGCCTTGGGATGGGACCTAGAGCTGAAGCCCAGACTCTGAATTCAAGCTGATCTTGGACGGGGATAATTGAAGAGCTAGAAAATGCTAAAGACTCATTATATCATCTGCTCCATCCCCAGGAGGGCCAGGATATTTCCCTGAGGTGGTAGGGATGGAGATGCCTGCTGTTACAGGGTTTTCATGATCTCCTCTGGGAACAGCAGCAGAACCCATTATGTCTCAATCACAGCGTGTGGAACTGAATTTTCTTCTACCTTTTGCTTCTAGTTAGAGCATCCTTAACATCCCTCTTTTCCTGAGGGACTTCTGCCCTTCCAGGTACAGGAGACCATTCTGTAGTCTGTCTGTCTTTAGGACACTGATGGGCTTTTGGGTCCCACCAGCCCTGGAGTAAGAGGAAAGACAGAAACAACAGGGAGGAGATTCAGCAGATGCAAACAAAGAGAAATAGTGCCCAAAGAGGTTTGCCCTCATTGAAAAATTCCCCTGCTGAAACATACCAAGCAGTTTCATCTCTGCACACCTGTGAATTTGAATCCCCCCAAGGCAGGCACTACCTGTCCCAAGCTGTGCTTGAGTCAAAAGGAAGCATCATTCCATGATCTAGAAATGGGGAGGAGGTTGGGATGAGGGCTGTGGTCTCCTTGGCCATTCAGGAGAAATGCAAGGGGAGAGGGAAAGAAACACCACGGTGGGTGCTGTTCCTGCTGGAGGGCTTGGAGAACTATGCAGAACAAGGTGAATAAGGACCCACTTGTGTGACTGAGGATGGTGTTGTGGGTGATGCAGCATTGCACCTATTTTGAGCTGTATTGGAGATAATTCAGCAGCCAACCTATGTCTATCTTTGTCCAGTCTGGGTATACATTTATTCCTAGAGCTGGTGTAGATCCATTGACATAAAAGAGTTCTTCCCATCAGAGTTCCTTCCGCTGTGGGAACTAGGTGGTCGACAACTCTTCTCATAGAAGGAGGAGGGTGGAACTAGATGGTCTTTGAGGTCCATACTAACTGAAGCTCTTCTACGATTCTCTGATTCTCTGATTCTAACCAAGAGTATTCCATCACATTTGCCCAAACATTGCTTTCCTTACTCACAGAAACCATCTTCCTGGTCCAGCAGCCCCTGTGCTGCAGGTAAACCAGCTGAAACTTTAATATTGGAGCACTGAGTCATTACAGTAAAAAGTACACTCCAGAAAAAGCTAGGCTGTAAACATGTGAAATCCAAATTAAATCCTAAAATGTATAGAAATCAGGCTGCTGGTGACAAGGATCTTTCCTTTTCTGACTATGTGTTGCACACGGCTTGGTGAGGACTTGGATTCCAGTGCCATCACATCAAGTGTGTGATAACTGACCAAATAACTTAAGAAGACCTTTGAAATGTTTTTTTTTGTGTCCTCAAGAAAGCATGAATCCAACACGGGGTAACCAATGCATGACTAAGATCCATCAGGGTTTATTGCTTCCAGCTACATTGGCATGGACAGATTTGGCTTCTACCTTGTTCTTGCTGCTTCTTCAGCCTCTAAAACTGCAGGAAGCTGTGGACACAAAGTGCGACTGTCCCAAAGACCCAGAGCCATATTCATAGAATCATCATAGAATGATTGAGTTGGAAGGAACCTTATAGGTCCTCTAGTTCAACTCCCCTGTAATGAACAGGGACATCTACAGCAAGATCAGTTAGCTCAGAGCCCCATTCAGCCTGACCTTGAATGTCTTTATGGATAAGGCATCCACCACATCTCTAGACAACCAGTCCCAGTGCACGGTTTGTGTCCTGCTTCCATCATTTATTGTCATTGCAGTCACTCCTCCACATCATTCTTCAGACTCTTTGCATTCAGCAGGAGCTAGGTGGTGCCAGGATCATGCATGTTTCAAAACCCCTTGGCCCCAA
This sequence comes from Tetrao urogallus, assembly GCF_951394365.1. Taxonomy (NCBI): domain Eukaryota; kingdom Metazoa; phylum Chordata; class Aves; order Galliformes; family Phasianidae; genus Tetrao; species Tetrao urogallus. The sequence goes on from NC_136815.1 coordinate 1,109,100, forward strand.
GATCATAAGGAGGTCTTCGTTTGTGTCTAGCCTCATACCATTGCCATTGTGTTTCTGTTGGTGGAGCAGGTACAGCACATGATTTCAATCCCCTACAAAGGGAAAATTTGAGGGGAGATTTAGATTGAATATAAGGAAAAGGTTTCTTATGATAAAGCCAACAAGGCACAGGAAAAGGTTGCCCAGAGATGTGGTGGATGCCCTGTTCCTCGTGATATTCAAGGTCAGGATGGGTGGTGCTCTGAGCTGTATGTGTCCCTGTTCATTGCAAGGGAGTTGAACTAGACAACCTTTCAAGGTCCCTTCCAGCTCAAACAGTTCTATGATTCTATAATCCTACGAAGACTTCCTTATGTTGAACATCTCTAGGAGGATGGCATTTATCCTCTTTCTCCCTAGGGTGAGGTTCCCCCTACTACTCCCAACCCACCCTGCTGTTTGCAGTCTTGCAACCCTCCTAGCAACCTAGTAGCATCCTCTTCTCAGCTCCTTACCTTCCCCTCCTCTCCCTGTCTCAGTGCTCAGCAGCATCTTTCAGGTTAACTCTGAGCTTTTAATTGAAAGCAGCCTCCGCTGTGCATGCGAATCATGCCGAGACCTGGGAGCCACTCTGAAGCCTGACTCAGTCTGGGGAACCTGCTGACACATTGAGGGGCCGACAGATAATTAAAGTGACAATTGATCACGTGGGAGGAAGGGAGGGTGGTGGGGATGGGGCACAGTGCCTTTCCCAGAAGAGTCACCATGGCAAGCTGGATGCTGCAGATGGCACAGCCAAAAGCTCCTTTGGCCACCTCCATCCCTATCCATGTGCCTACCCTCATCTCTTTGCCACCTATCACAAAGGGTATTGAAGTCTCCCAGGCATCACTGGTGCTGCTACGAAAACGCAGGGCTTGATCTCTCTGTTTAAAAGCGTGAATCTTGTGTGTGCACGCATCAAGACAGATGGACTGAAATTTCCCGAATGCTCATGAAAGATTCAGGGGCGTCACTTGTTAAATTTAATTGGGAGAAACCCGACTCGGTGCCTGACTGCACGGTTTGCTGGCTTTTGCTTAAGAAGTCAACTGACAAGCTTGTTGTGTGTGTTTTTCCCTCCTCTCTGCCTTCTTCCCACCTCCTTTCCCCTGTTCCTGCCATGGGCTGTGTTGTGAATAATTCGGGGAACGTTATCTCCTGTTGTTACCCATGAGCGTGTCTCCCAGCTCCCTGTCATTTCTTTTCGTATGGGGTGTTGGATGGGGACTTCCAGTGACACCAGCACCTTAGGATTCAGCAGTTCAAATGTTGTTTCTGCTGCAGGTTCCTCATGCACCCTCAAGCCAGTGATTTTGATCCAAATCCAAGAGATACTTCAACAAATGGACTTGATGATTCTTATGGGTCCTTTCCAAGTGAGGATATTCTATGATGCAGTGACTCTAAATGTCATGTGCCTGTATAGATTTGGGAAGTAAACCCTCTGTTCCAAGGTTGGGTCTTCCCCACATCAACACCCCATGTGAGAAAAGGCTTTGCCCCTCCCCTAGGCAGGTTTTCTTTGGAGATGAGCGTTCCAGAGGATGAAGGAAACCTACACGCAGATAAGAGCGAAAGTGAAGTTTGGTGGCTTCTTCTCATGGGGCGTTTGAAAATGATGGGTATTTTTAGTGAGAAAGTACTTGTACAACTTGCTTTATGTAAATAAAAAGATGCCAGGAGGGACTCATCCTTCCAAATTGAGTTGATGGGTTGATGGCTGGACTGATGGGATGATGGCTGGACTAGATGATCCTAGCGGTCTTTTCCAACCTTAATGATTCTGTGATTAAATACAGCTATCTGCACTCACTATGGCCATTTCTGCTGCCAGGGAGAAAAACCGTCTCTGCTGGTGGAGCAATTCATCTCATCTGAACTTTGACGTTTTCAGAAAGCAGATAAATCACACTTGAATATGCCTGCTTCTCCTTGGTGACTCCTAGAGGAGCTAGTGTGACTGCTGCGGTGTTCTGCCACTCCACAGACATTTTCTGGGAGGTGACATGGATCCTCCCTATTCAGATGTAGTGATGTGATTCTGAATGCTTGCTCCAGCTCCACGCATGGACTTGAAGTCGAGCTAGATCTCTGCATCCCTGAGCACCTCCAGCCTGAGCTTGCATCTAGCCAAAGTGTAGTGGGAGCAGAGGGCTTTGGAAATCGTGTAGCCCTTTGCTCAAGATGGGATGTTGCTAGCAGGCAGCTGTCAAATCATGTTTAATACCTGAGTGCATTTTAGGCATAGCCTTAATTCTAGGGACAAGGAAATGGCAGTGCTCATGAGGGCTGGTTAATGTACATGGAAACTGCTAGGCACAATATGGGAGCAGCTTGTAACCTGCCAGATTGCTTTGATCAGCACTTTCCATGTACAAAGAAGGTGGAATGCGAACCTTTGAACAGTCTATGGATTGTCTGATGGGATCTACAAGCTCAAGTGGAAATATTTTTGTCATTAAGATTTTGCAAAAAATAGAACACTCCCATCTTTCCATCCATCTGCCTATTCATCCATCCATCTGCCCATCCATCCATCTGCCCATCCATCCATCCATCCACCCACCCACCCATCCATCCATTCATCCATCCATCCATCCATCTACCCTCTTCCAAGCCTGTCATTTAGGTGTCTAATTCTCTTTCTCCTCTGTGCCACAAGCTGGCTAGGAGATATGTTATCCTCACTAATTAGGTACACATTCCCTTCATGTGCCTACTGAACCCTGCAGTGCTGCATGAGACCATGCTACATCTGAAATTGTTGGTGCACTTTTGAACAAGGATTGGAGGCCTTTTGCACTGTAAGACTGTAACAAAAAGATAATTACTATTTCCTAACCTCTCCTTTCTCTTCCTGGTGCACATCTGAGCGTCAGCAGTGTAGAAATCTAAATGCCTTGTAATAGTACAAGATATATCCAGACTGTCACAATTATATCCAGACTGTCACAATGCCCTGAAGACAATAGCATGGAAAAGCCTGGAGTGCCAGAAATGTTTGCAGCCTGTTACCCCAGATATCCTATTGGATGTGTCTGGTTAAACCTTAGTGTTTCTGCAACCTTCTTAACCATGCAACATATCCAGAGTTATCTCTGCCTTGGGACCGCATAACTGCTGGCTGGATAGGAGCATGTCATGTAACAGCAGTACTTGCAAAAGCTGAAGAGAGAATAATGAAGTGCTTCCCCCTGCATTAGCACTTTGCTGTGCATCACCAATTTGCATTGGTCAAGTTTTGCCTTTGGTTTTGGGTCTTGTAGACTACCTCTGCTCTGAGATACATTGAATCGAAAAACAGATTACAGCACATAGCCAGATTCCTGTAGTGCCCCAATGACTCATTTGCAGCTTCATGCTGACATGTGTTCTGGTTTTGAATTTCTTGGGTTAGATACATACATAAAGAATAAAGAAAGAAAAAATAAGGGTGGAATTTGATGATCACCATTGCTACCCAAGGGACAGTTTATTGCTTTTAATTTAAAGGCTTTAGCCAAGCTGCTATTGCAGTAACTGAGATCCAAGGGACATGGATGGTGAATGATCTGAAGTGTAAGGAGACAGACAGTTGGTGACAGAGCACTGGAGACCCATGCATGTTCTGCCACAGTTCTGTCTATCTTGGGGGACCCCCAGAGAACTCCCCACTAACATCGTTGGAAGGATGAAAGCCCTGACAGAATGGAAAGCATCAGTGAGTGAAAAGAATGGGCTAGTGCAGTCCAGAGCAGTTCATCTGCTTTTGGCAGCAGCCAGAGATGCTCCTGGGTTCTGGGTCTGGGAAGCATTTCTGTGCAAAATCCTAAGATAATAGGGAGCTGTGTCTTTTTTGCTGTATTTTCTTTATTTGTCCCTTTGCTTCTTTTTATTTTTTCTTTTTGTCTGTAAAGCAACAAATCACATCTCATCCTTTTTCATCAGTAGTGAAAGAAGAAGAAAAGGAGGAAAAATAATTATTATAAAGGGGAAAAAACAGATCCCCGTAAAGGAGAAAAAGCTCCCTGCATTTTATTTGGTTTCTGTGTTGGAAATGAAATCTGAAAAAAATCCCCTGCCTTACTTTGATGCAGAATAAAAGAAATTTGAATGACACATGCAGTTACGTACTGTTCTGTATTCTGGTTGTTTTGTTTTGTTCTGTGGTTTTTTTGTTGTTTTTTTTTCCCCCCCCCATTTAAAAACGCTTCAGCAGACAGAATGGTGTTTTGATTACTGAGTCTGGAGCAGATCCTTTCAATCTGACTTTTGGGTCAGAAATGTTCCCAGACATGTCACAGGAGGATGTGTTGGAAATGTCCTCACAGCACAGGTCCCTCAGTCCTGGTGTCCCCTGTGGAGGAAGAGAGAGACTCAGCATGGAGCACACCTCTGTATAGGAGTCGTTGGTTCAGGAGATGCCTCCAACAGGGATGATGCTTTTTAGAGCAAAGATTTTCTGCTTGCCGTTGCCTGAGAAAATGGAGGAGCAATATTTTCTTGATAGCTTTTCTTTTCCTGCTTGCACCCATGTTATCCCAAGACTTCTGCGGCTGTGTTTGTTCTGGATATGCTCAAGGACAAAACAACCTCCTGCTGCTTGGGATGTTGCATGGGTGCACTGTGGTCCATTTGCTCATGCAGTTATTCTGCTTCCTACAAGATCTGTATGTGTTGGCAAAGGCAAGTCCAAAACAGGTTGTCCAGAGATGTAACAGCTACTCAACCCCCAAAGACAATCAAGGTCAGGCTGGACAGAGCTCTCAGCATGTGATCTAGCAGTAGGTAACTGTTCATTTCAGGAAGGTGGGACTAGAAGGCTTTTAAAAGTCCCTCCCAGCACAAAAAATACTATGATTCTATGACTCCAGTGGATATTTCCAGACACATTGGAGGCATTCATTGCTATTTACAGCCTATCCTGCTCTTCCATGGTAAGGGGGACCATTTCCCATGGGGAATTCTCGTCCTCAGGCTTCACTCCCATTTGGGGGTCATTATCTTAGGCTGCCAGTGAGACTGACATTTAGGCATTTCATCTCAGTGGTCTTCTCCAACCTTAATGATTCTATAATGGTTCTATGACTTCCTCAAAAGGATCATGAAATACTTCATGAACATAATAAAACCCATTTCATTAAATGAAAGCCCAATAAATAGACAGTTGCATTCTCCAATTCGCTGTGTTGAGCTTTCTAGCTATTCCTGTTACCAAACCTGCAATCCACATGTATAACTACACAATAAGCTCAGGGGTAATATGATGGTGTGCTGGTGACATTGTGGTTATTTTCAATGGGAGGTTCAAGGCTTGAGAGCTCACCTTGGGTATAAGTCCCCCTTCTAGGTGAAGCAACTCTGCTTGCCCAGGATTTCCTGGCCACCACCTAGAGGTGGGATGGCCAAAAATATGCAAAGCTCACAGCAGAGCAGCAAAAAGGAGGGTAGCTGACATGACTCCAGTGTAATAAGCATTAGCAAGGCTCAGACTCTTATCCTGGGAGTCAGAGATTAGCACCTCATTGAGCACAATCTCTTGAAAGTTGGGAGAGGAAGCAGGCAGAGAACATTGCGTGGGCAAGCCAGGGGTCCAGCGTTTAATATTACTGCTGCTTAAGGGCAGAAATAGCTGCTATTAGGTTGCATTTAGCAATTCAGAGCCAGAAGCTTGAGGTCATGGCAATAGAGCATGACCTGGTGTTTTGCGTCCACTATGATTCCAAGAGCTGGCCCAGGAATTGCATCCATCTCGTCCGGCTCCCAGTTAGTCTGGACACTACCTGCCTCTTTCAGGGGGGATTTTACTGTCTGATCTCTGAAATTGGGGTGGAGGTTTAATTTCATGTGGCATGAAGATTTACACAGGATATGGGAAGAAACAAAGGTCCAAGCCATGAAGCAGTCTTGGAAGCAGGACTGCTGTGGTAGGATCAGTTCAATAGGAGGTAGACAACTGGTGTGGGGCTGAGCTGGCCTGCCCCAGATCCCAGAATGCGGAGATACAGGCTGCTTTAGGATGTGACATTCTAAACCGTTCCCAAAACTTTAGGATGAAATGCTTCATGAAAAGTCTATGCGTCTCCCATGAGATAAATGACATACAGGTTGGGCAAGCTCTTAGCTCACTGCCCTCCTGCCTCACTTTCTCCATCTGTAAATGAAAAGAGAACTGTCCAATCTCACAGCCTGGTACATCCTATTAAAATGCCAGAGATTTGAGAGTGATGATACTGATGGTAAATACCAGTGCTGTGTTGCCCTTTTCGGATCACCCTGTCCTACAGCGAAAGAGATTTCCCTTCTGTGGAGAAGGGCCAGGTAACCCTGTGAAGGGATAGGTTTAAAGGCCAGGGCTATGGGCTGGATCCAGAGCAATATCTTTTTTACTCAACACCTGCTCTTGCTATAAGAGCTTAAAAACCTCAGGAATTTATCTCTGCCTTCCTGGTTTTCAGCCAGCCTCAGACACGGATCAGAGCAGAAGAGGATGTAGGAACATAACTGTGGGAATAGACCCTGCCCCACAAGCCTCATGTCCCACTTTGAACAGTAATTAACACAGTAGCATCCATGGGACATCCACATTGCAGTAGTTATGGGATAACTTATCCCGGGGTTAGTTTGTTTCTGGTTTCAAAGTTGACTCAAAACAAATTGGGAAAATAATTGCCATGTGAGCAAAAGGAGAGGAAATGGTGAAGAAGAGACCTCTTCTGAAGTTGGATTCGGTCATACCATTGGTCTGAGAAGATGAGGCTGAGATCCTCCACTCAGTATGGCAGAGCCGAGGTTAACCACATTGCTGTGTACACTCTGGGATGTGTGCAACACCTGGTCAGAACTTTCTTGCTCTAATAAACCAAGAGACAATTGGCTAGAACTGATAATTTACCCCAAGAAGGGGAAGGCCTGGGTACTTCTGATGATTTTTTCAAGGAAAGCTTTGAAACTGTCAAAACATACCGAGTTCGTACAAACTGGGCCTTCAGCCTTTCGTCTTCATTTCAGTGGAGGCCAAGTAGCTGCTGTTGAAATAT